>NC_081205.1:11223607-11538607 GCF_902713425.1 Acipenser ruthenus | reverse complement strand
AACTGACAAAAAAAATCTAGCAGAGGATGGTTTCGATCCATCGACCTCTGGGTTATGGGCCCAGCACGCTTCCGCTGCGCCACTCTGCTTTTGCTCAGTTGTCAAATGTTTAATAAGATACTGTTAAATTAATTAATATAATGGACTACTATTTAATCATAGCGGTTAACGTTACTTTAGGGTGGTAAGGTTAAATTGCCTTTACCAGACACCGTGTTTAAATGGTTACTGACGCTAACCATGTTGAAATATATGTTTATTTATTTTGATGAATAATAGCTGAAGAGAGGGGAAACGTCTGGAAAGTTTTTTATAAAACAGTCGTGAGAAAAAAAAACATACACATTACACCCCAGATGGGACTCGAACCCACAATCCCTGGCTTAGGAGGCCAGTGCCTTATCCATTAGGCCACTGGGGCTCCTAAAGAAAATGCCGTTCTTGCTCATATTTGTGTGCCTGACTATCGATAAATACAGAATGGAAGGTAAACCAAAAAAAAATTATTAACGCTTTACCTTTTTACCTGTACTGTACTCTGCAAGTTTTTACGGTCACCTTGTATTTTTCAGTACAGGTTGCAAAAGAAGACAAAAGCAAATAAAAGTATTTCTGAGGGTTTTATACTTTAGATTTTATGGCTAAAAGGTGCCATCCCACAACTTTGCAGTGAATTTCTCAGCATTTATTATGATAGAAACGTCAGTTCGACGAAACACTTTTTAATAACTTAAGAATAATAATGCACTAAAACGAAGGTCCCACCGAGATTTGAACTCGGATCGCTGGATTCAGAGTCCAGAGAGCTAACCATTACACCATGGAACCCATATTCACGCCTTGGCCACGTACCTGTAATAAATACATCATTTTATTATTATTCTCTTTTTGTGTGTGTGTGTGTGTGTAAGCGTTTCTACTGCGATTGTTTTAATTAGCACTAATCTTGGACTACCTTTCCCAGGGTAACATTACACAGTCCAAGATTGGTTTTAATCGGGCTGTGAAAGCAACCGAATATGTTTACAATGACTTGGATCCGGGAATCCAGAGCTTTAAAAACTGTAATAAGTCCAGACTAGTTTGGAAAAGCTTGTCTTCGTTCAGACTGTATCACAATCCCCCATCCTTCACTGCTATGACATAATAGTGTTGCATTGAATTACTACTTTTTATAAAGCATGTTATTGTGAAGCATGTTTACTGACGTGCACCTTTTGTTTTTGTGTAGATCGCCTCACCATTACCTACTGTCGAAGCAGTGGCCCTGGGGGCCAGAATGTTAATAAAGGTATGGAAATGGAAGTCTTTGTTAAAATATTCACAAGCATGTTTAATGTACACGGTGATCAGGAGCACTGTTGTGGGGAAGCATTCTCCACAGAGTTAACTAGACAGGCAACAACATCACAGGTTATAGAGAGTCAGCTACTGTTGTGTTCTAGTACATTTTTCACATTTTGTTCTAGTAAACACACAAGCTGAAGTCCGGTTCCACATACAAACAGCTGATTGGATTCCTGAAGATGTGCGACAAAAGATTATTTCTCAGGTAATATCAATACTAAGATTACATATTCACTGGAGCTGACTGCTAATAACATTGAAGAAATGTGAAAGTTAACTAACAGCTGGTGTGTAAAGGGTAAATATTGTAACTTGTAACTGAAATGAAAGCTTAACAAGAAACACCTCTATGAATCTGTGCTATACGATGAAAACATGAATAAAATCAGACATTGGTCTAATTAGTTTGTTATAAGGCTATGATTTTGATGCAGTACTTTTTAGTTCATTTTACTGGCAAGGTGCGGCAAAAAAACAAGAATTCACTGAAAGTTGTCCAAATGTAGGTTTAGCTACATCAACATACACAAGAGCATTTAAATAGTACACCAGAACCAATAATATAAAGACTTGCTTTTGACTGCTGGCAAGTTTAAATGTTACTTTAGAGTGAACCAGGATTTCGAGTTTTCCACGATTCGGAAATAGAATGTTGTAAAAAGAGCCTCTAAGTTGGAAAACTTCTGTTCTCCGATGCATTGTTGTTCTTTCTTTACAGAAAACAGCTCTCACAATTGTTTTTCTTTTAGCTGTCACCCATTTACATACTTGCTCGCTCAGTTATCTCATTCGCTGACCTACACAGATTAGTATTTTCAGTACATTTTTTAACGGAAATAAAGGAAGCGCCTCATCAAATGTGTTTCACATCTATTTTCAGGCGTCCAAGACTACATTCAAATTCACGATTTTCAGGATTTCCATGACCTCTGTGACAAAATCGTAGCCTTAGTTTTACTTACAAAAAAAAACCACGAATTGCATACATCAGGGGATAGCAGCGTGACATAGTACACAGCTGCGTGACACTGGGACATTTACAAAATTGAGGAGGTGTGTATACTTTTTTTTTGTAAGTAAATAAATATCAGGGACTTTAATATGTTCTACTGTTTTGAGCACTACATGTAATAGGTCAGGCCTCAGAACTGGCTGTTAAAACCCTGTTAGTTATGTTTTTATTGATTTATTTTGCATCTCAGCATACAAACCGAATAAACAGAAGTGGGGAGCTGATCGTCACCTCGGAAGTGAGCCGGTACCAGATGCGCAATCTGTCTGACTGTTTGCAGAAGATCCGAGACATGATCGCTGCTGCCAGCGTGAAACACAGGCAGCCTTCCCAAGAAGACGTGGCTCTCCGACGCTACAGGTAATCTTCCTGTGACACCAGGATCTGATCAGGGCTGCCAAGAGCTCATTTAAAACTGGGAGCATTACCTTGTACCACGACACAGCAATGCACTAGCCCTCAATTATACTATTTCAGATGCTGATCCTTCCCGTAGCAAACAATCTAACCGCACTCTGCTCTAAGAGGGTTGTGATATTGGCGTCACTTCTTGGATTTTGGATGATAACAGATATTAGCTTCATGCTCATTTTCCCATATCCAGTTGTCTTCATGTTTACAAACTATTTGATCAGAGATGCCGTAACCTTACAATTTGCCTCCAGAGCAAATTAACATTGTTTCTCTTTTCAGGATAGACAAAATGAACCGAGAACGCCTGCAGCAAAAGAAAATGCACACTGCAGTGAAGCGAAGCCGACGCGAGGAGTTTGATTGAAGGTGATGCCAGGATATGAAGGCTGGCTGCATTGAAGCAATCTGTAAAGAATAAATGAATGACTTGTACAAAGTGTTGTTTGCTCCTCGTTTATTTTAATTTGTCGGCTGGTTTTGCTGGGTTGGGTAATTGGAAGTTATGAATAGTTTTCTAAATAGTTACTCGGATGTACCACATGTGTAAGAGTTGATCAGTTGAAAGAGGCATGATCAGTATGACTCTAAAATACTGGCTGGCACAGTGGACTGTAAATTAACATGTTAAAATACATCTGCACATTGCTGTGTGTTTACAATGGTTGTGGTGTTGGAAAGTTAGGTTACTTGTTTGCTGAGCAGTGTCAAAGTAGCCTCCTGACATGGTAATGGTAAACTGAGTGCGTGTTTCACATTTTTTTAATGCGTACAAAAGGCAGATAAGCAGCTTCTCTGGACCGCTGGTTTTTGTTCTCAAAGGGATTTATTTTAGCAAAGGGAAATTGGAAGTGTACACTAAACCTCAACCACGCCTTCACCAATACCTAAGATTACCATATAACTCCATGTGCAGCGGGACAGTTCAGGCTTTTCACCTCGCACCCACTGCAATCTGCTCCCTGTCTCGAGTATCTGTCGCAGCAGGACTACACTTACTAGAAAACGTTGGGATGTGAGGTCAAAAGCCTCAAGTTTAGACAATTTAACAACAAAAAAGCTGTCGTGCTTGCAATTATGACAGCGCAATAACTTTTAAAACAAGTAAGAACTTAATAGAAAAGAAAATGTCAATGTATGTTGAGATATGTTTATGTAGTTATTTTCTGTTAAATATTCCGTTTTATATATCTGGAATGTTCTCCCAAATACAAACTGCTGTTTGTTTAAAACATTCCCACAATTATGTCAATAAATCAATCAGTACACAAACTGGATGCATTTAAGGTGGCAAATAAATGGCTTCACAGATTTACACTAATTTTGAATTAATCTACGTAAGGAATTGATCATTTGACATATACTGGACTATACATTAGGTACATTTCTAACGGGATCACACTGATGTAGAACATATTTCTATATTTAAGTTAAATTATTTTCCTTACCACACCAAAGGAAAAGAGCCTATATCACTTTTTAAAACGCAGAAACATGTACACTGATTTACATTGCATTATTTGATCTGAACTACAAGTTACACAATTAATAAATAAAATCTAAAATAAAAAAACGACCACGAAGGGACTCGAACCCTCAATCTTCTGATTCGAAGTCAGACGCCTTATCCATTAGGCCACGCGGTCTATTTTTTCATAATATAGCAAACAAGTACAGCACTACCACAGTCCTAAAGAGGTACGGAATTAAAAAAGCAGCCAGTAGCCCCGCCCATACCCTAAAGCTATGTGCTTACCCAATTGGCGCTGCCTCTTGTCTGTTATTTTCCTATTGCTGAGTGATGCCCCGCCCCTCGTACTCAGGGCACAAATGGAATTGACTGACGCTTCTGTGAAGTAATGGTTTTATAAACAATACATACCGGTATGTGATTGTTAATATGAAATATATATAAAAGCGGCTGAAATATAAACTGACAAAAAAATCTAGCAGAGGATGGTTTCGATCCATCGACCTCTGGGTTATGGGCCCAGCACGCTTCCGCTGCGCCACTCTGCTTTTGCTCATTTGTCAAATGTTTAATAAGATACTGTTAAATTAATTAATATAATGGACTATTTGTTACTATTTAATCATTGCGGTTAACGTTACTTTAGGGTGGTAAAGTTAAATTACCTTTACCAGACACCGTGTTTAAATGGTTACTGACGCTAACCATGTTGAAATATATGTTTATTCATTTTTATGAATAATAGCTGAAGAGAGGGGAAACGTCTGGAAAGTTTATTATAAAACAGTCATGAGAAAAAAACATACACGTTACACCCCAGATGGGACTCGAACCCACAATCCCTGGCTTAGGAGGCCAGTGCCTTATCCATTAGGCCACTGGGGCTCCTAAAGAAAATGCCGTTCTTGCTCATATTAGTGTGCCTGACTATCGCTAAATACAGAATGAAAGGTAACCCCCCCAAAAAAATTATTAACGCTTTACCTTTTTACCTGTACTGTACTCTGCAAGCTTTTTACGGTCACCTCGGATTTTTCAGTACAGGTTGCGAAAGCAGACAAAAGCAAATAAAAGTATTTCTGAGGGTTTTATACTTTAGGTTTTATGGCTAAAAGGTGCCATCCCACAACTTTGCAGTGAATTTCTCAGCATTTATTATGATAGAAACGTCAGTTCGATGAAACACTTTTTAATAACTTAAAAATAATAACACTATGTAACAAAATATTTGTTCCTGGGTAGTAAGTGTTATTTCCTAATTGCTTATCCCTCAAAAGTATATAAAATTGCTATTATTCTCCACAAACTTTGCTTTTGTGACCAGGACAGTGATATTTTGAAATGTACCTATTTCCAATGAGAAAACGGGCGAATTTGTGTCTTTTCGTTCACATAAAGTCAGAAAAAAACAACATATGAATCCAAATTAACATGTATTTATACTAAAGTAATACAAAAATGACTACAAAAGATTTAGAAGCGAGTAGTTTTTCGAGATTTACGATTATACTGTAAATCACTTTCACGAATCAGCCCCCAAATGTTGTCTCCCATCATGTTCTCGTAATATTGTCCTTGGTAGTGGCGTTCAAAGTCCAGTATATCCTGGTGGAAGCGCTCGCCTTGCTCCTCCGAGTACACTCCCATGTTCTCCTTGAATTTATCAAGATGAGCATCAAGGATATGGACTTTGAGGGACATCCTACAGCCCATTGTGCCGTAGTTCTTCACCAGAGTCTCAACCAGCTCCACATAGTTTTCGGCCTTGTGATTGCCCAGGAAGCCCCGAACCACTGCGACAAAGCTGTTCCAAGCCGCTTTCTCCTTACTAGTGAGCTTCTTGGGGAATTCATTGCACTCCAGGATCTTCTTTATCTGTGGTCCGACGAAGACACTGGCTTTGACCTTTGCCTCAGACAGCTTAGGGAAGAAGTCTTGAAGGTACTTGAAGGCTGCTGACTCCTTATCTAGAGCTCTGACAAATTGTTTCATAAGGCCCAATTTGATGTGCATTGGTGGCATCAGCACCTTCCAGGGGTCCGCCAGTGGCTCCCACTTGACATTGTTCCTCGCCACAGAGAACTCGGTCCGCTGTGGCCAGTCCCGCCTGTGGTAGTGCGCCTTGGTGTCCCTGCTGTCCCAAAGGCAAAGATAGCAGGGAAACTTGGTAAAACCGCCTTGGAGACCCATCAGGAATGCCACCATTTTGAAGTCTCCTATGACCTTGATGCCATCTCAGAAAAATGCAGATATGTATCCACTTAGGCAGCTGGAACTAAACTGAACTGGTGGGCTTAAGGCCCCTGTAAGTTCTAGAAAGTTCTAGAAGTTACTCCAAATTTACTCAGCACTGAATCTATCTGGAATGTTCTGGAAAATAGGTAAATTTCAAAATATCACTATCCTGGTCAGAAAAACAAAGTTTGTGGGGAATAATAGCCATTTTCTATACTTTTGAGGCATAAGCAATTAGGAAATAACATTTACTACCCAGGAACCAAAAAAAAAAAAAAATTGTTACACGGTGTAATGCTAAAACGAAGGTCCCACCGAGATTTGAATTCGGATCGCTGAATTCAAACTCCAGAGCACTAACCGTTACACCATGGAACCCATATTTATGCATTGGCCACTTAACTGTAATAAATACATCATTTTATTATTATTCTATTTTTTTGTAAGCGTTTCTACTGCGATTGTTTTAATTAGCACTAATCTTGGACTACCTTACCCAGGGTAACATTACACAGTCCAAGATTGGTTTTAATCGGGCTGTGAAAGCAGCCGAATATGTTTACAATGACTTGGATCCGGGAATCCAGAGCTTTAAAAACTGTAATAAGTCCAGACTAGTTTGGAAAAGCTTGTCTTCGTTCAGACGGTATCACAATCCCCCATCCTTCACTGCTATGACATAATAGTGATGCATTGAATTGCTACTTTTTATAAAGCATGTTATTGTGAAGCATGTTTACTGACGTGCACCTTTTGTTTTTGTGTAGATCGCCTCACCATTACCTACTGTCGAAGCAGTGGCCCTGGAGGCCAGAATGTTAATAAAGGTATGGAAATGGAAGTCTTTGTTCAAATATTCACAAGCATGTTTCAGTAGTTCGGGACAAACACCAATCACAAAATGTTTTAGTACAAATATTTATTGTAGAGAATGCGGAGTATGCGATTTAACAGAAGTATGCTGTATATACACATTAATTTGGCATCAAACCTAACTTGGTTTGAGGGTTCGCTGCCTGACCAACTGGACGAGGCTGAGACCCCCATTTGATAAAACATAAAAACTGTTATTAGGAAAGGTGGAGATGGGGAGGTGGTGGGTTACGATGAAATAAAAACGCAACTGAGAGATAAGTGAAGAGGGTATTTATAGTGCTAACAATTTAAATTAGCTAATGTGTAAATTGAATGATTCAATTTGGTGATGCGGAGATTGGTGTCTGACCCTCCTCCCGAACTTTAATTATAAATTTTATTTCAGTAGTTCGGGACAAACACCAATCACAAAATGTTTTAGTACAAATATTTATTGTAGAGAATGCGGAGTATGCGATTTAACAGAAAAGTATGCTGTATATACACATTCATTTGGCATCAAACCTAACTTGGTTTGAGGGTTCGCTGCCTGGCCAACTGGACGAGGCTGAGACCCCCAAAAAGAACAAGCCGGTCTCAATGCCACAGTTAGAATTGAATATAGCCCACTTGAAGGTTTAGCCACCCTTTAACAAATGATCATCAGCACGCAGGAGAGGAAAACAAAACCCATTTTTGGGAAATAAACCTCTGGGAATCCATGGCTGATTCGATTGCCCTTCCTCCAGGCAGGTTACTAACACTTAAGAGCACATTTCTGTAAAAGCATTTTTAGGCTCCATAATATTTGTTATAATATAAACTTGGTAAGCACTGGAGGATCAACGACCTAACCGTTTGATAAGAGAGTCTGGAACTCAGTGGGAAAAAGCTGCTACGATTCTGAAGGAAGGACCGGAAAACTGCTCAGCTGCGAATCCGGACCTGGAAATAAATCAGGTGAAAGAAGAACAAATGTTGGGTGACGATTGTTCAGTTTTCGTTAATAAACAGCGGGCCTGAGGGTGATGCGCCCTGAGAAAGATGGAGATGGACAAGAGAGAAAGGGGTCATATGGGCCAACATGGGAGTTTAATTTATAAACAAAATTGAAAAGCTTTCTCTAATCTTCCTGGTCCGTTTTACTTCTTTTGAGCAGGAAGGAAAGGGTATCAGATGAGGGGATTGCTAGGTCAGAGATTAAGGGGTGAATCTGGGGGTTGAATTTGAGAGCGATGTAGACTCCCAGCACCTATGGGAACCCAAGAAGGCTAAGAGAAAGAGCTGTAAGGTTTTATCTAAAACAGGCAGGAGTAGCTGGAGCAGATGAGAGGCACCAAGAGAGTACGTTGATGGCAATAGGTAGGCAAGCAGGAGGAGAAAGAGATTCTGATAGTTGAAGCCCTTTCAGGATTAGTGAAATTTGTGAGTTGCAGAGTGTAGAGCTGGGACAGTGAAATTGAGTTGAGTTTGTAGAAAAACTTTATGCTGGAAATTCAAATCTTATAGCTCTGTTCTTAAGGGACATAAAACAGGATGACACTACGGGCACTGAAAATGATGGAAAGGAATGTTGAATGCAAAGTGAAATTTTAAAGCAATTCCAGGATGACCGGTACATTTGCAGTGAGCGGGGAGTGATGCTGAGAAGAGTTGTTTCTTGAGCCTGCAGAAATCAGGGAATGCAGCAGGTGGCTCACATGAATGTCAGGTCTGAAAAATGAGGAATCTGAGTTTGCAGGAGGTCGTCTTCGGAAGCCAATGCTCTGAATCTCTGCGTTTGGAAACAAGAAAGAGAATCAATTATATTCAGGTGGCCGAGAATGTGTTGAGCTCTGAAAATGAACTGATGAGTAACAGATAAACAGGTAATCCTTCTGAATATTCTCATTATATGGTGGGAGAATGAACGATCTTGTTAAAGATTTAGACTGAAGGTGAATTGTGAGTGGAGAAGAATGGATTTTGAGCCCAGGAAGACCCCCAAAAGGAGTGCGGCTACAGCAAATGGACACACTTTGCGCAATGACGAGGAGTGATCGGTTATAGGAATAATGCTGAATTCGTTGGGCCATGGAGCAGAAAACCAATTTTCCCTTGTAGTATCCTCCAAAGCCAAGAGAGGGAGCTGCATCTTTGAACGGCTGAATGTCTTTGTGCAGCAGGAGACAGTTGTCGTAAAAGAAAGTACTGCCATTCCTTTCTTTTAGTAGGAGCACCCACAGGCGGAGTTCCTTGCGAAAAAAAAAAAAAAAAAACCAAACCATAAGTATGACATCATTGAGGGAATCGACAGAAAGGATCAAATAGAGAGAAGGTAGGAGATAAAAGCTCTGCCTCGAGGATTTATCCTCATTGCGTACAAATTGCAAAGCATATGACATGGTTTATTTAAAATTTCCAGAAAGCTTTTGACAAAGTCCCACATAAAAGATTAATTTCTCAAACTGAATGCAGTAGGGATTCAATGAAATGCATGCACGTGGATTAGGGAGTAGTTAACATGTAGAAAACAGAAGGCCTTCAGAGTATGCAGTATTGCGGCCCTGACTGATATTCAAAGAAATACTCTTTTATTGAGATTTTACATTTTTTTACATTTACACCCATTCGTTTTTTCATTCATTTTACATTTTGTTTTAAAAGCATTTAAAATACATTTAAAAACACCAAGACAATTGTGCTTTGTACATGGTTAAAACAGACACAGATTAAAATCAACATGAAAAAAACCTGTGCTGTTTTAAAAGTGACTGGAAAAAAAGAACCATCTATAAAAAACCAGTGCTTGTGAGGGCCGGGGAGTGCTCTCTAAAAAAGTGAACATAAACCTAGATCTAAAACAGGGACAGGGGAAAAGGGACAGTGTATAAACAGTGAGTTAAAATTCTAAAATTTTAAAACACTTAAAATGTAACTTTTAATAGTTTACATTAAAAATCTTAAAGATACATAAAACAAAACAAAACAAAATCAAATAAAACATTCAAATTAAATCAAAGGTCCATAAAACTGAAACAAAAAGACTACATAAAACCAGGGCACCGTTGAAAAACGGTCATGCCAGCTAAAAAGGGCGGAATGCTGGCATGACAAAATAAATAAAAGGCTTAGCGGTGCCCCGTAGTCCCGCTCCTAGGAGCTAGCGGTTCCAGTTTTTTCCTTTATTCCATCTTCACGTCCTGAAGTCCGGCGATCCTCCACTCCGCGCAGGCCTTGTCCTTCCCGAGGGTCCGGATGTCCAGAATTACAAAGTCCTTGATAAGAGTTTGTGCCCTTCTGGTCGTGGTGATAGTGTCTAGCTCCTGCTTGTGATAGACACAGACGTTACGGCCTTCCCACAGGATCTGCTTGACAACATTGATGACACGCCAAACGCACTTAGCTGTGCTGGTAGTGATTCCTCCCGCAGGCCCATAGAGCACAGTCTCAGCGGTCATCTTGGCCGTGTCAGCAAACCTGTTTAGGAAGACAGAGACAGAGAGCCAGACACTGCCAGCCACATCACACTCCCAGAAGATATGGGCTGGTGTTTCTCTCTTGCGGCACTTTGCATAGGGGCATGTTTCTACTTGGGCTAGTCCCCTCCTGAACATGAACGCTCGAGTGGGGAGTGCACTGTGGACGGTGTTCCATGCTATATCCTTCTGGACATTACTGAGGCAGCTGTGAGACACATTCTCCCAGATTTTTTGGCTTTGGGTGAGGGAGAAAGTAGCTACTTTTTCAATTTCCTGGGAACCGGCAAGATATTTAGTTACAGCCTTGTATTCCCAGGAGGCCAATTTTGCTTTATCTAAGCCCAATTTATATATAGTGTCCCTTAAGGTTCTATAATACAATGGGGGGTCCCAGGAGTACGGCACGGTGTTATCAATAGTGCAGAGGCCCAAGGCCCTGAGACAGGTGGCAAAATAGAAACGATTCATGTAACATACCTTCCTGTCCAGGGCCTGGATGTTCTTGATAGTTTGCGTGAGCCCCTGCACTCGGGTGAGCTGCACAACGTCCGGGACCCCCTTACCTCCCTTCTTGTCGGCTTTACTCAGAGTGGCTCGCTTTACCCTCTCCATCTTGCTGCCCCAGATAAAGCGGTGGATAATGCGGTCCACCACTTTTTTGGTGGTCCTGTCTGGGGGAAAGATTTTTCCTACATAAGAGAGGATGGGGAACAGTATAGACTTGGTTATTAATACTCTACCCGTCATTGTTAAGGATCTTGTGCTCCATCCGCCAATCTTTTTACGGACCTGGTTAATGGCCGCCGTCCAGCTCTGGGCCCCCGAGCTATTGTTCTCGAAAATGAGGCCCAGAATCTTGATTTTGTCCTTTTTGACAGGGTACATGTCCGACAGTTCCCTATCTACCTGCCAATTTTTAGACACGTAGACTTCGCTCTTGGACTTATTAATCACTGCCCCGGTCGCCGTGCAGTACTTCTCAAGGATATTACTAATCCGAGGTACCGACGATGTGTTGGTGCAAATGAGTGACACATCGTCCATATATGCTGTTGTTTTGACCTGGACCCCGTTGGATCCAGGCAGCTGGAAACCAGTTATATTGGTATCCCTACGAATTGCCTGCAGGAGGGGTTCGATGCACACGACATATAGCAGTGGGGATAGTGGGCAACCCTGTCTGACCCCTGACTGGATAGATATTTTACCAGTCAGGTGCCTGTTCACCAAGACTCGGGTACTAATGTTTGTATATATGGTTTTAACCCACTCCCTAAGTCCAGGAGCGAATTTCATCTGGTCCATCACTTTGTACATATATTCATGGCTTACCCTATCGAACGCCTTCTCCTGGTCAAGGTTGAACAGGCAGAGGGGATGGTTCCGTTCTCTGGAATAAGCCAGAATGTCCCTTGTTAACATTAAAATATCCGTGATGGACCTCCCTGGGACGCCACAAGCCTGGTCAGGGCCAATGACCAAAGGGAGGTGTACTTGTAGCCGGAGCATCAGAGCTTTGGCTAGTATCTTGTAATCCACGCAAAGGAGGCTGATTGGGCGCCAATTCCGTAGATCTTTAACTTCCCCTTTCTTATGAAGGAGAGTAATTACACTCTCCCGCATAGAAGGGCCCAACCGCTTCTCCCTGTAGACCGCTCTGTAGACCTCCGCTAAATGGACTTTTAGCGTGTCCCAAAAAAGATGGTAATACTCACCCGGGATGCCATCTGGACCTGGCGTCTTACCGGTGTTCATGGTCTTAACCGCCTGGGTGAGCTCCTCCAGCGTGAGTTCTGGGTCCTTCTCCTCCTCCTCGTCGTCCCGCACTGAGTCAGGCTCCAACTGGCTCAGGAACCACTCTATCAGGGTGTCATCTGTAGCTTTGATGTTATACAGGTCCCTATAGAAGTTCTCTACCACTTTTTTCACTCCCTCACTATCCTCTACTATCCTCCCCCTGCTGTCGAGCATGGAGGACATCAAGTGCCGCTTCTCCCTCGTTTTCTGGAAGAAGAAGCGAGTACACTTTTCGTCTTCCTCCATTTTTTGCACTTTTGCATTGTGCATGACCTTTCGTTGTTCCTCCCTACAAAGCACTGAAAGATCTAGCTTGGTCTGGGCTATCTCGTCGCTTACAGGGAACCCCCGAAGCTGAAGCAGGCTCAGACGCTGGAGGGCAGCATTCAGGTATTTATATTTGGCCCTCCTTTCTTTTGCTTTCCTCTTGCCTGCTGCTATGAAATAACCCTTAGTTCTCATTTTGACCATCTCCCACCACTCTATAGGGGAGTTGAATAGGTCACGCAAAGTGGTCCACTCAACAAGCCTGCTCTTATAGGCTGCAGCTATGGAGGGGTCATCGAGTAAGGAGGTGTTTAATTTCCAGACCCCTGACCCCATCTGGGAGGTCTGAGGGACCTGCAATGTTACCTGCAGGAGCCTATGGTCAGAGAAGAAGACGGCCTGGGTGTCTACTGCCGTCTTCGTAAGGGAGCTGGTATGCAGGACGAGATCTATACGGGAGAAGGAGGTCCCAGATGAGCTCACCCAGGTAAAGGGAGGCACCAGGTCCTTACCTGCATCACACAGGGAGAAATCAGATATTACGGAGGACAAAACTCTACTAGAGCGGTCGTTGCGTGGCCTGCTCCGGTCTACGTCCCTCAGAGCACAATTGAAGTCACCTGACACGATGACGGGTACGTTCCCCAGCAGGAGTGGACGCAGCTGTGGAAAAAATTGAACTCTTTCGTTTTGGTTAGTGGGTGCGTAGACATTGACCAGTCTGAGGGGAGTGTTGTTGTATGTCACATCCACGCTCAGAATTCTACCAGGTTCTACCTCCCTGCTGCTGCGGGAGGTAATAAATGGGTTTTTAAACAGGATACCTACTCCGTCGGCTCTGGCTATGTTGGAGCCCGACCAGAAGGAGTCCCCCAGGGTCCAACTCTCCTTCAGGTCCCTATAATCAGGGCTCGACGAAATACCACACTCCTGCAGAAAGATGAGATCTGCTTTCAAGTTAGCTAGATAGTTTAGTACATCAAATCTTTTTTGTGTCTCCCTGATGCTCCTGACATTAACAGACACACAAATCAGGACCATCAGGGTAGCTAACAAGAAAAGGAGTCGTTGCGTCCACCCCATAGCGACTATGATTGGGAGGTCTGGACACTCTTCCTACTCTTAGCTCTACGCTTGCTTCGAGGGGGCTTGGGCTTATTTGCAACTCCCATCACCCCTGAGAAGGTACTCACTGCTGCCTCGTCCAAGAAGGCACCGTCTTTATATGCACAGTACTTGGAGTTGTTGGGGCTATTCAACTCCCCACAAGGTAAGTCTGGTGGAACTTGCTCAGGGCCCCTCGGAACGTGTGGGTCAGCTTTGTCCTGGGGGGGGGTTATGACAGACAGCATTCTTTGGCTGTTACCGTCTGTTGAATTGGAGCTGTTAGCAGACTTCTGGCTTACCGCGTCCAGGGGTATTCCCATGTCCTCCAGTGCTGTATCTAGGAGGACCTCTAGGGGGCCCCTGGTTTTGCCCATACAAGGGAGGGGGTCAAGGATGCTTTGAAGGGAGGCCCTTCGCTTGAAGAGGGTCATTGCTACCGAGGTACTGCTGGTCAGGGAAGGTGTTGACCCCGACCTCTCCCTCGGTGCATTAGTGAACACCTCTTCTGCGAGGTGTGCTAGGGTTTGTGCCAACGACTGGGAAGGCTGGCTGGGGATGCCCTGGCTGGCTGCTACCTGCCCACTAGGCGGCAGTGTAGCCGTCCCACTCGCCTCCGTCTCTGCCTGCGAGGGCAAGACTGGGGACTTTGTGTGGACATTAGCTGGTTTTGGATCTATGGGGGGCACCTGCAACTTGCTGTCTTTGATCCTGATCTTCTTTCTTTTCCCCCCCTCGTCTCTACCCTTTCTTTTCCCCACCCTCTGCTGGTTCTTCACTCCCTTCCCCTCCTTCTCACTCTCACTTTCACTGTCGCTTTCGCTTTCCTCCCCCACGGACTCAATCCTTATGGCATCATAACGAGAGCCGAGGGGGAGTGCTGGCGCTGAGAGGGCCCTACTCAGGGGGGGGCCGCTGCTGGGTCCGGGCTCCCTCCCTGCCTCGTGTTCTGCTTCAGAGGAGCTACTGGAGGAGCTAGTGGAGTAGCTGTTGTACTCTCTCTCTGGGCTGGGGGAAGGGGTCCTCGTAAAACGGGACATGTCTCGGGGGCGGGGGGGTGAGGGGGGTGCTGGTGATGATGGTGGTGCTGGAGTCTGGGTCTTGGATACTGTTGGTGGTGATGTGGACTGATCTTTGTTACTTGCTCCCTCTTCCTGCTCAGGCCTAGGCTTGTTGGTATTTGCCTTGCTGGCTCTGGCCATGTTGGCATAGGAAGAGGGGCAGTCCTTAAACAGGTGCCCCTTCTTTCCACACAAATTGCACTGCCTCTCTTCTCTGCAGTGGCTGGTCTCGTGGGGGGCGCCGCAGTTCCTGCACTTGACTACAGTACATGCGGCCGCCAGGTGTCCTAATTCCCCACATTTCCTGCAGAGTTTTGGCATCCCATTATAGAATACCAGCCCTCTGTTGGGCCCTAACACTATGGAGTTTGGAATGTGGCGGACGCCTCCAATGCCCGATGGATCAACATTAAGGCGTACCAGCCACTTTCTGGCTCCTGTCCAAACCCCATCTTCATCTGTAATTTTCCTCCCTTCTGATGACACCCTCCCATAGCGGTTAAGCCATGTTGTAATATCATAGTCGCTAACAGCCTCATTGAAAAATTGGACAGTAACAACTTTCATTTCTCTGTCTGTCAGTGCATCCACACAAAATTCTTTGTATGGAGCGAGATATTTATTCTCCCCCCAAAAGGACCACATTTCTTGTAACTTTTGGGGGTTCCTAAAACTGACCTCAAACACTTCCTTAAGCCCTGGCAATTTCACCAAACAATTCAAGTCAGAAGGGGAAAAACCCATACCCCTCTGAAGAATGGTCCGGCTGAACTCCAGTCTCGTCAGTCCTGGTTCCGTTTCCTCTTGCTGGGTCCTTGTGAAGCGCACCGCATTGTGCCTCCTAGTCTCCTGGGTTGGCCGGAACGCCATCCTTCAGCTGGCTCCTCCGATTGGGGTGGGAGAAGCCTCTGGACGTCCGGGTTGTCTCTCTCTACGGAAAAGAAACAACATAAGCAGCAAATCTGGGCAGTTGAAGGAACTATTACTTTAGTCCCTGAGGAGATGGTCGCCTCGCAAGAGGGACCCCCTCCCCAGGTGAACGGTGTCCTTCCCTGGCGGAGTAGGGGGCGCTGCTTGGCACCGAGACCACGTAGGAAGAATCGTGGCTGTGACGCCTCCTCGGGGTCCGGGGCCGCCCTCTGCTCCTCCCAGATGGCGCCCTCTGCTGGGCGCCTGCTGCTCTCTCGGTCTGGATCTCGATTACAATCAAGGGCTGGGGATGAGGTCGTCTAGGTCATCAAAGGGTCCTCAAAGGTCGTCTGGATGGTAGGTCCTCCTTCTCTCTAACTCCAGGAACGTCTGGAAAAGCCGGAACCGCCTGAAAAAGAAAAAAACTGGAACCGCCTGAAAAAGAAAAAAACTGCTCTCAACAGTCAACAAAATCTTGAAAGACCCTCGGCCTAGATTGGGCAAGCCAAAACCAGACTGAGCATTAGTCTTCCAAAAAGTTGCCGAGCTGAAGAAAGCCAGTCAAAAATAAAAAAAATTCTGTTCCTCCTCACCCGAACAAACCTCTCACAGACCCTCGGAGGGAGCGGGCAATGCCACTACCCTCTAAGCCTTAGTCTTAGAAAGATTTATTCGAACTAAAGAGAAGCCAGAGTATATTCAAAGAAATGGGAATGGTTTTGAAAGTGTTTGAATAAACTGCCGGTAAGCTGAAAGAAGAAAAGCATCTCACAGAGAAGAGACCACTATGGGGTCGTGCTGGACACCCATGGCGGCCGGGGAGGTCACTGCAGGGGCCTGCTGAATGCCTGCAGTGAGGGGAGGGTAACCTAAAAGGTTACATTTGGAAGACCGCGGAGGTAAGGAATAGAAGGGGGCAGTGGGGCCCTGTTGAAGCTCGCAGCTGGTAGAAAACCGTTTGACAGAGAAGGGAGCACTATGGGGGCCTGCTGGACGCCCATAGTGGCCAGCGAGGTCACTGCAGGGGCCTGCAGTGATGGGGGGTGGGGAATGCGGGAGCAGCCGCACCCAACTGTAATTACTGATTAGAGGAGACATCAAAAATAGAGCAATGTAACCAGTGGTGTATTACAGGGATCAGTATTAGGTCCTCTGCTATTCCTAATCTACATAATGATTTAGATTATGGCATAGTAAGCAGACTTGTTAAATTTGCACACAACACAAAAATAGGTGGAGTGGCAAACACTGTTGCAGCAGCGAAGGTCATTCAAAATGATCTAGACAGCATTCAGAACTGAGCAAGCACATGGCAAATGACATTTAATAGAGAAGTGTAAAGTACTGCACACAGGCAAGAAAAATGTGCATTATAAATATCATATGGAAGATACTGAAATTGAAGGAATCTTTGAAAATGACCTAGGAGTTTATGTTGACTCAGATATGCCTTCATCTAGACAATGTGGGGAAGCTGTAAAAAGGCCAACAAGATGCTCGGATATATTGTGAAAAGTTTTGAATTTAAAATCAAGGGTAGTAATGTTAAAAATGTACAATGCATTAGTAAGACCTCACCTAGAATACTGTGTTCAGTTCTGGACACTTCATTAAAAGAAAAAGGATATTGCTGCTCCAGAAAGAGTGCAAAGAACAGCGACCAGAACTGTCCCGGATTTAAAACACATGTCGTATGCAGACAGGCCAAAAGAAAAGAAGCTATTCAGACTTGAACAAAGACTAGGCGGTGATCTGATTCAAGCTTTCAAAATCCTAAAAGGCATTGACAACGTCAACCCAGGAGACTTTTTGAACCAGGACCAGGGGTCACAAATGGAAATTAGACAAAGGGGCATTCAGAACAGAAAATAGGAGGCACTTTTTTACATAGAAAATTGTGAGGGTCTGGAACCAACTTAGTAATGTTGAAGCCGACACCCTGGGATCCTTCTTGATGATACTCTGAGATCAATAAGCTACTAACAACCAAACGAGCAAGATGGGCTGTATGGCATCCTCTTGTTTGCAAATCCTCCCATGCTCCCATGTAGTTTAAATGGCCTAGGAGGGACAGAAGATTGAGTTTAGTAGGGGGGGGGGGGGGGGACCGGACAGAAAAGTGGAAATATAAAAAATACAATCCCCTGAGGACAGGCTCAATGGGCATGATTTTAAATGTGTTTGATATATTGGCTTTAGCCAGTCATGCGTTTTTCCCAGCAATTTTGATTAAGAATATGGCGTGGTCGATTTGCATATTGCAGGGAGCAATCTTCGTGAGGGACTGTTGATGCTGGATGTGATGGAGTTACGGTGAGCGGAAATGAAGGAAGTTACAGGCAGAATAGCACAGGTTCCTTCAATGAAGTTATTACAAATCTGGCAAAACAATCTCTGGATACAAATGCTCAAAACTGCCGATGAGCAGTGAGGGAAGGGAACCAGAAAGGTTAGGGAACCTGCAGTGAGGGAAGTGAACCAGAAAGGTTATAGTTAGAGGTGAAGGGAGCACTATGGGGGCCTGCTGGATGCCCATAGTGGCCAAAGAGGTCATTGCAGGGGCCTGCTGGACGCCTGCAGTGAGGGAGGGGAACCAGAAAGGTTATAGTTAGAGGTGAAGGGAGCACTATGGGGGCCTGCTGGACGCCCATAGTGGCCAAAGAGATCACTGCAGGGGCCTGCTGGACGCCTGCAGTGATGAGGGGGTGTAACCAGAAAGGTTACAGATGCATATTATACAACAGTGGCGGGTGTCGAAACCCCCAGGATAGATCGCGGGAGCAGCCGCTCCTAACTGTAAAAACAATCTCTAGAAACAAATGCTCAAAACTGCTGAAGCGCAGAAAGAAAAGCATTTCACAGAGAAAGGATCACTATGAGGGCCTGCTGGACGCCCATAGTGGCCAAAGAGGTCACTGCAGGGGCCTGCTGGACGCCTGCAGTGAGGGGAGGTAACCTGAAAGGTTATAGTTGGAGCCAGAATGCTCAGGAACTGCTAAATGAGCCTTTGATTGACAGGTGCGATGGTCCTGCTTTCGGATTTTTCCGGTAGTAGAAGCGCTTTGTGGAGATGCAGTCGGTGCGGGCGAGGTGTTTCAAGTCCGCTTATAATACGCGGAAATTGGGCTAGCTTCTTGAGTCGCGGGTTGGAATTTGTAAAACACCCATACTGACATGGGTTGGGCTTGTTTTGTCGTTACACTTGGCAACACTGGGTAAAGCAACGATCAGTGCTGACGTCATAGCGCCTGCGACGGGAAGGATGAAATAAAGTAAACAAATTCTCCTTACGTGCTGTAGATTTGAATGGGATGTTGTTGCTACGAAGATAAAGCTGGATCCGGGAGATCGTCCAGTCTCTGATTTCAGGAGTTGCGGAGGAACAGTGGCCAGGCGGGAGCCACAGCAGACAGGAGAAGCTGACATCTGGGCAGAGAAGTTTGGAGTGGTAATACCGCCGACCAAAGTTGTGGTGGAGTTGGCCCGGGAAGGGCTGGTTGAACTGGTTGCGTGGATCTCGGCTCCGGGGAAACAGCAAACAGATCGTCATCCGTCGAAACGGAATAATCCAGAATGCAGACCATGATGCGTGCATGTACGATGAAATCAAAACGCAACTGAGAGATAAGTGAAGAGGGTATTTATAGTGCTAACAATTTAAATTAGCTAATGTGTAAATTGAATGATTCAATTTGGTGATGCGGAGATTGGTGTCTGACCCTCCTCCCGAACTTTAATTATAAATTTCATTTAATGTACAGGGTGATCAGGAGCACTGTTGTGGGGAAGTATTCTCCACAGAGTTAACTAGACAGGCAACAACATCACAGGTTATAGAGAGTCAGCTACTTTTGTGTTATAGTACATTTTTCACATTTTGTTCTAGTAAACACACAAGCTGAAGTCCGGTTCCACATACAAACAGCTGATTGGATTCCTGAAGATGTGCGACAAAAGATTATTTCTCAGGTAACATCAATACTAAGATTACATATTCACTTGAGCTGACTGCTAATAACATTGAAGAAATGTGAAAGTTAACTAACAGCTGGTGTGTAAAGGGTAAATATTTTAACTTGTAACTGAAATGAAAGCTTAACAAAAAACACCTCTATGAATCTGTGCTATACGATGAAAACATGAATAAAGTCAGACATTGGTCTAATTAGTTTGTTATAAGGCTATGATTTTGATGCAGTACTTTTTAGTTCGTTTTACTGGCAAGGTGCGGCAAAAAAACAAGAATTCACGGAAAGTTGTCCAAATGTAGGTTTAGCTACATCAACATACACAAGAGCATTTAAATAGTACACCAGAACCAATAATATAAAGACTTGCTTTTGACTGCTGGCAAGTTTAAATGTTACTTTAGAGTACAAAACTTTACCGTCCAGACTTCAGACTCCGACATCATTTCTGGTCAGAGTCGAGGGTCTCAGTGCGACAAATGTTTGAAATTCTCCCTTTCGGGTTTCCCTGTTGGTTTAGAGGACGGATGTACCAACGATGTCGCTTTTGAAGCCTCTTGATAAGAGCTACAAACTCAGCACATTTACTTTAAATGTATCCAATTTTGCGAATGCAATCTGTATTTAAAGTGTGAACAACAGCTGTGACCACTTTGCGCAGTCAAAAGTGCTGCGACACGACGCGTCCCGTACAGCAAATAGTGAAGCTGCACAGCTTGTAGTTGATTCATCTGCGATAGAAAGAATCTACGTAAGGAATTGATCATTTGACATATACTGGACTATACATTAGGTACATTTCTAACGAGATCACACTGATGTAGAACATATTTCTATATTTAAGTTAAATTATTTTCCTTACCACACTAAAGGAAAAAGAGTTTATATCACTTTTTAAAACGCAGAAACATGTACACTGACTTACATTGTATTATTTGATCTGAAATACAAGTTACACAATTAATAAATAAAATCTAAAATAAAAAACCGACCACGAAAGGACTCGAACCCTCAATCTTCTGATTCGAAGTCAGACGCCTTATCCATTAGGCCACGCGGTCTTTCACCGAAAGAGAGCGTTTTCGTAAATACTTTACTCTATAATTAGCGTAGTTTGTTCATAACGAAGCAAACAAATACAGCACTACCACAGTCCCAAAGAGGTACGGAATTAAAAAAGCAGCCAGTAGCCCCGCCCATACCCTAAAGCTATGTGCTTACCCAATTGGCGCTGCCTCTTGTCTGTTATTTTCCTATTGCTGAGTGATGCCCCGCCCCTCGTACTCAGGGCACAAATGGAATTGACTGACGCTTCTGTGAAGTAATGGTTTTATAAACAATACATACCGGTATGTGATTGTTAATATGAAATATATATAAAAGCGGCTGAAATACAAACTGACAAAAAAATCTAGCAGAGGATGGTTTCGATCCATCGACCTCTGGGTTATGGGCCCAGCACGCTTCCGCTGCGCCACTCTGCTTTTGCTCAGTTGTCAAATGTTTAATAAGATACTGTTAAATTAATTAATATAATGGACTACAGTTTAATCATAGCGGTTAACGTTACTTTAGGGTGGTAAGGTTAAATTGCCTTTACCAGACACCGTGTTTAAATGGTTACTGACGCTAACCATGTTGAAATATATGTTTATTTATTTTGATGAATAATAGCTGAAGAGAGGGGAAACGTCTGGAAAGTTTATTATAAAACAGTCGTGAGAAAAAAAAAACATACACGTTACACCCCAGATGGGACTCGAACCCACAATCCCTGGCTTAGGAGGCCAGGCCACTGGGGCTCCTAAAGAAAATGCCGTTCTTGCTCATATTTGTGTGCCAGACTATCGCTAAATACAGAAAGGAAGGTAACCCCCCAAAAAAATTATTAACGCTTTACCTTTTTACCTGTACTGTACTCTGCAAGCTTTTTACGGTCACCTCGGATTTTTCAGTACAGGTTGCAAAAGCAGACAAAAGCAAATAAAAGTATTTCTGAGGGTTTTATACTTTAGATTTTATGGCTAAAAGGTGCCATCCCACAACTTTGCAGTGAATTTCTAAGCATTTATTATGATAGAAACGTCAGTTCGACGAAACACTTTTTAATAACTTAAGAATAATAATGCACTAAAACGAAGGTCCCACCGAGATTTGAACTCGGATCGCTGGATTCAGAGTCCAGAGTGCTAACCATTACACCATGGAACCCATATTTACGCCTTGGCCACGTAACTGTAATAAATACATCATTTTATTTTTATTCTCTTTTTTTTTTTTTTTTTGTGTGTGTAAGCGTTTCTACTGCGATTGTTTTAATTAGCACTAATCTTGGACTACCTTACCCAGGGTAACATTACACAGTCCAAGATTGGTTTGAATCGGGCTGTGAAAGCAGCCGAATTTGTTTACAATGACTTGGATCCGGGAATCCAGAGCTTTAAAAACTGTAATAAGTCCAGACTAGTTTGGAAAAGCTTGTCTTCGTTCAGACTGTATCACAATCCCCCATCCTTCACTGCTATGACATAATAGTGTTGCATTGAATTACTACTTTTTATGAAGCATGTTATTGTGAAGCATGTTTACTGACGTGCACCTTTTTTCTTTTTGTGTAGATCGCCTCACCATTACCTACTGTCGAAGCAGTGGCCCTGGAGGCCAGAATGTTAATAAAGGTATGGAAATGGAAGTCTTTGTTAAAATATTCACAATCATGTTTAATGTACAGGGTGATCAGGAGCACTGTTGTGGGGAAGCATTCTCCACAGAGTTAACTAGACAGGCAACAACATCACAGGTTACAGAGAGTCAGCTACTGTTGTGTTATAGTACATTTTTCACATTTTGTTCTAGTAAACACACAAGCTGAAGTCCGGTTCCACATACAAACAGCTGATTGGATTCCTGAAGATGTGCGACAAAAGATTATTTCTCAGGTAACATCAATACTAAGATTACATATTCACTGGAGCTGACTGCTAATAACATTGAAGAAATGTGAAAGTTAACTAACAGCTGGTGTGTAAAGGGTAAATATTTTAACTTCTAACTGAAATGAAAGCTTAACAAAAAACACCTCTAGGAATCTGTGCTATACGATGAAAACATGAATAAAATCAGACATTGGTCGAATTAGTTTGTTATAAGGCTATGATTTTGATGCAGTACTTTTTAGTTCGTTTTACTGGCAAGGTGCGGCAAAAAAACAAGAATTCACGGAAAGTTGTCCAAATGTAGGTTTAGCTACATCAACATACACAAGAGCTTTTAAATAGTACACCAGAACCAATAATATAAAGACTTGCTTTTGACTGCTGGCAAGTTTAAATGTTACTTTAGAGTACAAAACTTTACCGTCCAGACTTCAGACTCCGACATCATTTCTGGTCAGAGTCGAGGGTCTCAGTGCGACAAATGTTTGAAATTCTCCCTTTCGGGTTCCCTGTTGGTTGAGAGGACGGATGTACCAACGATGTCGCTTTTAAAACCTCTTGATAAGAGGTACAAACTCAGCACATTTACTTTAAATGTAAATGTATCCAATTTTGCGAATGCAATCTGTATTTAAAGTGTGAACAACAGCTGTGACCACTTTGCGCAGTCAAAAGTGCTGCGACACGACGCGTCCCGTACAGCAAATAGTGAAGCTGCACAGCTTGTAGTTGATTCACCTGCGATAGAAGGAATCTACGTAAGGAATTGATCATTTGACATATACTGGACTATACATTAGGTACATTTCTAACGAGATCACACTGATGTAGAACATATTTCTATATTTAAGTTAAATTATTTTCCTTACCACACCAAAGGAAAAGAGCCTATATCACTTTTTAAAACGCAGAAACATGTACACTGACTTACATTGTATTATTTGATCTGAAATACAAGTTACACAATTAATAAATAAAATCTAAAATAAAAGAACGACCACGAAGGGACTCGAACCCTCAATCTTCTGATTCGAAGTCAGACGCCTTATCCATTAGGCCACGCGGTCTTTCACCAAAAGAGAGCTTTTACGTAAATACTTTCATCTATAATTAGCGTAGTTTGTACTACAGTATCAACGAAATATTTTTTCATAACAAAGCAAACAAGTACAGAACTACCACAGTCCCAAAGAGGTACGGAATTAAAAAAGCAGCCAGTAGCCCCGCCCATACCCTAAAGCTATGTGCTTTCCCAATTGGCGCTGCCTCTTGTCTGTTATTTTCCTATTGCTGAGTGATGCCCCGCCCCTCGTACTCAGGGCACAAATGGAATTGACTGACGCTTCTGTGAAGTAATGGTTTTATAAACAATACATACCGGTATGTGATTGTTAATATGAAATATATATAAAAGCGGCTGAAATACAAACTGACAAAAAAAATCTAGCAGAGGATGGTTTCGATCCATCGACCTCTGGGTTATGGGCCCAGCACGCTTCCGCTGCGCCACTCTGCTTTTGCTCAGTTGTTAAATGTTTAATAAGATACTGTTAAATTAATTAATATAATGGACTACTATTTAATCATAGCGGTTAACGTTACTTTAGGGTGGTAAGGTTAAATTGCCTTTACTAGACACCGTGTTTAAATGGTTACTGACGCTAACCATGTTGAAATATATGTTTATTTATTTTGATGAATAATAGCTGAAGAGAGGGGAAACGTCTGGAAAGTTTATTATAAAACAGTCGTGAGAAAAAAAAAAACATACACGTTCCACCCCAGATGGGACTCTGAACCCACAATCCCTGGCTTAGGAGGCCAGTGCCTTATCCATTAGGCCACTGGGGCTCCTAAAGAAAATGCCGTTCCTGCTCATATTTGTGTGCCTGACTATCGCTAAATACAGAATGGAAGGTAACCCAAAAAAAAATTATTAACGCTTTACCTTTTTACCTGTACTGTACTCTGCAAGCTTTTTACGGTCACCTCGGATTTTTCAGTACAGGTTGCAAAAGCAGACAAAAGCAAATAAAAGTATTTCTGAGGGTTTTATACTTTAGATTTTATGGCTAAAAGGTGCCATCCCACAACTTTGCAGTGAATTTCTCAGCATTTATTATGATAGAAACGTCAGTTCGACGAAACACTTTTTAATAACTTAAGAATAATAATGCACTAAAACGAAGGTCCCACCGAGATTTGAACTCGGATCGCTGGATTCAGAGTCCAGAGTGCTAACCATTACACCATGGAACCCATATTTACGCCTTGGCCACGTAACTGTAATAAATACATCATTTTATTTTTATTCTCTTTTTTTTTTTTTTTTTTTTTTTTTTTTTTTTTTTTTTTTTTTTGTAAGCGTTTCTACTGCGATTGTTTTAATTAGCACTAATCTTGGACTACCTTACCCAGGGTAACATTACACAGTCCAAGATTGGTTTGAATCGGGCTGTGAAAGCAGCCGAATATGTTTACAATGACTTGGATCCGGGAATCCAGAGCTTTAAAAACTGTAATAAGTCCAGACTAGTTTGGAAAAGCTTGTCTTATTTCAGACTGTATCACAATCCCCCATCCTTCACTGCTATGACATAATAGTGTTGCATTGAATTACTACTTTTTATAAAGCATGTTATTGTGAAGCATGTTTACTGACGTGCACCTTTTGTTTTTGTGTAGATCGCCTCACCATTACCTACTGTCGAAGCAGTGGCCCTGGAGGCCAGAATGTTAATAAAGGTATGGAAATGGAAGTCTTTGTTAAAATATTCACAAGCATGTTTAATGTACAGGGTGATCAGGAGCACTGTTGTGGGGAAGCATTCTCCACAGAGTTAATTAGACAGGCAACAACATCACAGGTTACAGAGAGTCAGCTACTGTTCTGTTATAGTACATTTTTCACATTTTGTTCTAGTAAACACACAAGCTGAAGTCCGGTTCCACATACAAACAGCTGATTGGATTCCTGAAGATGTGCGACAAAAGATTATTTCTCAGGTAACATCAATACTAAGATTACATATTCACTGGAGCTGACTGCTAATAACATTGAAGAAATGTGAAAGTTAACTAACAGCTGGTGTGTAAAGGGTAAATATTTTAACTTCTAACTGAAATGAAAGCTTAACAAAAAACACCTCTATGAATCTGTGCTATACGATGAAAACATGAATAAACTCCGACATTGGTCTAATTAGTTTGTTATAAGGCTATGATTTTGATGCAGTACTTTTTAGTTCGTTTTACTGGCAAGGTGTGGCAAAAAAACAAGAATTCACGGAAAGTTGTCCAAATGTAGGTTTAGCTACATCAACATACACAAGAGCTTTTAAATAGTACACCAGAACCAATAATATAAAGACTTGCTTTTGACTGCTGGCAAGTTTAAATGTTACTTTAGAGTACAAAACTTTACCGTACAGACTTCAGACTCCGACATCATTTCTGGTCAGAGTCGAGGGTCTCAGTGAGACAAATGTTTGAAATTCTCCCTTTCGGGTTCCCTGTTGGTTGAGAGGACGGATGTACCAACGATGTCACTTTTAAAACCTCTTGATAAGAGGTACAAACTCAGCACATTTACTTTAAATGTAAATGTATCCAATTTTGCGAATGCAATCTGTATTTAAAGTGTGAACAACAGCTGTGACCACTTTGCGCAGTCAAAAGTGCTGCGACACGACGCGTCCCGTACAGCAAATAGTGAAGCTGCACAGCTTGTAGTTGATTCACCTGCGATAGAAGGAATCTACGTAAGGAATTGATCATTTGACATATACTGGACTATACATTAGGTACATTTCTAACGAGATCACACTGATGTAGAACATATTTCTATATTTAAGTTAAATTATTTTCCTTACCACACTAAAGGAAAAGAGCCTATATCACTTTTTAAAACGCAGAAACATGTACACTGACTTACATTGTATTATTTGATCTGAAATACAAGTTACACAATGAATAAATAAAATCTAAAATAAAAAAACGACCACTAAGGGACTCGAACCCTCAATCTTCTGATTCGAAGTCAGACGCCTTATCCATTAGGCCACGCGGTCTTTCACAAAAAGAGTGCATTTACAAATACTTTAATCTATAATTAGCGTAGTTTGTACTACAGTAT
Organism: Acipenser ruthenus; assembly: GCF_902713425.1. NCBI lineage: Eukaryota > Metazoa > Chordata > Actinopteri > Acipenseriformes > Acipenseridae > Acipenser > Acipenser ruthenus. The sequence goes on along the minus strand of NC_081205.1, from coordinate 11,511,638 downwards.
CAACGAAATATTTTTTCATAACAAAGCAAACAAGTACAGAACTACCACAGTCCCAAAGAGGTACGGAATTAAAAAAGCAGCCAGTAGCCCCGCCCATACCCTAAAGCTATGTGCTTACCCAATTGGCGATGCCTCTTGTCTGTTATTTTCCTATTGCTGAGTGATGCCCCGCCCCTCGTACTCAGGGCACAAATGGAATTGACTGACGCTTCTGTGAAGTAATGGTTTTATAAACAATACATACCGGTATGTGATTGTTAATATGAAATATATATAAAAGCGACTGAAATGCAAACTGACAAAAAAAATCTAGCAGAGGATGGTTTCGATCCATCGACCTCTGGGTTATGGGCCCAGCACGCTTCCGCTGCGCCACTCTGCTTTTGCTCAGTTGTTAAATGTTTAATAAGATACTGTTAAATTAATTAATATAATGGACTACTATTTAATCATAGCGGTTAACGTTACTTTAGGGTGGTAAGGTTAAATTGCCTTTACCAGACACCGTGTTTAAATGGTTACTGACGCTAACCATGTTGAAATATATGTTTATTTATTTTGATGAATAATAGCTGAAGAGAGGGGAAACGTCTGGAAAGTTTTTTATAAAACAGTCGTGAGAAAAAAAAACATACACGTTACACCCCAGATGGGACTCGAACCCACAATCCCTGGCTTAGGAGGCCAGTGCCTTATCCATTAGGCCACTGGGGTTCCTAAAGAAAATGCCGTTCTTGCTCATATTTGTGTGCCTGACTATCGCTAAATACAGAATGGAAGGTAAACAAAAAAAAAATTATTAACGCTTTACCTTTTTACCTGTACTGTACTCTGCAAGCTTTTTACGGTCACCTCGGATTTTTCAGTACAGGTTGCAAAAGCAGACAAAAGCAAATAAAAGTATTTCTGAGGGTTTTATACTTTAGATTGTATGGCTAAAAGGTGCCATCCCACAACTTTGCAGTGAATTTCTCAGCATTTATTATGACAGAAACGTCAGTTTGACGAAACACTTTTTAATAACTTAAGAATAATAATGCACTAAAACGAAGGTCCCACCGAGATTTGAACTCGGATCGCTGGATTCAGAGTCCAGAGTGCTAACCATTACACCATGGAACCCATGTTGACGCCTTGGCCACGTAACTGTAATAAATACATCATTTTATTTTTATTCTCTTTTTTTTTTTTGTGTGTGTGTGTAAGCGTTTCTACTGCGATTGTTTTAATTAGCACTAATCTTGGACTACCTTACCCAGGGTAACATTACTCAGTCCAAGATTGGTTTGAATCGGGCTGTGAAAGCAGCCGAATTTGTTTACAATGACTTGGATCCGGGAATCCAGAGCTTTAAAAACTGTAATAAGTCCAGACTAGTTTGGAAAAGCTTGTCTTCGTTCAGACTGTATCACAATCCCCCATCCTTCACTGCTATGACATAATAGTGTTGCATTGAATTACTACTTTTTATAAAGCATGTTATTGTGAAGCATGTTTACTGACTTGCACCTTTTGTTTTTGTGTAGATCGCCTCACCATTACCTACTGTCGAATGTTTAAATACAAATTGCATTCGCAAAATTGGATACATTTACATTTAAAGTCAATGTGCTGAGTTTGTACCTCTTATCAAGAGGTTTTAAAAGCGAATGTTAATAAAGGTATGGAAATGGAAGTCTTTGTTAAAATATTCACAAGCATGTTTAATGTACAGGGTGATCAGGAGCACTGTTGTGGGGAAGCATTCTCCACAGAGTTAACTAGACAGGCAACAACATCACAGGTTACAGAGAGTCAGCTACTGTTGTGTTATAGGTACATTTTTCACATTTTGTTCTAGTAAACACACAAGCTGAAGTCCGGTTCCACATACAAACAGCTGATTGGATTCCTGAAGATGTGCGACAAAAGATTATTTCTCAGGTAACATCAATACTAAGATTACATATTCACTGGAGCTGACTGCTAATAACATTGAAGAAATGTGAAAGTTAACTAACAGCTGGTGTGTAAAGGGTAAATATTTTAACTTCTAACTGAAATGAAAGCTTAACAAAAAACACCTCTATGAATCTGTGCTATACGATGAAAACATGAATAAAATCAGACATTGGTCGAATTAGTTTGTTATAAGGCTATGATTTTGATGCAGTACTTTTTAGTTCGTTTTACTGGCAAGGTGCGGCAAAAAAACAAGAATTCACGGAAAGTTGTCCAAATGTAGGTTTAGCTACATCAACATACACAAGAGCTTTTAAATAGTACACCAGAACCAATAATATAAAGACTTGCTTTTGACTGCTGGCAAGTTTAAATGTTACTTTAGAGTACAAAACTTTACCGTCCAGACTTCAGACTCCGACATCATTTCTGGTCAGAGTCGAGGGTCTCAGTGCGACAAATGTTTGAAATTCTCCCTTTCGGGTTCCCTGTTGGTTGAGAGGACGGATGTACCAACGATGTCGCTTTTAAAACCTCTTGATAAGAGGTACAAACTCAGCACATTTACTTTAAATGTAAATGTGTTCAATTTTGCGAATGCAATCTGTATTTAAAGGGTGAACAACAGCTGTGACCCTTTGCGCTGTCCAAAGTGCTGCGACACGACGCGTCCCGTACAGCAAATAGTGAAGCTGCACAGCTTGTAGTTGATTCATCTGCGATAGAAGGAATCTACGTAAGGAATTGATCATTTGATATATACTGGACTATACATTAGTTACAGATGTAGAACATATTTCTATATTTAAGTTAAATTATTTTCCTTACCACACTAAAGGACAAGAGCCTATATCACTTTTTAAAACGCAGATACATGTACACTGACTTACATTGTATTATTTGATCTGAAATACAAGTTACACAATTAATAAATAAAATCTAAAATAAAAAAAACGACCACGAAGGGACTCGAACCCTCAATCTTCTGATTCGAAGTCAGACGCCTTATCCATTAGGCCACGCGGTCTTTCACCGAATGAGAATGTTTACGTAAATACTTTCATCTATAATTAGCGTAGTTTGTACTACAGTATCAACGAAATATTTTTTCATAACAAAGCAAACAAGTACAGAACTACCACAGTCCCAAAGAGGTACGGTATTAAAAAAGCAGCCAGTAGCCCCGCCCATACCCTAAAGCTATGTGCTTACCCAATTGGCGCTGCCTCTTGTCTGTTATTTTCCTATTGCTGAGTGATGCCCCGCCCCTCGTACTCAGGGCACAAATGGAATTGACTGACGCTTCTGTGAAGTAATGGTTTTATAAACAATACATACCGGTATGTGATTGTTAATATGAAATATATATAAAAGCGGCTGAAATACAAACTGACAAAAAAAATCTAGCAGAGGATGGTTTCGATCCATCGACCTCTGGGTTATGGGCCCAGCACGCTTCCGCTGCGCCACTCTGCTTTTGCTCATTTGTCAAATGTTTAATAAGATACTGTTAAATTAATTAATATAATGGACTACTATTTAATCATAGCGGTTAACGTTACTTTAGGGTGGTAAGGTTAAATTGCCTTTACCAGACACCGTGTTTAAATGGTTACTGACGCTAACCATGTTGAAATATATGTTTATTTATTTTGATGAATAATATCTGAAGAGAGGGGAAACGTCTGGAAAGTTTATTATAAAACAGTCGTGAGAAAAAAAAACATACACGTTACACCCCAGATGGGACTCGAACCCACAATCCCTGGCTTAGGAGGCCAGTGCCTTATCCATTAGGCCACTGGGGCTCCTAAAGAAAATGCCGTTCTTGCTCATATTTGTGTGCCTGACTATCGCTAAATACAGAATGGAAGGTAACCCAAAAAAAAAAATTATTAACGCTTTACCTTTTTACCTGTACTGTACTCTGCAAGCTTTTTATGGCCACCTCGGATTTTTCAGTACAGGTTGCAAAAGCAGACAAAAGGAAATAAAAGTATTTCTGAGGGTTTTATACTTTAGATTTTATGGCTAAAAGGTGCCATCCCACAACTTTGCAGTGAATTTCTCAGCATTTATTATGATAGAAACGTCAGTTCGACGAAACACTTTTTAATAACTTAAGAATAATAATGCACTGAAACGAAGGTCCAACCGAGATTTGATCTCGGATCGCTGGATTCAGAGTCCAGAGTGCTAACCATTACACCATGGAACCCATATTTACGCCTTGGCCACGTAACTGTAATAAATACATCATTTTATTATTATTCTCTTTTTTGTGTGTGTGTGTGTGTGTGTGTGTAAGAGTTTCTACTGCGATTGTTTTAATTAGCACTAATCTTGGACTACCTTACCCAGGGTAACATTACACAGTCCAAGATTGGTTTTAATCGGGCTGTGAAAGCAGCCGAATATGTTTACAATGACTTGGATCCGGGAATCCAGAGCTTTAAAAACTGTAATAAGTCCAGACTAGTTTGGAAAAGCTTGTCTTCGTTCAGACTGTATCACAATCCCCCATCCTTCACTGCTATGACATAATAGTGTTGCATTGAATTACTACTTTTTATAAAGCATGTTATTGTGAAGCATGTTTACTGACGTGCACCTTTTGTTTTTGTGTAGATCGCCTCACCATTAGCTACTGTCGAAGCAGTGGCCCTGGAGGCCAGAATGTTAATAAAGGTATGGAAATGGAAGTCTTTGTTAAAATATTCACAAGCATGTTTAATGTACAGGGTGATCAGGAGCACTGTTGTGGGGAAGCATTCTCCACGGAGTTAACTAGTCAGACAACAACATCACAGGTTACAGAGAGTCAGCTACTGTTGTGTTATAGTACATTTTTCACATTTTGTTCTAGTAAACACACAAGCTGAAGTCCGGTTCCACATACAAACAGCTGATTGGATTCCTGAAGATGTGCGACAAAAGATTATTTCTCAGGTAACATCAATACTAAGATTACATATTCACTGGAGCTGACTGCTAATAACATTGAAGAAATGTGAAAGTTAACTAACAGCTGGTGTGTAAAGGGTAAATATTTTAACTTCTAACTGAAATGAAAGCTTAACAAAAAACACCTCAATGAATCTGTGCTATACGATGAAAACATGAATAAAATCAGACATTGGTCTAATTAGTTTGTTATAAGGCTATGATTTTGATGCAGTACTTTTTAGTTCGTTTTACTGGCAAGGTGCGGCAAAAAAACAAGAATTCACGGAAAGTTGTCCAAATGTAGGTTTAGCTACATCAACATACACAAGAGCTTTTAAATAGTACACCAGAACCAATAATATAAAGACTTGCTTTTGACTGCTGGCAAGTTTAAATGTTACTTTAGAGTACAAAACTTTACCGTCCAGACTTCAGACTCCGACATCATTTCTGGTCAGAGTCGAGGGTCTCAGTGCGACAAATGTTTGAAATTCTCCCTTTCGGGTTCCCTGTTGGTTGAGAGGACGGATGTACCAACGATGTCGCTTTTAAAACCTCTTGATAAGAGGTACAAACTCAGCACATTTACTTTAAATGTAAATGTATCCAATTTTGCGAATGCAATCTGTATTTAAAGAGTGAACAACAGCTGTGACCACTTTGCGCAGTCAAAAGGGCTGCGACACGACGCGTCCCGTACAGCAAATAGTGAAGCTGCACAGCTTGTAGTTGATTCACCTGCGATAGAAGGAATCTACGTAAGGAATTGATCATTTGACATATACTGGACTATACATTAGGTACATTTCTAACGAGATCACACTGATGTAGAACATATTTCTATATTTAAGTTAAATTATTTTCCTTACCACACTAAAGGAAAAGAGCCTATATCACTTTTTAAAACGCAGAAACATGTACACTGACTTACATTGTATTATTTGATCTGAAATACAAGTTACACAATTAATAAATAAAATCTAAAATAAAAATAACGACCACGAAGGGACTCGAACCCTCAATCTTCTGATTCGAAGTCAGACGCCTTATCCATTAGGCCACGCGGTCTTTCACCAAAAGAGAGCGTTTACGTAAATACTTTCATCTATAATTAGCGTAGTTTGTACTACAGTATCAACGAAATATTTTTTCATAACAAAGCAAACAAGTACAGAACTACCACAGTCCCAAAGAGGTACGGAATTAAAAAAGCAGCCAGTAGCCCCGCCCATACCCTAAAGCTATGTGCTTACCCAATTGGCGCTGCCTCTTGTCTGTTATTTTCCTATTGCTGAGTGATGCCCCGCCCCTCGTACTCAGGGCACAAATGGAATTGACTGACGCTTCTGTGAAGTAATGGTTTTATAAACAATACATACCGGTATGTGATTGTTAATATGAAATATATATAAAAGCGGCTGAAATACAAACTGACAAAAAAAATCTAGCAGAGGATGGTTTCGATCCATCGACCTCTGGGTTATGGGCCCAGCACGCTTCCGCTGCGCCACTCTGCTTTTGCTCAGTTGTCAAATGTTTAATAAGATACTGTTAAATTAATTAATATAATGGACTACTATTTAATCATAGCGGTTAACGTTACTTTAGGGTGGTAAGGTTAAATTGCCTTTACCAGACACCGTGTTTAAATGGTTACTGACGCTAACCATGTTGAAATATATGTTTATTTATTTTGATGAATAATAGCTGAAGAGAGGGGAAACGTCTGGAAAGTTTTTTATAAAACAGTCGTGAGAAAAAAAAACATACACGTTACACCTCAGATGGGACTCGAACCCACAATCCCTGGCTTAGGAGGCCAGTGCCTTATCCATTAGGCCACTGGGGCTCCTAAAGAAAATGCCGTTCTTGCTCATATTTGTGTGCCTGAATATCGATAAATACAGAATGGAAGGTAAACCAAAAAAAAATTATTAACGCTTTACCTTTTTACCTGTACTGTACTCTGCAAGTTTTTACGGTCACCTTGTATTTTTCAGTACAGGTTGCAAAAGCAGACAAAAGCAAATAAAAGTATTTCTGAGGGTTTTATACTTTAGATTTTATGGCTAAAAGGTGCCATCCCACAACTTTGCAGTGAATTTCTCAGCATTTATTATGATAGAAACGTCAGTTCGACGAAACACTTTTTAATAACTTAAGAATAATAATGCACTAAAACGAAGGTCCCACCGAGATTTGAACTCGGATCGCTGGATTCAGAGTCCAGAGAGCTAACCATTACACCATGGAACCCATATTCACGCCTTGGCCACGTAACTGTAATAAATACATCATTTTATTATTATTCTCTTTGTGTGTGTGTGTGTGTGTGTGTGTGTGTGTAAGCGTTTCTACTGCGATTGTTTTAATTAGCACTAATCTTGGACTACCTTTCCCAGGGTAACATTACACAGTCCAAGATTGGTTTTAATCGGGCTGTGAAAGCAACCGAATATGTTTACAATGACTTGGATCCGGGAATCCAGAGCTTTAAAAACTGTAATAAGTCCAGACTAGTTTGGAAAAGCTTGTCTTCGTTCAGACTGTATCACAATCCCCCATCCTTCACTGCTATGACATAATAGTGTTGCATTGAATTACTACTTTTTATAAAGCATGTTATTGTGAAGCATGTTTACTGACGTGCACCTTTTGTTTTTGTGTAGATCGCCTCACCATTACCTACTGTCGAAGCAGTGGCCCTGGGGGCCAGAATGTTAATAAAGGTATGGAAATGGAAGTCTTTGTTAAAATATTCACAAGCATGTTTAATGTACACGGTGATCAGGAGCACTGTTGTGGGGAAGCATTCTCCACAGAGTTAACTAGACAGGCAACAACATCACAGGTTATAGAGAGTCAGCTACTGTTGTGTTCTAGTACATTTTTCACATTTTGTTCTAGTAAACACACAAGCTGAAGTCCGGTTCCACATACAAACAGCTGATTGGATTCCTGAAGATGTGCGACAAAAGATTATTTCTCAGGTAACATCAATACTAAGATTACATATTCACTGGAGCTGACTGCTAATAACATTGAAGAAATGTGAAAGTTAACTAACAGCTGGTGTGTAAAGGGTAAATATTGTAACTTGTAACTGAAATGAAAGCTTAACAAGAAACACCTCTATGAATCTGTGCTATACGATGAAAACATGAATAAAATCAGACATTGGTCTAATTAGTTTGTTATAAGGCTATGATTTTGATGCAGTACTTTTTAGTTCATTTTACTGGCAAGGTGCCCCAAAAAAACAAGAATTCACGGAAAGTTGTCCAAATGTAGGTTTAGCTACATCAACATACACAAGAGCATTTAAATAGTACACCAGAACCAATAATATAAAGACTTGCTTTTGACTGCTGGCAAGTTTAAATGTTACTTTAGAGTGAACCAGGATTTCGAGTTTTCCACGATTCGGAAATAGAATGTTGTAAAAAGAGCCTCTAAGTTGGAAAACTTCTGTTCTCCGATGCATTGTTGTTCTTTCTTTACAGAAAACAGCTCTCACAATTGTTTTTCTTTTAGCTGTCACCCATTTACATACTTGCTCGCTCAGTTATCTCATTCGCTGACCTACACAGATTAGTATTTTCAGTACATTTTTTAACGGAAATAAAGGAAGCGACTCATCAAATGTGTTTCACATCTATTTTCAGGCGTCCAAGACTACATTCAAATTCACGATTTTCAGGATTTCCATGACCTCTGTGACAAAATCGTAGCCTTAGTTTTACTTACAAAAAAATACCACGAATTGCATACATCAGGGGATAGCAGCGTGACATAGTACACAGCTGCGTGACACTGGGACATTTACAAAATTGAGGAGGTGTGTATACTTTTTTTTTGTAAGTAAATAAATATCAGGGACTTTAATATGTTCTACTGTTTTGAGCACTACATGTAATAGGTCAGGCCTCAGAACTGGCTGTTAAAACCCTGTTAGTTATGTTTTTATTGATTTATTTTGCATCTCAGCATACAAACCGAATAAACAGAAGTGGGGAGCTGATCGTCACCTCGGAAGTGAGCCGGTACCAGATGCGCAATCTGTCTGACTGTTTGCAGAAGATCCGAGACATGATCGCTGCTGCCAGCGTGAAACACAGGCAGCCTTCCCAAGAAGACGTGGCTCTCCGACGCTACAGGTAATCTTCCTGTGACACCAGGATCTGATCAGGGCTGCCAAGAGCTCATTTAAAACTGGGAGCATTACCTTGTACCACGACACAGCAATGCACTAGCCCTCAATTATACTATTTCAGATGCTGATCCTTCCCGTAGCAAACAATCTAACCGCACTCTGCTCTAAGAGGGTTGTGATATTGGCGTCACTTCTTGGATTTTGGATGATAACAGATATTAGCTTCATGCTCATTTTCCCATATCCAGTTGTCTTCATGTTTACAAACTATTTGATCAGAGATGCCGTAACCTTACAATTTGCCTCCAGAGCAAATTAACATTGTTTCTCTTTTCAGGATAGACAAAATGAACCGAGAACGCCTGCAGCAAAAGAAAATGCACACTGCAGTGAAGCGAAGCCGACGCGAGGAGTTTGATTGAAGGTGATGCCAGGATATGAAGGCTGGCTGCATTGAAGCAATCTGTAAAGAATAAATGAATGACTTGTACAAAGTGTTGTTTGCTCCTCGTTTATTTTAATTTGTCGGCTGGTTTTGCTGGGTTGGGTAATTGGAAGTTATGAATAGTTTTCTAAATAGTTACTCGGATGTACCACATGTGTAAGAGTTGATCAGTTGAAAGAGGCATGATCAGTATGACTCTAAAATACTGGCTGGCACAGTGGACTGTAAATTAACATCTTAAAATACATCTGCACATTGCTGTGTGTTTACAATGGTTGTGGTGTTGGAAAGTTAGGTTACTTGTTTGCTGAGCAGTGTCAAAGTAGCCTCCTGACATGGTAATGGTAAACTGAGTGCGTGTTTCACATTTTTTTAATGCGTACAAAAGGCAGATAAGCAGCTTCTCTGGACCGCTGGTTTTCGTTCTCAAAGGGATTTATTTTAGCAAAGGGAAATTGGAAGTGTACATTAAAGCTCAACCACGCCTTCACCAATACCTAAGATTACCATATAACTCTATGTGAAACTCAAAATGGAGCGAGGTAACCAGTGGTATACCACAGGGATCAGTATTAAGTCCTCTGCTATTCCTGATCTACATTAATGATTTAGATTCTGGTATAGTAAGCAAACAAAAAGTTAAATTTGCAGACGACACAAAAATAGGAGGAGTGGCAAACACTGTTGAAGCAGCAAAGGTCATTCAAAATGATCTAGACAGCATTCAGAATTGGGCAGACACATGGCAAATGAAATTTAATAGAGAAAAGTGTAAAGTATTGCATGCGGGCAATAAAAATGTGCATTATAAATATCACATGGGAGATAGTGAAATTGAAGAAGGGAACTATGAAAAAGACCTAGGAGTTTATGTTGACTCAGAAATGTCTTCATCTAGACAATGTGGGGAAGCTATAAAAAAGGCTAACAAGATGCTCGGATATATTGTGAGAAGTGTTGAATTTAAATCAAGGGAAGTAATGTTAAAACTCTGCAATGCATTAGTAAGACCTCACCTAGAATATTGTGTTCAGTTCTCGTCACCTCGTTACAAAAATGATATTGCTGCTCTAGAAAGAGTGCAAAGAAGAGCAACCAAAATTATCCCGGGTTTAAAAGGCATGTCGTATGCAGACAGGCTAAAAGAATTGAATCTATACAGTCTTGAACAAAGAAGACTACGTGGTGATCTGATTCAAGCATTCAAAATCCTAAAAGGTATAGACAATGTCAACCCAGGGGACTTATTTGACCTGAAAAAAGAAACAAGGACCAGGGCTCACAAATGGAGATGAGATAAAGGGGCATTCAGAACAGAAAATAGGACGCGCATTTTTTACACAGAGAATTGTGAGGGTGTGGCACAAACTCCCCTGTAATGTTGTTGAAGCTGACACCCTGGGATGCTTCAAGAAGCTGCTTGATGAGATTCTGGGATCATTAAGCTACTAACAACCAAACGAGCAAGATGGGCTGAATGGCCTCCTCTCGTTTGTAAACTTTCTTATGTTCTTATGTTCTTATAGAAACGTCAGCTCGATGAAACACTTTTTAATATCTTAAGAATAATAATGCTAAAATGATTGTCCTACGGGGATTTGAACTCAGATCACAGGATTGAAAGTCATGAGTGATAACCATTACACCATGGAAACCATATTTATGTATCGGCCACTTAACTGTAATAAATACATCATTTTATTATTATTCTATTTTTTGTAAGCGTTTCTACTGCTGCTGTTTTAATTTGATACGTTTAGGTTATATTTTAGACAATTTGGTGGATTCTTGATCTCCTTAGTTCGATCTAGGCAGCGGTAAAGAACTTCAGATATTTTCCACAAGGGGGCGATACACCATGGCAGCGGCTAACCACAGTAGTATTGGTGTGAACCAAGCAGAAACTTAATATTTTTAAAAGCGTGAATATGAATTTACAGAAAATAACTTTTCCAAAATATATAAATGAAAAAAGATAAATTGGTTGGCCAAGAAATAAACTATGGTATGCATTCTCTAGATTGTGGAACATTCATAGAAATAAACTTCCTGCTGATTTCCAAATTTCCTGAAGGAATCAGAGCCAGACAGAAGCACCTGCCATCAACCAAGTGCCTGAATCAGCTCCCTGCACACTGTATTACATTCCTCCATTTCCCAGCCTGGGTCAGCTCTCTGCACACTGTACTGCATTCCTCCATATCCCTGCCTGAGTCAACTCTGTGCACACTGTACTGCATTCCTCCATATCCCTGTCTGAGTCAGCACTGCACACTGTACTGCATTCCTCAATATCCCTGCCTGAATCAGCTCTGCACACTGTACTGCATTCCTCCATATCCCTACCTGAATCAGCTCTTCACATTTTACTGCATTCCTCCATATCCCTCCCCGAATCAGCTATGCACATTGTAGTGCATTCCTCTATATCCCTGAATGAATCAGCTCTGCACACTGTACTGCTTTTCTTCATATCCCTGCCTGAATCAGATCTTTGCACACTGTACTGCATTCCTCCATATCCCTGTCTGAATCCGCTCTCTGCACACTGTACTGCATTCCTCCATATCCCTGTCTGAATCAGATCTCTGCACACTGTACTGCATTCCTCCATATCCCTGGCTGAATCCGCTCTCTGCACACTGTACTGCATTCCTCCATATCCCTGCTTGAATCAGCTCTCTGCACACTGTACTGGATTCCTCCATATCCCTGCTTGAATCAGCTCTCTGCACACTGTACTGCATTTCTCCATATCCCTGCCTGAATCCGCTCTCTGCTCACTGTACTGCCTTCCTCTATATCCCTGCATGAATCAGCTCTCTGTACACGGTAATGCATTCCTTCATATCACTGCCTGAATCAGCTCTCTGCACACTGTACTACATTCCTCCATATCCCTGCCTGAATCCGCTCTCTGCTCACTGTACTGCCTTCCTCCATATCCCTGCATGAATCAGATCTCTGTACACGGTAATGCATTCCTTCATATCCCTGCCTGAATCAGCTCTCTGCACACGGTACTGCATTCCTCCATATCCCTGTCTGAATCAGCTCTCTGCACACTGTACTGCATTCCACCATATTGCTTCCTAAAACAGCTCTCCACACTGTACTGCATTCCTCCATGTCCCCGCCTGAATCAGCTCTCTGCACATTGTACTGCATTCCTCCATATCGCTGCCTGAATCAGCTCTGCACACAGTACTGCATTCCTCCATATACCTGCCTGAATCAACTCTGCACACTGTACTGCATTCCTCCATGTCCCAGCCTGAATCAGCTCTCTGCACATTGTACTGCATTCCTCCATATCCCTGCCTGAATCAGATCTCTGCACATTGTACTGCATTTCTCCATATCGCTGCCTGAATCAGCTCTGCACACTGTACTGCATTCCTCTATTTTCCTGCCTGAATTAGGTCTGCACACTGTACTGCTTTCCTCCATATCCCTGCCTGAATCAGCTCTGCACACTGTACTGCATTCCTCCATATCCCTGCCTGAATCAGCTACCTGCACACTGTACTGCATTCCTCCATATCCCTGCCTGAATCAGCTCTGCACACTGTACTGCATTCCTCCATATCCCTGCCTGAATCAGCTCTGCACACTGTACTGCATTCCTCTATATCCCTGCCTGAATCAGCTCTGCACACTGTACTGCATTCCTCCATATCCCTGCCTGAATCAGCTCTGCACACTGTACTGCATTCTATATCCCTGCCTGAATCAGCTCTGCACACTGTACTGCATTCCTCCATATCCCTGCCTGAATCAGCTACCTGCACACTGTACTGCATTCCTCCATATCCCTGCCTGAATCAGCTCTGCACACTGTACTGCATTCCTCCATATCCCTGCCTGAATCAGCTACCTGCACACTGTACTGCATTCCTCCATATCCCTGCCTGAATCAGCTCTGCACACTGTACTGCATTCCTCCATATCCCTGCCTGAATCAGCTCTGCACACTGTACTGCATTCCTCTATATCCCTGCCTGAATCAGCACTGCACATTGTACTGCATTCCTCCATATCCCTGCCTGAATCAGCTCTCTGCACACGGTACTGCATTCCTCCATATCTCTGTCTGAATCAGCTCTCTGCACACTGTACTGCATTCCTCCATATTGCTTCCTAAATCAGCTCTGCACACGGTACTGCATTCCTCCATATCCCTGCCTGAATCAGATCTCTGCACACTGTACTGCATTCCTTCATATCCCTGCCTGAATCAGCTCAGTGCTCACTTTACTGCAATCCTCAATGTCCCTGCCTGAATCAGCTCTCTGCACACTATATTGAATTCCTCCATATTGCTTCCTAAATCAGCTCTGCACACGGTACTGCATTCCTCCATATCCCTGCCTGAATCAGATCTCTGCACATTGTACTGCATTCCTTCATATCCCTGCCTGAATCAGCTCTCTGCACACTGTACTGCATTCCTCCATATCCCTGCCTGAATCAGATCTCTGCACACTGTACTGCATTCCTTCATATCCCTGCCTGAATCAGCTCAGTGCACACTTTACTGCAATCCTCAATGTCCCTGCCTGAATCAGCTCTCTGCACACTGTACTGGATTCCTCCATATCCCTGCCTGCATCAGCTCTATGCACACTGTACTGCATTCCTCCATATCCCTGCAAAGTGTAAATATTTTAACTTCTAACTGAAATGAAAGCTTAACAAAAAACACCTCTATGAATCTGTGCTATACGATGAAAACATGAATAAAATCAGACATTGGTCTAATTAGTTTGTTATAAGGCTATGATTTTGATGCAGTACTTTTTAGTTAATTTTACTGGCAAGGTGCGGCAAAAAAACAAGAATTCACGGAAAGTTGTCCAAATGTAGGTTTAGCTACATCAACATACACAAGAGCTTTTAAATAGTACACCAGAACCAATAATATAAAGACTTGCTTTTGACTGCTGGCAAGTTTAAATGTTACTTTAGAGTACAAAACTTTACCGTACAGACTTCAGACTCCGACATCATTTCTTGTAAGAGTCGAGGGTCTCAGTGCAACAAATGTTTGAAATTCTCCCTTTCGGGTTTCCCTGTTGGTTGAGAGGACGGATGTACCAACGATGTCGCTTTTAAAACCTCTTGATAAGAGGTACAATCTCAGCACATTTACTTTAAATGTAAATGTATCCAATTTTGCGAATGCAATCTGTATTTAAAGTGTGAACAACAGCTGTGACCACTTTGCGCAGTCAAAAGTGCTGCGACACGACGCGTCCCGTACAGCAAATAGTGAAGCTGCACAGCTTGTAGTTGATTCATCTGCGATAGATTAAGATTTCCATTACACGAGAGTAGATGTTAAAAATTCATGCTGATTTGAACTCGGCTCTCGCCAAGATAAGCACCAACTAAGACGTAGCTTTACAGTAAACTAATGTGATCCATATGCGTCTCCATCCATTTACGTTTCCTTCCATATGATGATGTAGATATCCTTCTGTCTGGTGTTAATGGCTGAAGTGTAATGCTGGCTCCAGGGATCAGCTTATTTTGCCTCCCTGGCGCATCAGCACACACAACGGCTGCGATGCTGGCTCCGGGGATCAACCAAAGTGCGGCCTCCCCAGCGCATCAGCATGACAACCGTTTGGATTGAGCTAAGTAGGGTACATCTCTGGGGTTTTCAAGTGGGCACCTTCCATCCTCAGTGTTTCGTCGACTAGCCCACGACACCTCAAGAGGGCTCGACGGTGATTCTGGCGTCCCAGCATCACCCCCCTCCGTCCCCCACTCAACTCAGCCCAGCTTACTTACCTGTCCCCAGCCAGAATCTTTCCGTCTCAACCACAGCCAGTTGCTGCTCCTCTCTGCTGCTTCAGATAAGTTCTTCACTGTGCGACGCAACTCTTGGCCACTGAATCCGACGTCTCTGAGAAACCGGGTTGTAGAGTGTGCCACAAATCCTCGACAACCCACTTCCACTGGGTAAACCCGAACTCTCCATCCTCGCTGTTCCGCTTCAGTGGCTAGTTGAGCATACCGCAGTTTCTTCCTCTCATACGCCTCATCTACAGCATCCTCCCATGGCACTGTTAACTCTACCAGGTGAACAAGGCGTGCTGATCCAGACCACAAGACAATATCTGGTCGAAGGTTAGTGGTGGCAATCTCAGGTGGAAAAATAAGCCATTGACCAACATCTGCCAGCATTTTCCAGTCTCTAGCAGCATCCAGTTGTCCTGGGCGAGGATTGGTTTTAACACCTTTTCTTGGTGGTTGCTCTCCTGGGCGGAGGAATGTTGTCTTTTGTGTGTAATGTTTTGATGGAACAGGTGGCAACTTATTGGTCATGTTACGCTTGTCTTCCAATGCTAAGGCCAAACATCGCAGCACCTGGTCATGGCGCCAAGTAAACCGTCCTTGGCTAAGAGCCACCTTACATCCTGTCAAAATGTGCCTTAATGTTGCAGGTGATGAACACAAAGGACATGAGGGATCCTCTCCTACCCAGAGGTTTAGGTTCTGTGGTGATGGGAGAACATCATATGTTGACCTGATGAGGAAACTGATCCTGCTCTGTTCCATTGACCATAGGTCTTGCCAGCCAATCTTGCGTTGTTCCACACTCTCCCATCTCATCCATTCTCCCTGTTTGGCCTGGGAAATGGCCTTTATACACCTCATCCTCTCCTCCTGCTTTTGCACCTCGTTGACTACCAGCTTCCTTCTTTGAGCTGGGGCCGCCTTGTGCCATGTAGGAGGAGTTGAACTGAAACCAAGACCCCCTCTTCCATGCTGAACTTGCCCCATGATATCACCAATTCGAAGGGCAGCCTTTGCATCTTCCACAGCTTTCTTTGCCGCCCACTTTCTTCCAGTTTTCAACACAGGTGCTGCCTCCCTTACGCATTTATCGCGTGACTCTACTAATGTCATTTCCAATCTGACCTTGGCGCACTTAAACTCCTCGGTTAGAGCAGAGACTGGTAGCTGCAGTATTCCTTTACCATAAAGTCCCACTCTGCTGAGGCAGCGTGGAACTCCCAACCATTTCCTGATGTATGAACTGATTAAAGCTTCCAGCTTCTCTACTGTTGTCAAAGAAACCTCGTACACAGTCAGTGGCCACAGCAACCTCGGCAGTAGACCAAACTGAAAGCACCAGAGTTTTAGTTTACCTGGTAGAGCGCAGCTGTCTATGCTCTTCAACCCTTCCACTGCTTGTTGTCTAACTTCTCCCACACGAACTGTGTCCTTTAGATCCCCGTCGTACCATCTCCCAAGACTCTTCACTGGCTTCTCAGACACTGTTGGTATTGCCTCACCATTAATGAAGAATGTTTTATCTACTACTTTGCCTTTAATTATAGAGATGCTCCTTGATTTAGTGGGCTTGAATTGCATTCGTGCCCATTCAATGTTATTGGTTAATTTGCCCAATAATCGATTAGTGCAGGCTACTGTTGTAGTCATGGTTGTCATGTCATCCATGTATGCTCGAATTGGTGGTAGTCGCATTCCAGAAGCCAAGCGCTCTCCTCCTACTACCCATTTTGATGCCCTAATGATTACTTCCATTGCCATGGTAAAAGCCAGCGGAGAAATGGTGCATCCTGCCATTATTCCAACCTCTAGGCATTGCCATGTAGTGCTGAATTCTGAAGTTGAAAAACTGAATTGCAAATCTCCAAAATAGGCTTTCACTAAATTTGTTATTGTCATCGGTACACTGAAAAAATCAAATGCTGCCCAAAGTAGTTCATGTGGCACTGAACCATATGCATTAGCCAAATCCAGGAATGTCACATGGAGCTCCTTCCTCTCCTTTTTAGCTGATTGAATTTGTTGCCAGATCACATTGATGTGTTCTAAGCAACCTGGGAAACCTGGAATGCCCGCTTTTTGTATTGAAGTGTCAATGAAGCAGTTCTTTAATAGGTAAGCTGACAATCTCTGAGCAATAATGCTGAAGAAAATCTTGCCTTCTACGTTTAATAGGGAAATGGGACGAAACTGACTGATGCTTGTAGAATCTTTTTCTTTAGGTATAAAGACTCCACCTGCTCGGCGCCATGCTCTTGGTACAACCTGTTTTTCCCATGCCACTTTCATCAATTTCCACAGAATTCGTAGAACTCCTGAAGCACTCTTGTACACTCTGTACGGAACTCCATTAGGCCCTGGAGATGATGAAGCCCTTGCTTTTTTCACAGCTTGCTCTATTTCTTTCCACTTAGGTGCACAGTCCTCCATTTGGTATTCTGGTGGATTGATAGGTGGGATGTCTGACGGAATTGACATAGGCTCCTGCCTTTTTGAATCTGTATGTGTTTCCTCCAAATATCTCTCCAGCTCAACCTTAGATACTTTTAGTGTGCCATTCTTCTCACTGGTGAATAACTTCTTTACAAATTTGAATGGGTCTTTATAAAAGTTAGCTCTCGCACGCTCCTTCTTTTTGTAGCGTTTCCGTAGGCGCTCAGCTCTGCGCAATGTTGCAAGCTTATCTTTTATGACCCTTTGTAAGAGATTGAGTCCCTCCTTCTGACTTTGTTCTGCTCTTCTCCATTGGTTCCTCAGCTGTCTCCTTTCTCTAACTAAGCGTTCAATCTCCTGCTGCCGTCTAGACTTTCCAGGAATAGTTTGTACTTTTTCCTTCCTTTTTTCAACTCCAAACCTCTCACTTCCATATGCGTAGATGATGTCCCCAAATTTATCCAGCTTCTTTTCAACTGTTCCACTTAATCTTTCCAATGCAACGCAGAGATCTGTGTTTACTGTGTCCCATGCAGTTTTCTCACAAGCTCTTGGCCATTTAACTCCAGGCTTGTGCCCGTTGAGGTTCTTTTCTCTCTTATGCTGGTTTGTCTGACCGGGTTCACAAGGATCATTATGTTCATCACTAACTGTGTCCATGCAAGTCCTCCTCACATCTATGACAGGGGTGCTGATATCCTGCGAACTGTGGTTTGCTTCCTGTCGCTGGATTTCATTCGACTGACTTGACTGACTTCGTAAGAAGTACTGATCAATGCGAGGCCCTTGTCCCTTCTCCCTCAAGCATTTCATTCTCCCTTGATGAATCTTCAAACCCCTGACCGTTGTCGCCTTGCTCCAGCCGCAGACACAAACCTGGAGTTCCATGTCTTTGTTAACTGCAGATCTTGAACTAGTCTTTTGTGAAGTACTCTCCATACTCATATCCGTTTCCGTTCCTAAGTCGTTAACCGTGTTGTCCAACGTTGAGTCATCTTCCGCCCCAGCTCTCGCAGACTCTAGGGGTATTTTTCTCTTTAATTTCTAAGAAGCCTTGGGCGGGTGTCTCCAGCATCCTGTAAACACAGAGCTGGATACTGCCGACAAGGGTAGCTAACCCTTACCAGCCCCAATGGGGTCTCTTTCCTCCTGTCAGCTGTCTCTCCAGGCTGTCACAAGGTCTTTCCCTTGTTGCCAGCTGCACTATTCACAGCAGTCACTGGACGTATCCAGATCTTCATGATTTCCATTACACGAGAGTAGATGTTAAAACTTCATGCTGATTTGAACTCGGCTCTCGCCAAGATAAGCACCAACTAAGACGTAGCTTTACAGTAAACTAATGTGATCCATATGCGTCTCCATCCATTTACGTTTCCTTCCATATGATGATGTAGATATCCTTCTGTCTGGTGTTAATGGCTGAAGTGTAATGCTGGCTCCAGGGATCAGCTTATTTTGCCTCCCTGGCGCATCAGCACACACAACGGCTGCGATGCTGGCTCCGGGGATCAACCAAAGTGCGGCCTCCCCAGCGCATCAGCATGACAACCGTCTGGATTGAGCTAAGTAGGGTACATCTCTGGGGTTTTCAAGTGGGCACCTTCCAGTGTTTCGTCGACTAGCCCACGACACCTCAAGAGGGCTCGACGGTGATTCTGGCGTCCCAGCATCACCCCCCTCCGTCCCCCACTCAACTCAGCCCAGCTTACTTACCTGTCCCCAGCCAGAATCTTTCCGTCTCAACCACAGCCAGTTGCTGCTCCTCTCCTCTCTGAAGGAATCTACGTAAGGAATTGATCATTTGACATATACTGGACTATACATTAGGTACATTTCTAACGAGATCACACTGATGTAGAACATATTTCTATATTTAAGTTAAATTATTTTCCTTACCACACTAAAGGAAAAAGAGTTTATATCACTTTTTAAAACGCAGAAACATGTACACTGACTTACATTGTATTATTTGATCTGAAATACAAGTTACACAATTAATAAATAAAATCTAAAATAAAAAACCGACCACGAAGGGACTCGAACCCTCAATCTTCTGATTCGAAGTCAGACGCCTTATCCATTAGTCCACGCGGTCTTTCACCGAAAGAGAGCTTTTCCGTAAAAACTTTACTCTATAATTAGCGTAGTTTGTTCATAACGAAGCAAACAGATACAGCACTACCACAGTCCCAAAGAAGTACGGAATTAAAAAAGCAGCCAGTAGCCCCGCCCATACCCTAAAGCTATGTGCTTACCCAATTGGCGCTGCCTCTTGTCTGTTATTTTCCTATTGCTGAGTGGTGCCCCGCCCCTCGTACTCAGGGCACAAATGGAATTGACTGACGCTTCTGTGATGTAATGGTTTTATAAACAATAGATACCGGTATGTGATTGTTAATATGAAATATATATATATACTTGTATATTGGTATTAAATGTAAAAGCGGCTGAAATATAAACTGACAAAAAAATCTAGCAGAGGATGGTTTCGATCCATCGACCTCTGGGTTATGGGCCCAGCACGCTTCCGCTGCGCCACTCTGCTTTTGCTCAGGAGTTAAATGTTTAATAAGATACTGTTAAATTAATTAATATAAAGGACTATTTGTTACTATTTAATCATTGCGGTTAACGTTACTTTAGGGTGGTAAAGTGAAATTGCCTTTACCAGACACCATGTTTAAATGGTTACTGACGCTAACCATGTTGAAATATATGTTTATTCATTTTTATGAATAATAGCTGAAGAGAGGGGAAACGTCTGGAAAGTTTATTATAAAACAGTCGTGAGAAAAAAAAAAACATACACGTTACAACCCAGATGGGACTCGAACCCACAATCCCTGGCTTAGGAGGCCAGTGCCTTATCCATTAGGCCACTGGGGCTCCTAAAGAAAATGCCGTTCTTGCTCATATTTGTGTGCCTGACTATCGCTAAATACAGAATGGAAGGTAACCCAAAAAAAAAATGATTAACGCTTTACCTTTTTACCTGTACTGTACTCTGCAAGCTTTTTACGGTCACCTCGGATTTTTCAGTACAGGTTGCAAAAGCAGACAAAAGCAAATAAAAGTATTTCTGAGGGTTTTATACTTTAGATTTTATGGCTAAAAGGTGCCATCCCACACCTTTGCAGTGAATTTCTCAGCATTTATTATGATAGAAACGTCAGTTCGACGAAACACGTTTTAATAACTTAAGAATAATAATGCACTGAAACAAAGGTCCCACCGAGATTTGAACTCGCATCGCTGGATTCAGAGTCCAGAGTGCAAACCATTACACCATGGAACCCATATTTACGCCTTGGCCACGTAACTGTAATAAATACATCATTTTATTTTTATTCTCTTTTTTTTTTTTTTTTTTTTTTTTTTTTTTTTTGTAAGCGTTTCTACTGCGATTGTTTTAATTAGCACCAATCTTGGACTACCTTACCCAGGGTAACATTACGCAGTCCAAGATTGGTTTTAATCGGGCTGTGAAAGCAGCCGAATATGTTTACAATGACTTGGATCCGGGAATCCAGAGCTTTAAAAACTGTAATAAGTCCAGACTAGTTTGGAAAAGCTTGTCTTCGTTCAGACTGTATCACAATCCCCCATCCTTCACTGCTATGACATAATAGTGTTGCATTGAATTACTACTTTTTATAAAGCATGTTATTGTGAAGCATGTTTACTGACGTGCACCTTTTGTTTTTGTGTAGATCGCCTCACCATTACCTACTGTCGAAGCAGTGGCCCTGGGGGCCAGAATGTTAATAAAGGTATGGAAATGGAAGTCTTTGTTAAAATATTCACAAGCATGTTTAATGTACAGGGTGATCAGGAGCACTGTTGTGGGGAAGCATTCTCCACAGAGTTAACTAGACAGGCAACAACATCACAGGTTACAGAGAGTCAGCTACTGTTGTGTTATAGTACATTTTTCACATTTTGTTCTAGTAAACACACAAGCTGAAGTCCGGTTCCACATACAAACAGCTGATTGGATTCCTGAAGATGTGCGACAAAAGATTCTTTCTCAGGTAACATCAATACTAAGATTACATATTCACTGGAGCTGACTGCTAATAACATTGAAGAAATGTGAAAGTTAACTAACAGCTGGTGTGTAAAGGGTAAATATTTTAACTTCTAACTGAAATGAAAGCTTAACAAAAAACACCTCTATGAGTCTGTGCTATACGATGAAAACATGAATAAAATCAGACATTGGTCTAATTAGTTTGTTATAAGGCTATGATTTTGATGCAGTACTTTTTAGTTCGTTTTACTGGCAAGGTGCGGCAAAAAAACAAGAATTCACGGAAAGTTGTCCAAATGTAGGTTTAGCTACATCAACATACACAAGAGCTTTTAAATAGTACACCAGAACCAATAATATAAAGACTTGCTTTTGACTGCTGGCAAGTTTAAATGTTACATTAGAGTACAAAACTTTACCGTACAGACTTCAGACTCCGACATCATTTCTGGTCAGAGTCGAGGGTCTCAGTGCGACAAATGTTTGAAATTCTCCCTTTCGGGTTCCCTGTTGGTTGAGAGGACGGATGTACCAACGATGTCGCTTTTAAAACCTCTTGATAAGAGCTACAAACTCAGCACATTTACTTTAAATGTAAATGTATCCAATTTTGCGAATGCAATCTGTATTTAAAGTGTGAACAACAGCTGTGACCACTTTGCGCAGTCAAAAGTGCTGCGACACGACGCGTCCCGTACAGCAAATAGTGAAGCTGCACAGCTAGTAGTTGATTCATCTGCGATAGAAGGAATCTACGTAAGGAATTGATCATTTGACATATACTGGACTATACATTAGGTACATTTCTAACGAGATCACACTGATGTAGAACATATTTCTATATTTAAGTTAAATTATTTTCCTTACCACACTAAAGGAAAAGAGCCTATATCACTTTTTAAAACGCAGAAACATGTACACTGACTTACATTGTATTATTTGATCTGAAATACAAGTTACACAATTAATAAATAAAATCTAAAATAAGAAAACGACCACGAAGGGACTCGAACCCTCAATCTTCTGATTCGAAGTCAGACGCCTTATCCATTAGGCCACGCGGTCTTTCACCAAAAGCGTGCGTTTACGTAAATACTTTCATCTATAATTAGCGTAGTTTGTACTACTGTATCAACGAAATATTTTTTCATAACAAAGCAAACAAGTACAGAACTACCACAGTCCCAAAGAGGTACGGAATTAAAAAAGCAGCCAGTAGCCCCGCCCATACCCTAAAGCTATGTGCTTACCCAATTGGCGCTGCCTCTTGTCTGTTATTTTCCTATTGCTGAGTGATGCCCCACCCCTCGTACTCAGGGCACAAATGGAATTGACTGACGCTTCTGTGAAGTAATGGTTTTATAAACAATACATACCGGTATGTGATTGTTAATATGAAATATATATATAAAAGCGGCTGAAATACAAACTGACAAAAAAAGTCTAACAGAGGATGGTTTCGATCCATCGACCTCAGGGTTATGGGCCCAGCACGCTTCCGCTGCGCCACTCTGCTTTTGCTCAGTTGTCAAATGTTTAATAAGATACTGTTAAATTAATTAATATAATGGACTACTATTTAATCATAGCGGTTAACGTTACTTTAGGGTGGTAAGGTTAAATTGCCTTTACCAGACACCGTGTCAAAATGGTTACTGACGCTAACCATGTTGAAATATATGTTTATTTATTTTGATGAATAATAGCTGAAGAGAGGGGAAACGTCTGGAAAGTTTATTATAAAACAGTCGTGAGAAAAAAAAACATACACGTTACACCCCAGATGGAACTCGAGCCCACAATCCCTGGCTTAGGAGGCCAGTGCCTTATCCATTAGGCCACTGGGGCTACTAAAGAAAATGCTGTTCCCTTTCACGTCGAAAATAACCATCAACATGAGATATTGCCGTCAGGCAGCACCGGTAGGCTGAGCTTTTATAGCAAAGCTGCCGATAGGCCCCCACGCCAGCTGCAGTGTAAGCCCGCCCCCCTGGGATCTTACTTAACTGCGCGCGCGGGGATGCACTTCCTCTTTTGTCTTCAGCCTCGGTACGGTAGGTAATAGATAATAGAGCTTGTTAACTGATTGTACTCGATAAGCTTTACGCTTGAGAAGCTGGTTAATTACCCCTTCTCTGAGTTTATTTCAGTTATTGTGTTATTAGGATTATATATATTTCTTTTATATATATTTTCCTTTCGCTTTGCTTTGGCATCGCGTCTTCGTGGTCTCCCGTCTTCCTTTTCTTATTGTTATTATTATAATATATAATTTTATTATATTTATTATTTGGGTTTTTTGTGTATATATATATTGTTATATATATTTTTTATTGTATATTGTTTGGGACGCGTGTTGCGTTGGCCTTAGGCCACGCGCATTATTGCAGCCTCGGTCTTGCTTAGGCTAGACCGTGTGTGTGTGTGTGTGTGCGTGCAGCCTGCATTGCAGTCTCCCCCCCCACCGCGGCGCGTTCTACCCCCACGTGGCTGCTATTGAGTATAGCCCCACTGTTTTACACTATACGTAGTGTCTGCTGCAGCGTCCAAACAAAAGAAAAAAAAAAAAAAAAAAAAAAAAAAAAAAAGTTTTTTTCCCATACAGTATAAGGAAGACGACCACCAAGTGCATTAACTGTTGCCCTTATAAGCAACACAACACCTTGTCTTTCGAGACTCAGACACAGTACTAGAGCACATAGCGTCTCCGCTTTGCGGGTCAGCTGACGTGGATCATCTGGTGCAGTACACGCGCTCCGGCGCTTTCGGTGTCAGCGCTTAGGCGCCTGGTGTAGCGCTTCGGCGCCTAGTGCTTGGGCTCAGTGCACGCAACGCACCTGTGCACGCACCTCGACGCTCGGTGCTCGGTGCACGCACCTCGACGCTCGGTGCTCGGTGCGTCTGTGCACGCACCTCGAAGCTCGGTGCTCGGTGCCTCGGTGCACGCACCTCGACGCTCGGTGCTCGGTGCACGCACCTCGACGCTCGGTGCTCGGTGCCTCGGTGCACGCACGTCGACGCTCGGTGCTTGGTGCGTCGGTGTACGCACCTCGACACTCGGTGCTCGGTGCCTCGGTGCACGCACCTCGATGCTCGGTGCCTCGGTGCACGCACCTCGACGCTCGGTGCTCGGTGCCTCGGTGCACGCACCTCGACGCTCGGTGCTCGGTGCCTCGGTGCACGCACCTCGACGCTCGGTGCTCGGTGCACGCACCTCGACGCTCGGCGCTCGGTGCCTCGGTGTACGCACCTCGACACTCGGTGCTCGGTGCCTCGGTGCACGCACCTCGGTGCCTCGGTGCACGCACCTCGACGCTCGGTGCTCGGTGCACGCACCTCGGTGCTCGGTGCCTCGGTGCACGCACCTCGACGCTCGGTGCTCGGTGCTCGGTGCCTCGGTGCACGCACCTCGACGCTCGGTGCTCGGTGCACGCACCTCGACGCTCGGCGCTCGGTGCCTCGGTGCACGCGCCTCGACGCTCGGTGCCTTGGTGCACGCACCTCGACGCTCGATGCCTCGGTGCACGTACCTCGACGCTCGGTGCTCGGTGCCTCGGTGCACGCACCTCGACGCTCGGTGCTCGGTGCACGCACCTTTGGTGCACGCACCTCGACGCTCGGTGCTTCAGTGCACGCACTTGACGTTTGTCTTTTCAGTGCTTGGTGCACGCGCCTCAACGCACCTTAAAACTGTTCGCTTGGTGCTCAGTGCTTAACGCTCGACGCTCCTATTACTGGCACGGTACGCTTCGGCATACAACGTGCTGCACCATGTCATTTCACCACTGTGTCACCTGTGGGACGAAGTTACCGGCTAATGACCCGCATGAGGACTGCGTGTCCTGTCTGGGGCCGGAGCATGCGGCATCTGCTTTGGCAGATAAAGCCTTTTGCACGTTATGTGCAAGCTTTCAGTCGCGCACTCTGCGTCGTAGGGCGAGGAGAGCAGTCGGGGATCACTCCCCTTCATCTGGGTCGTCACACACCCTTTCCGCCCCGCAGCCTTCTTTGGCTTCCCCGCCAGCGAAGCTGCCTTTTTCCAGGAGTTCGCCTTCCCAGGTTACCCCTGGTCAACGATCTCCTGACGTTAGGCGCAAGAGAGACCGCTCCCACAGCCTTTCTGTAAGGCGAGGCCCTTCTCCTCGCGGCGAACGCCCCCGTCAGATCTCGAGATCCCGCTCTAGATCGCCCCGAAGGAGAGGACGTTCCCGTTCTCCTCGTCGCGACAGGCGAGGTGGTGTAACTGAGCTTACTAATAAGATGTCTCAGTTTATGGACCTTATGATGGGGCAGCAATCGCTGCTCATGTCCCTGGCCACAGCTCGGGCCGCAGAGGAGCCAGTCAGACCGGCTGTCAACCAGCCGATCATCCTACCACAACCCCTGTCCGTTCCAGTTGCGCAACAGGACGCATGGGACGTGGATGCTATCTCTCGAGATGCATCAGAGGGTGAGCCTCTCCACGGAGAGGATAGTGTGGAGGCAGAGCTCACGTCCCACCACTCAGAGTCTGAGATGGAGGTAGGCGTAGATGACTCTTTATGGTCCCTAGTAGAGCGGGCGACTCGCCACCTGGGCTTAGAATGGCCTGCCACTGAAGAACCTAGGCGCTCTCTTTTTGAGTCGCCTTTGGCACAGGGCCAGCAGTCTAGGATGCTTCCGGCCTTCCCAGACTTTGTTAAGGAGGTGCAGTCCACTTGGGGGACTCCAGCCTCCGCCCCGGCAACCTCGCGTAAGGCGGCTGCCTTTACCATGCAAGGTGCGAGTGAAGCGGGTCTGGCGTCATTTCCGCCAGTTGGCGCTGCGTTCGCAGCGTTGGTGAAGTCACCAACACTCTCTGGGTTGGTGAAAGACCCCACCTGCCCTAACAAGCAGTGCAGGATCACTGAGGTGCACCTAAAGAGGGGCTATTCGGCGGCTACAGAGGCAGTTAGGCTGTCCAATCTGGCCAGCCTCCTCTCAGTTTATCAGGCTGCGCTAATAAAGGATCTCCCAGACTACCCTTCGGTGTCTCTGAGAGTGGAGTTGGGGCTAGTTGCCCAGCTGCTGGTCAAGCTAGCCCAGCTTAACGCGCGGGCCCAGGGCAGGAGCATCGCGTCTCTGGTGGTGGCCAGACGACAGCTCTGGCTCTCGCAGGCGAGAGTCCAGGAGCATGACAAAGCTCCCTTGTTGGATGCTCCAATTACACCGGGGCACACATT
Organism: Acipenser ruthenus; assembly: GCF_902713425.1. Classification (NCBI taxonomy): domain Eukaryota; kingdom Metazoa; phylum Chordata; class Actinopteri; order Acipenseriformes; family Acipenseridae; genus Acipenser; species Acipenser ruthenus. Next base: position 11,484,681 of record NC_081205.1, on the reverse strand, counting down.
TGGCCCAGCGGTGGAAGAGATGCTGCAAAGCTCAGCTAAGGCTAGAGAGGCATCACAGCAGTTGGCTACGATATGGCCGCGTAGGCCATTACCAGGTCAAACGCCCACAAGAACATCAGTGGCATAGAACACCACCGCAACACCAGCCCCGTCCAGGGGGTACTAAGACCTCCCCGGCGGATACAGCAGCGCGTGGCCAAATCCCAAGGGGACGACCGCAGCGCACAGGGTGGCGACCTAGAGGAGGCGGCAGACCACGCCCTCGTGGCTCTGGCCAGGCCCCTCGTGAGCGAGCAAAGCCTAAGCAGCCCTGAGAAAACCAGGCAGCCATTAGCCCAACCCTACACTGTTCCACAGCTTCTGTTTTGGCAACAATGCACCAGCGATATCTGGGTGCGCAAAACTATACTCACCGGGTACACCCTTCAGTTCCGGTTAAACCCCCCCCCCCTTCAGGGGGGTGGTGGTAACTGTGGTGAAGGACGTGGTTCAGTCCTCAGCTCTGAATGTGGAAATACAGGCATTGCTCAGGAAGCGTGCCATTCAACTAGTAGACCCTGCTCTGACCGACCAGGGGTTCTACTCCAAGTACTTCCTTGTGCCAAAGAAGGACGGCGGGCTCCGCCCTATTCTAACCTGCGTGTACTGAACAAATACCTACGGGTGTTGTCGTTCAAGATGCTCACGCACAGGCACATTGTCCAGTCTGTCCGGCAGGGCGACTGGTTTACCACCATAGATCTGACAGATGCGTACTTTCACGTTCCCATCTATCCGGGTCACAGGAAGTATCTACGATTCGCATTCCAGAGCAGGGTCTACGAGTTTTGCGTCCTGCCATTCGGCCTGTCTCTAGCTCCTCGAACCTTTTCGAAGTGTATGGACGCCATTTTAGCTCCTTTGCGGGCTCAAGGCATCCGACTGCTGAACTATCTGGACGACTGGCTCGTCTGCGCGCAGTCAAAGGAGCAGCTGGCACAGCACACAGTGATGGTTACAGACCATCTTCAGCGGCTAGGTCTGAAGGTCAATCCAGACAAGAGCCGCCTCGTGCCCAGCCAACAGACCGAGTTTTTGGGTCTGCATCTGGACTCAGTGTCCATGGCAGCGACCCTATCGACACAAAGAGTTGCCTCATTAGAGCGGTGTCTCTCCCTATTCAGGTTGAGAGAAACAGTCAGCATGGAGCTCTGTCAGCGCATGCTGGGGTTGATGGCTGCCGCCTCGCAAGCCCTTCCTTTGGGCTTACTACACCAGAGACCTCTGCAGGCCTGGTTCAATGCCTTCGCGTTGCACCCGCGGAGAGACAAGCACCGCAGGTTGAGGGTATCCCGAACCTGCTGGGAAGCATTACGCTGGTGGAAAGTTCAGTCGAACATCCGCCAGGGCGTGCGCTTGGGTCCCATCTTCCGAAGGGAAGTTATCACGACCGACGCTTCCAACCAAGGTTGGGGGGCAGTCTGGAACGGGACAGGGACCCGTGGAGTGTGGTCAGGACCCTGGAGGTCAGCCCACATCAACGCTCTGGAACTCAGAGCAGTGGACCTCGCCCTTCGGCACTTCTTGCCAGTGCTTCTAGACAAGCACGTGTTAGTGCGGTCAGACAACACCACAGTAGTGGCGTATATCAATCGCCAGGGCGGATTGCGGTCCACCGGTCTTCACCGGATGGTAACGCGGCTGTTGCTCTGGGCTCAACCGCGTTTAGCCTCTCTGCGTGCAGTTCATCTGCCGGGCAGAGTCAATTACGCAGCGGATCTCCTGTCCAGAGGAGGTCCTCTTGCGGGCAAATGGCATCTTCACCCTCGGGTGGTAGAGCGCATCTATATCGACCATCCAGAGTGCGAGAGTGCCCTCTACTAGGTCGCAGTATGCGTATAAGTGGCAGTTGTTTCAGAGTTGGTGTCTGGCTGAGAGCCACGACCCAGTCTCCTGTCCTATGGCAGTAATATTGCAGTTTCTGCAGAAACTGCTGGATGAAGGGAAATCTCCTTCTACACTTAAAGTGTATTTAGCCGCCATTTCGGCTTGTCATGTACGCATTGCCGGTTTATCACCTGGTTGCCATTTTTTGGCATCTCAGTTTCTGAAAGGCGCAAGACGCTTGCGGCCTCCAAGAACGACCAGTTTACCGTCGTGGAGCCTTGATGTGGTGCTAGAAGCCCTTGCCAAGGCACCGTTTGAGCCTCTCCACAGCGTGGATATGAAGCTCATATCTATTAAGACTGCATTTTTGCTGGCTGTGGTATCAGCAAAACGCGTGAGCGAGTTACATGCACTTTCAGTGCATCCTTCTTGTACTCGTTTTGCAGGAGACGGTTCTAAGGTCTCCATGCGCCCTAATCCGGCCTTTTTACCAAAGGTTATATCCCCGTTCCGCATGAACCAGTCAGTCGAGTTGATGGCGTTCCATCCTCCTCCTTTTTCTTCCCCAGAGGAAGAGCGGTTACACATGCTCTGCCCCGTGAGGGCATTGAGGTGTTATATTGACCGTACAAAGACTGTGAGGCAGACAGAACAGTTGTTCATATGCCATGGTTCTAGATCTTTGGGTCAGCCGCTGTCTAAACAGCACCTTTCCCACTGGATAGTGGATGCTATTAAATTAGCGTATGAATCTGCAGGCCTTCCACCACCAGGGCAGTTGAAGGCGCATTCTACCAAAGGTATGGCGACATCCTGGGCCCTCTTTCGAGGGGTGCCGGTGTCTGATATTTGCGCGGCAGCCAGTTGGGCTACGCCGCATACTTTCATGAGGTTTTACAGGTTAAATGTACTGGATTCCTCTGCTCCACTGTTTGGAGCATCTGTTTTACACTCTACGACGCCTCAGGATGCGGACGTATAGAGTGGTTGATAGCATGGTGTTGACTGTTCCACCTTTAAGACAGGTGTCATTATGAGCATAGACGCTGAGGCGCAGCTCCGCATATGCCTAGATGTACTGCCTACGTAGTTGCGTTATGACGTAAGTCTGTCCTACTGCCGAGAATCCTCCCTCGCGACAGCTAGGGATCACTGTATCCCATGTTGATTGTTATTTTCGACTTGAAAGGGAACGATAGGTTGCGGATGCAACCCCGGTTCCCTGAAAGAGAAAATAACCATCAAGCTGCGAGGTCGCTCTGGAGGCCTTCACGGCCTGAAGAGCAAAAGAGGAAGTGCATCCCCGCGCGCGCAGTTAAGTAAGCTCCCAGGGGGGCGGGCTTACACTGCAGCTGGCGTGGGGGCCTATCGGCAGCTTTGCTATAAAAGCTCAGCCTACCGGTGCTGCCTGACGGCAATATCTCATGTTGATGGTTATTTTCTCTTTCAGGGAACCGGGGTTGCATCCGCAACCTATCGTTCTTGTTCATATTTGTGTGCCTGACTATCGCTAAATACAGAATGAAAGGCAACCCAAAAAAAAATTATTAACGCTTTACCTTTTTACCTGTACTGTACTCTGCAAGCTTTTTACGGTCACCTTGGATTTTTCAGTACAGGTTGCAAAAGCAGACAAAAGCAAATAAAAGTATTTCTGAGGGTTTTATACTTTAGATTTTATGGCTAAAAGGTGCCATCCCACAACTTTGCAGTGAATTTAACAGTATTTAACGAACTGAGAAACGTCAGTTCGATGAAACACTTTTTAATAACTTAAGAATAATAATGCACTAAAACGAAAGTCCCACCGAGATTTGAACTCGGATCGCTGGATTCAGAGTCCAGAGTGCTAACCATTACACCATGGAACCCATATTTACGCCTTGGCCACATAACTGTAATAAATACATCATTTTATTATTCGCTTTTTTTTTTTTTTTTTTTTTTTTTGTTTGTGTGTGTAAGCGTTTCTACTGCGATTGTTTTAATTAGCACTAATCTTGGACTACCTTTCCCAGGGTAACATTACACAGTCCAAGATTGGTTTTAATCGGGCTGTGAAAGCAGACGAATATGTTTACAATGACTTGGATCCGGGAATCCAGAGCTTTAAAAACTGTAATAAGTCCAGACTAGTTTGGAAAAGCTTGTCTTCGTTCAGACTGTATCACAATCCCCCATCCTTCACTGCTATGACATAATAGTGTTGCATTGAATTACTACTTTTTATAAAGCATGTTATTGTGAAGCATGTTTACTGACGTGCACCTTTTGTTTTTGTGTAGATCGCCTCACCATTACCTACTGTCGAAGCAGTGGCCCTGGAGGCCAGAATGTTAATAAAGGTATGGAAATGGAAGTCTTTGTTAAAATATTCACAAGCATGTTTAATGTACACGGTGATCAGGAGCACTGTTGTGGGGAAGCATTCTCCACAGAGTTAACTAGACAGGCAACAACATCACAGGTTATAGAGAGTCAGCTACTGTTGTGTTCTAGTACATTTTTCACATTTTGTTCTAGTAAACACACAAGCTGAAGTCCGGTTCCACATACAAACAGCTGATTGGATTCCAGAAGATGTGCGACAAAAGATTATTTCTCAGGTAACATCAATACTAAGATTACATATTCACTGGAGCTGACTGCTAATAACATTGAAGAAATGTGAAAGTTAACTAACAGCTGGTGTGTAAAGGGTAAATATTGTAACTTGTAACTGAAATGAAAGCTTAACAAGAAACACCTCTATGAATCTGTGCTATACGAGGAAAACACTAATAAAATCAGACATTGGTCTAATTAGTTTGTTATAAGGCTATGATTTTGATGCAGTACTTTTTAGTTCATTTTACTGGCAAGGTGTGGCAAAAAAACAAGAATTCACGGAAAGTTGTCCAAATGTAGGTTTAGCTACATCAACATACACAAGAGCTTTTAAATAGTACACCAGAACCAATAATATAAAGACTTGCTTTTGACTGCTGGCAAGTTTAAATGTTACTTTAGAGTACAAAACTTTACCGTACAGACTTCAGACTCCGACATTATTTCTGGTCAGAGTCGAGGGTCTCAGTGTGACAAATGTTTGAAATTCTCCCTTTCGGCTTTCCCTGTTGGTTGAGAGGACGGATGTACCAATGATATCGCTTTTAAAACCTCTTGATAAGAGCTACAAACTCAGCACATTTACTTTAAATGTATCCAATTTTGCGAATGCAATCTGTATTTAAAGTGTGAACAACAGCTGTGACCACTTTGCGCAGTCAAAAGTGCTGCGACACGACGCGTCCCGTACAGCAAATAGTGAAGCTGCACAGCTTGTAATTGATTCATCTGCGATAGAAAAGTGAACCAGGATTTCGCGTTTTCCGCGATTCGGAAATAGAATGTTGTAAAAAGAGCCTCTAAGTTGGAAAACTTCTGTTCTCCGATGCATTGTTGTTCTTTCTTTACAGAAAACAGCTCTCACAATTGTTTTTCTTTTAGCTGTCATCCATTTACATACTTGCTCGCTCAGTTATCTCATTCGCTGACCTACACAGCTACACATAAATGCTGCGTGAATACACAACCAAACAATTTACAGACACTCGCAGATTAGTATTTTCAGTACATTTTTTAAAGGAAATAAAGGAAGCGCCTCATTAAATGTGTTTCACATCCATTTTCAGGCGTCCAAGACTATATTCAAATTCACGATTTTCAGGATTTCCATGACCTCTGTGACAAAATCGTAGCCTTAGTTTTACTTACAAAAAAATACCATGAATTGCATACATCAGGGGATAGCAGCGTGACATAGTACACAGCTGCGTGACACTGGAACATTTACAAAATTGAGGAGGTGTGTGAACTTTTTTTTTTGTAAGTAAATAAATATCAGGGACTTTAATATGTTCTACTGTTTTGAGCACTACATGTAATAGGTCAGGCCTCAGAACTGGCTGTTAAAACCCTGTTAGTTATGTTTTTATTTATTTATTTTGCATCTCAGCATACAAACCGAATAAACAGAAGTGGGGAGCTGATCGTCACCTCGGAAGTGAGCCGGTACCAGATGCGCAATCTGTCTGACTGTTTGCAGAAGATCCGAGACATGATCGCTGCTGCCAGCGTGAAACACAAGCTGCCTTCCCAAGAAGACGTGGCTCTCCGACGCTACAGGTAATCTTCCTGTGACACCAGGATCTGATCAGGGCTGCCAAGAGCTCATTTAAAACTGGGATCATTACCTTGTACCACGACACAGCAATGCACTAGCCCTCAATTATACTATTTCAGATGCTGATCCTTCCCGTAGCAAACAATCTAACCGCACTCTGCTCTAAGAGGGTTGTGATATTGGCGTCACTTCTTGGATTTTGGATGATAACAGATATTAGCTTCATGCTCATTTTCCCATATCCAGTTGTCTTCATGTTTACAAACTATTTGATCAGAGATGCCGTAACCTTACAATTTGCCTCCAGAGCAAATTAACATTGTTTCTCTTTTCAGGATAGACAAAATGAACCGAGAACGCCTGCAGCAAAAGAAAATGCACACTGCAGTGAAGCGAAGCCGACGCGAGGAGTTTGATTGAAGGTGATGCCAGGATATGAAGGCTGGCTGCATTGAAGCAATCTGTAAAGAATAAATGAATGACTTGTACAAAGTGTTGTTTGTTCCTCGTTTATTTTAATTTGTCGGCTGGTTTTGCTGGGTTGGGTAATTGGAAGTTATGAATAGTTTTCTAAATAGTTACTCGGATGTACCACATGTGTAAGAGTTGATCAGTTGAAAGAGGCATGATCAGTATGACTCTAAAATACTGGCTGGCACAGTGGACTGTAAATTAACATCTTAAAATACATCTGCACATTGCTGTGTGTTTACAATGGTTGTGGTGTTGGAAAGTTAGGTTACTTGTTTGCTGAGCAGTGTCAAAGTAGCCTCCTGACATGGTAATGGTAAACTGAGTGCGTGTTTCACATTTTTTTAATGCGTACAAAAGGCAGATAAGCAGCTTCTCTGGACCGCTGGTTTTCGTTCTCAAAGGGATTTATTTTAGCAAAGGGAAATTGGAAGTGTACATTAAAGCTCAACCACGCCTTCACCAATACCTAAGATTACCATATAACTCCATGTGAAACTCAAAATGGAGCGAGGTAACCAGTGGTGTACCACAGGGATCAGTATTAAGTCCTCTGCTATTCCTAATCTACGTTAATGATTTAGATTCTGGTATAGTAAGCAAACAAAAAGTTAAATTTGCAGACGACACAAAAATAGGAGGAGTGGCAAACACTGTTGAAGCAGCAAAGGTCATTCAAAATGATCTAGACAGCATTCAGAATTGGGCAGACACATGGCAAATGAAATTTAATAGAGAAAAGTGTAAAATATTGCATGCAGGCAATAAAAATGTGCATTATAAATATCATATGGGAGATAGTGAAATTGAAGAAGGGAACTATGAAAAAGACCTAGGAGTTTATGTTGACTTAGAAATGTCTTCATCTAGAAAATGTGGGGAAGCTATAAAAAAGGCTAACAAGATGCTCGGATATATTGTGAGAAGTGTTGAATTTAAATCAAGGGAAGTAATGTTAAAACTCTGCAATGCATTAGTAAGACCTCACCTAGAATATTGTGTTCAGTTCTGGTCACCTCGTTACAAAAATGATATTGCTGCTCTAGAAAGAGTGCAAAGAAGAGCAACCAAAATTATCCCGGGTTTAAAAGGCATGTCGTATGCAGACAGGCTAAAACAATTGAATCTATACAGTCTTGAACAAAGAAGACTACGCGGCGATCTGATTCAAACATTCAAAATCCTAAAAGGTATAGACAATGTCAACCCAGGGGACTTATTTGACCTGAAAAAAGAAACAAGGACCAGGGCTCACAAATGGAGATGAGATAAAGGGGCATTCAGAACAGAAAATAGGACGCGCATTTTTTACACAGAGAATTGTGAGGGTGTGGCACAAACTCCCCTGTAATGTTGTTGAAGCTGACACCCTGGGATGCTTCAAGAAGCTGCTTAATGAGATTCTGGGATCATTAAGCTACTAACAACCAAACGAGCAAGATGGGCTGAATGGCCTCCTCTCGTTTGTAAACTTTCTTATGTTCTTATGTTCTTATAGAAACGTCAGCTCGATGAAACACTTTTTAATATCTTAAGAATAATAATGCTAAAATGATTGTCCTACGGGGATTTGAACTCAGATCACAGGATTGAAAGTCATGAGTGATAACCAGTACACCATGGAAACCATATTTATGTATCGGCCACTTAACTGTAATAAATACATCATTTTATTATTATTCTATTTTTTGTAAGTGTTTCTACTGCTGTTGTTTTAATTTGATACGTTTAGGTTATATTTTAGACAATTTGGTGGATTCTTGATCTCCTTAGTTCGATCTAGGCAGCGGTGAAGAACTTCAGATATTTTCCACAAGGGGGCGATACACCATGGCAGCGGCTAACCACAGTAGTATTGGTGTGAACCAAGCAGAAACTTAATATTTTTAAAAGCGTGAATATGAATTTACAGAAAAGAACTTTTCCAAAATATATAAATGAAAAAAGATAAATTGGTTGGCCAAGAAATAAATAAATAAATATGGTATGCATTCTCTAGATTGTGGAACATTCATAGAAATAAACTTCCTGCTGATTTCCAAATTTCCTGAAGGAATCAGAGCCAGACAGAAGCACCTGCCATCAACCAAGTGCCTGAATCAGCTCCCTGCACACTGTATTACATTCCTCCATTTCCCAGCCTGGGTCAGCTCTCTGCACACTGTACTGCATTCCTCCATATCCCTGCCTGAGTCAACTCTCTGCACACTGTACTGCATTCCTCAATATCCCTGTCTGAATCAGATCTCTGCACACTGTACTGCATTCCTCCATATCCCTGCCTGAATCAGCTCACTGCACACTGTACTGCATTTCTCCATATGCCTGCCTGAGTCAGCACTGCACACTGTACTGCATTCCTCAATATCCCTGCCTGAATCAGCTCTGCACACTGTACTGCATTCCTCCATACCCCTACCTGAATCAGCTCTTCACATTTTACTGCATTCCTCCATATCCCTCCCCGAATCAGCTATGCACATTGTAGTGCATTCCTCTATATCCCTGAATGAATCAGCTCTGCACACTGTACTGCATTCCTTCATATCCCTGCCTGAATCAGATCTTTGCACACTGTACTGCATTCCTCCATATCCCTGTCTGAATCCGCTCTCTGCACACTGTACTGCATTCCTCCATATCCCTGCCTGAATCAGATCTCTGCACACTGTACTGCATTCCTCCATATCCCTGTTTGAATCAGCTCTCTGCACACTGTACTGGATTCCTCCATATCCCTGCAAAGGGTAAATATTTTAACTTCTAACTGAAATGAAAGCTTAACAAAAAACACCTCTATGAATCTGTGCTATACGATGAAAACATGAATAAAATCAGACATTGGTCTAATTAGTTTGTTATAAGGCTATGATTTTGATGCAGTACTTTTTAGTTCATTTTACTGGCAAGGTGCGGCAAAAAAACAAGAATTCACGGAAAGTTGTCCAAATGTAGGTTTAGCTACATCAACATACACAAGAGCTTTTAAATAGTACACCAGAACCAATAATATAAAGACTTGCTTTTGACTGCTGGCAAGTTTAAATGTTACTTTAGAGTACAAAACTTTACCGTACAGACTTCAGACTCCGACATCATTTCTGGTAAGAGTCGAGGGTCTCAGTGCGACAAATGTTTGAAATTCTCCCTTTCGGGTTTCCCTGTTGGTTGAGAGGACGGATGTACCAACGATATCGCTTTTAAAACCTCTTGATAAGAGGTACAAACTCAGCACATTTACTTTAAATGTAAATGTATCCAATTTTGCGAATGCAATCTGTATTTAAAGTGTGAACAACAGCTGTGACCACTTTGCGCAGTCAAAAGTGCTGCGACACGACGCGTCCCGTACAGCAAATAGTGAAGCTGCACAGCTTGTAATTGATTCATCTGCGATAGAAAAGTGAACCAGGATTTCGCGTTTTCCGCGATTCGGAAATAGAATGTTGTAAAAAGAGCCTCTAAGTTGGAAAACTTCTGTTCTCCGATGCATTGTTGTTCTTTCTTTACAGAAAACAGCTCTCACAATTGTTTTTCTTTTAGCTGTCACCCAGTTACATACTTGCTCGCTCAGTTATCTCATTCGCTGACCTACACAGCTACACATAAATGCTGCGTGAATACACAACCAAACAATTTACAGACACTCGCAGATTAGTATTTTCAGTACATTTTTTAAAGGAAATAAAGGAAGCGCCTCATCAAATGTGTTTCACATCCATTTTCAGGCGTCCAAGACTATATTCAAATTCACGATTTTCAGGATTTCCATGACCTCTGTGACAAAATCGTAGCCTTAGTTTTACTTACAAAAAAATACCATGAATTGCATACATCAGGGGATAGCAGCGTGACATAGTACACAGCTGCGTGACACTGGGTCATTTACAAAATTGAGGAGGTGTGTGAACTTTTTTTTTTGTAAGTAAATAAATATCAGGGACTTTAATATGAATTACTGTTTTGAGCACTACATGTAATAGGTCAGGCCTCAGAACTGGCTGTTAAAACCCTGTTAGTTATGTTTTTATTTATTTATTTTGCATCTCAGCATACAAACCGAATAAACAGAAGTGGGGAGCTGATCGTCACCTCGGAAGTGAGCCGGTACCAGATGCGCAATCTGTCTGACTGTTTGCAGAAGATCCGAGACATGATCGCTGCTGCCAGCGTGAAACACAAGCTGCCTTCCCAAGAAGACGTGGCTCTCCGACGCTACAGGTAATCTTCCTGTGACACCAGGATCTGATCAGGGCTGCCAAGAGCTCATTTAAAACTGGGATCATTACCTTGTACCACGACACAGCAATGCACTAGCCCTCAATTATACTATTTCAGATGCTGATCCTTCCCGTAGCAAACAATCTAACCGCACTCTGCTCTAAGAGGGTTGTGATATTGGCGTCACTTCTTGGATTTTGGATGATAACAGATATTAGCTTCATGCTCATTTTCCCATATCCAGTTGTCTTCATGTTTACAAACTATTTGATCAGAGATGCCGTAACCTTACAATTTGCCTCCAGAGCAAATTAACATTGTTTCTCTTTTCAGGATAGACAAAATGAACCGAGAACGCCTGCAGCAAAAGAAAATGCACACTGCAGTGAAGCGAAGCCGACGCGAGGAGTTTGATTGAAGGTGATGCCAGGATATGAAGGCTGGCTGCATTGAAGCAATCTGTAAAGAATAAATGAATGACTTGTACAAAGTGTTGTTTGTTCCTCGTTTATTTTAATTTGTCGGCTGGTTTTGCTGGGTTGGGTAATTGGAAGTTATGAATAGTTTTCTAAATAGTTACTCGGATGTACCACATGTGTAAGAGTTGATCAGTTGAAAGAGGCATGATCAGTATGACTCTAAAATACTGGCTGGCACAGTGGACTGTAAATTAACATCTTAAAATACATCTGCACATTGCTGTGTGTTTACAATGGTTGTGGTGTTGGAAAGTTAGGTTACTTGTTTGCTGAGCAGTGTCAAAGTAGCCTCCTGACATGGTAATGGTAAACTGAGTGCGTGTTTCACATTTTTTTAATGCGTACAAAAGGCAGATAAGCAGCTTCTCTGGACCGCTGGTTTTCGTTCTCAAAGGGATTTATTTTAGCAAAGGGAAATTGGAAGTGTACATTAAAGCTCAACCACGCCTTCACCAATACCTAAGATTACCATATAACTCCATGTGAAACTCAAAATGGAGCGAGGTAACCAGTGGTGTACCACAGGGATCAGTATTAAGTCCTCTGCTATTCCTGATCTACATTAATGATTTAGATTCTGGTATAGTAAGCAAACAAAAAGTTAAATTTGCAGACGACACAAAAAGGAGTGGCAAACACTGTTGAAGCAGCAAAGGTCATTCAAAATGATCTAGACAGCATTCAGAATTGGGCAGACACATGGCAAATGAAATTTAATAGAGAAAAGTGTAAAGTATTGCATGCGGGCAATAAAAATGTGCATTATAAATATCATATGGGAGATAGTGAAATTGAAGAAGGGAACTATGAAAAAGACCTAGGAGTTTATGTTGACTCAGAAATGTCTTCATCTAGACAATGTGGGGAAGCTATAAAAAAGGCTAACAAGATGCTCGGATATATTGTGAGAAGTGTTGAATTTAAATCAAGGGAAGTAATGTTAAAACTCTGCAATGCATTAGTAAGACCTCACCTAGAATATTGTGTTCAGTTCTCGTCACCTCGTTACAAAAATGATATTGCTGCTCTAGAAAGAGTGCAAAGAAGAGCAACCAAAATTATCCCGGGTTTAAAAGGCATGTCGTATGCAGACAGGCTAAAAGAATTGAATCTATACAGTCTTGAACAAAGAAGACTACGCGGCGATCTGATTCAAACATTCAAAATCCTAAAAGGTATAGACAATATCAACCCAGGGGACTTATTTGACCTGAAAAAAGAAACAAGGACCAGGGCTCACAAATGGAGATGAGATAAAGGGGCATTCAGAACAGAAAATAGGACGCGCATTTTTTACACAGAGAATTGTGAGGGTGTGGCACAAACTCCCCTGTAATGTTGTTGAAGCTGACACCCTGGGATGCTTCAAGAAGCTGCTTGATGAGATTCTGGGATCATTAAGCTACTAACAACCAAACGAGCAAGATGGGCTGAATGGCCTCCTCTCGTTTGTAAACTTTCTTATGTTCTTATAGAAACGTCAGCTCGATGAAACACTTTTTAATATCTTAAGAATAATAATGCTAAAATGATTGTCCTACGGGGATTTGAACTCAGATCACAGGATTGAAAGTCATGAGTGATAACCATTACACCATGGAAACCATATTTATGTATCGGCCACTTAACTGTAATAAATACATCATTTTATTATTATTCTATTTTTTGTAAGCGTTTCTACTGCTGTTTTAATTTGATACGTTTAGGTTATATTTTAGACAATTTGGTGGATTCTTGATCTCCTTAGTTCGATCTAGGCAGCGGTGAAGAACTTCAGATATTTTCCACAAGGGGGCGATACACCATGGCAGCGGCTAACCACAGTAGTATTGGTGTGAACCAAGCAGAAACTTAATATTTTTAAAAGCGTGAATATGAATTTACAGAAAAGAACTTTTCCAAAATATATAAATGAAAAAAGATAAATTGGTTGGCCAAGAAATAAACTATGGTATGCATTCTCTAGATTGTGGAACATTCATAGAAATAAACTTCCTGCTGATTTCCAAATTTCCTGAAGGAATCAGAGCCAGACAGAAGCACCTGCCATCAACCAAGTGCCTGAATCAGCTCCCTGCACACTGTATTACATTCCTCCATTTCCCAGCCTGGGTCAGCTCTCTGCACACTGTACTGCATTCCTCCATATCCCTGCCTGAGTCAACTCTGTGCACACTGTACTGCATTCCTCCATATCCCTGTCTGAATCAGATCTCTGCACACTGTACTGCATTCCTCCATATCCCTGCCTGAATCAGCTCACTGCACACTGTACTGCATTTCTCCATATGCCTGCCTGAGTCAGCACTGCACACTGTACTGCATTCCTCCATATCCCTACCTGAATTAGCTCTTCACATTTTACTGCATTCCTCCATATCCCTCCCCGAATCAGCTATGCACATTGTAGTGCATTCCTCTATATCCCTGCCTGAATCAGCTCTGCACACTGTACTGCATTCCTCAATATCACTGTCTTAATCAGATCTTTGCACAATGTACTGCATTCCTCCATATCCCTGCCTGAATCAGCTCTCTGCACACTGTACTGCATTCCTCCATATCCCTGCCTGAATCCGCTCTCTGCTCACTGTACTGCCTTCCTCCATATCCCTGCATGAATCAGCTCTCTGTACAAGGTAATGCATTCCTCCATATCCCTGTCTGAATCAGCTCTCTGCACACTGTACTGCATTCCTTTATATCCCTGCCTGAATCAGCTCTCTGCACACTGTACTGCATTCCTTCATATCCCTGCCTGAATCAGCTCTCTGCACATGGTACTGCATTCCTCCATATCCCTGTCTGAATCAGCTCTCTGCACACTGTACTGCATTCCACCATATTGCTTCCTAAATCAGCTCTGCACACTGTACTGCATTCCTCCATGTCCCCGCCTAAATCAGCTCTCTGCACATTGTACTGCATTCCTCCATATCCCTGCCTGAATCAGCTCTGCACTGTACTGTATTCCTCTATTTTCCTGCCTGAATCAGCTCTGCACACAGTACTGCATTCCTCCATATCCCTGCCTGAATCAACTCTGCACACTGTACTGCATTCCTCCATGTCCCAGCCTGAATCAGCTCTCTGCACATTGTACTGCATTCCTCCATATCCCTGCCTGAATCAGATCTCTGCACATTGTAATGCATTTCTCCATATCGCTGCCTGAATCAGCTCTTCACACTGTACTGCATTCCTCTATTTTCCTGCCTGAATCAGCTCTGCACACTGTACTGCATTCCTCCATATCCCTCCCAGAATCAGCTCTGCACATTGTACTGCATTCCTCCATATCCCTGCCTGAATCAGCTCTCTGCACACTGTACTGCATTCCTCCATATCCCTGCCTGAATCAGCTCTGCACACTGTACTGCATTCCTCCATATCCCTGCCTGAATCAGCTCAGTGCACACTTTACTGCAATCCTCAATGTCCCTGCCTGAATCAGCTCTCTGCACACTGTACTGCATTCCTTCATATCCCTGCCTGAATCAGCTCTGCACACTGTACTGCATTCCTCCATATCCCTGCCTGAATCAGCTCAGTGCACACTTTACTGCAATCCTCAATGTCCCTGCCTGAATCAGCTCTCTGCACACTGTACTGCATTCCTCCATATTGCTTCCTAAATCAGCTCTGCACACGGTACTGCATTCCTCCATATCCCTGCCTGAATCAGCTCTCTGCACACTGTACTGCATTCCTTCATATCCCTGCCTGAATCAGCTCAGTGCACACTTTACTGCAATCCTCAATGTCCCTGCCTGAATCAGCTCTCTGCACACTGTACTGCATTCCTCCATATCCCTGCCTGAATCAGCTCTCTGCACACTGTACTGCATTCCTCCATATCTCTGTCTGAATCAGCTCTCTGCACACTGTACTGCATTCCTCCATATCCCTGCAAAGGGTAAATATTTTAACTTCTAACTGAAATGAAAGCTTAACAAAAAACACCTCTATGAATCTGTGCTATACGATGAAAACATGAATAAAATCAGACATTGGTCTAATTAGTTTGTTATAAGGCTATGATTTTGATGCAGTACTTTTTAGTTCATTTTACTGGCAAGGTGCGGCAAAAAAACAAGAATTCACGGAAAGTTGTCCAAATGTAGGTTTAGCTACATCAACATACACAAGAGCTTTTAAATAGTACACCAGAACCAATAATATAAAGACTTGCTTTTGACTGCTGGCAAGTTTAAATGTTACTTTAGAGTACAAAACTTTACCGTACAGACTTCAGACTCCGACATCATTTCTGGTAAGAGTCGAGGGTCTCAGTGCGACAAATGTTTGAAATTCTCCCTTTCGGGTTTCCCTGTTGGTTGAGAGGACGGATGTACCAACGATGTCGCTTTTAAAACCTCTTGATAAGAGGTACAAACTCAGCACATTTACTTTAAATGTATCCAATTTTGCGAATGCAATCTGTATTTAAAGTGTGAACAACAGCTGTGACCACTTTGCGCAGTCAAAAGTGCTGCGACACGACACGTCCCGTACAGCAAATAGTGAAGCTGCACAGCTTGTAGTTGATTCATCTGCAATAGAAGGAATCTACGTAAGGAATTGATCATTTGACATATACTGGACTATACATTAGGTACATTTCTAACGAGATCACACTGATGTAGAACATATTTCTATATTTAAGTTAAATTATTTTCCTTACCACACTAAAGGAAAAACAGTCTATATCACTTTTTAAAACGCAGAAACATGTACACTGACTTACATTGTATTATTTGATCTGAAATACAAGTTACACAATTAATAAATAAAATCTAAACTAAAAAAAAACGACCACGAAGGGACTCGAACCCTCAATCTTCTGATTCGAAGTCAGACGCCTTATCCATTAGGCCACGCGTTCTTTCACCGAAAGAGAGCTTTTCCGTAAATACTTTACTCTATAATTAGCGTAGTTTGTTCATAACGAAGCAAACAAATACAGCACTACCACAGTCCCAAAGAAGTACGGAATTAAAAAAGCAGCCAGTAGCCCCGCCCATACCCTAAAGCTAAGTGCTTACCCAATTGGCGCTGCCTCTTGTCTGTTAT
This sequence comes from Acipenser ruthenus, assembly GCF_902713425.1. Taxonomy (NCBI): domain Eukaryota; kingdom Metazoa; phylum Chordata; class Actinopteri; order Acipenseriformes; family Acipenseridae; genus Acipenser; species Acipenser ruthenus. Next base: position 11,468,406 of record NC_081205.1, on the reverse strand, counting down.
TTTCCTATTGCTGAGTGATGCCCCGCCCCTCGTACTCAGGGCACAAATGGAATTGACTGACGCTTCTGTGAAGTAATGGTTTTATAAACAATACATACCGGTATGTGATTGTTAATATGAAATATATATATATATATATATATATATATATATATATATATATATATATATATATATATATATATATATACTTGTATATTGGTATTAAATGTAAAAGCGGCTGAAATATAAACTGACAAAAAAATCTAGCAGAGGATGGTTTCGATCCATCGACCTCTGGGTTATGGGACCAGCACGCTTCCGCTGCGCCACTCCGCTTTTGCTCAGTTGTCAAATGTTTAATAAGATACTGTTAAATTAATTAACATAATGGAATATTTGTTACTATTTAATCATTGCGGTTAACGTTACTTTAGGGTGGTAAAGTTAAATTACCTTTACCAGACACCATGTTTAAATGGTTACTGACGCTAACCATGTTGAAATATATGTTTATTCATTTTTATGAATAATAGCTGAAGAGAGGGGAAACGTCTGGAAAGTTTATTATAAAACAGTCGTGAGAAAAAAAAACATACACGTTACACCCCAGATGGGACTCGAACCCACAATCCCTGGCTTAGGAGGCCAGTGCCTTATCCATTAGGCCACTGGGGCTCCTAAAGAAAAGGTCATTCTTGTTCATATTTGTGTGCCTGACTATCGCTAAATCCAGAATGAAAGGTAACCCAAAAAAAAATTATTAACGCTTTACCTTTTTACCTGTACTGTACTCTGCAAGCTTTTTATGGTCACCTCGGATTTTTCAGTACAGGTTGCAAAAGCAGACAAAAGCAAATAAAAGTATTTCTGTGGGTTTTATACTTTAGATTTTATGGCTAAAAGGTGCCATCCCACAACTTTGCAGTGAATTTAACAGTATTTAACGAACTGAGAAACGTCAGTTCGATGAAACACTTTTTAATAACTTAAGAATAATAATGCACTAAAACGAAGGTCCCACCGAGATTTGAACTCGGATCGCTGGATTCAGAGTCCAGAGTGCTAACCATTACACCATGGAACCCATATTTACGCCTTGGCCACGTAACTGTAATAAATACATCATTTTATTATTCGCTTTTTTTTTTTTTTTTTTTTTGTGTGTGTGTAAGCGTTTCTACTGCGATTGTTTTAATTAGCACTAATCTTGGACTACCTTTCCCAGGGTAACATTACACAGTCCAAGATTGGTTTTAATCGGGCTGTGAAAGCAGCCGAATATGTTTACAATGACTTGGATCCGGGAATCCAGAGCTTTAAAAACTGTAATAAGTCCAGACTAGTTTGGAAAAGCTTGTCTTCGTTCAGACTGTATCACAATCCCCCATCCTTCACTGCTATGACATAATAGTGTTGCATTGAATTACTACTTTTTATAAAGCATGTTATTGTGAAGCATGTTTACTGACATGCACCTTTTGTTTTTGTGTAGATCGCCTCACCATTACCTACTGTCGAAGCAGTGGCCCTGGGGGCCAGAATGTTAATAAAGGTATGGAAATGGAAGTCTTTGTTAAAATATTCACAAGCATGTTTAATGTACAGGGTGATCAGGAGCACTGTTGTGGGGAAGCATTCTCCACAGAGTTAACTAGACAGGCAACAACATCACAGGTTACAGAGAGTCAGCTACTGTTGTGTTATAGTACATTTTTCACATTTCGTTCTAGTAAACACACAAGCTGAAGTCCGGTTCCACATACAAACAGCTGATTGGATTCCTGAAGATGTGCAACAAAAGATTATTTCTCAGGTAACATCAATACTAAGATTACATATTCACTGGAGCTGACTGCTAATAACATTGAAGAAATGTGAAAGTTAACTAACAGCTGGTGTGTAAAGGGTAAATATTTTAACTTCTAACTGAAATGAAAGCTTAACAAAAAACACCTCTATGAATCTGTGCTATACGATGAAAACATGAATAAAATCAGACATTGGTCTAATTAGTTTGTTATAAGGCTATGATTTTGATGCAGTACTTTTTAGTTCGTTTTACTGGCAAGGTGCGGCAAAAAAACAAGAATTCACGGATAGTTGTCCAAATGTAGGTTCAGCTACATCAACATAAGCAGTAATATTACTATAGTTTTTGTCAAAAGTCTAATTTATGACCCTTTTGACTTTTTTTTGACCTTATAGGTATGAATTTATAAATATATAATGAGGGGGTGTGGATTTATGAATATATAATGAGGGGGCGTGGATTTTATGGTTGTTACAAGACAGATATGCTTATTTAATATAGGCTTATATTTGCCTATAAACTTATTGCACGTCTTTTATAAGATATGTACAAAAATCAGTGTTTAATATGTTATTTATGTAATCGGGATAGTGGGTACCCATGTTTTATAAATGCTTATGTTAACTTCTGCTTGGTGCATACAACATTAATGCTTATGTTAACTTATGCTTTGTGCAGACAACATTAAAGTCTTTTTTTTTACATAAGACACTTAATGAAAAAGGAGAAAGTTTAAAAGAAGTTATTAAAAGCTAAAAGAAAAACCAAAAAAGAAAACGTCTTATTCACCATTTAAAAGCATTTAAACAATATACATATATACACTTAATGAAAAGAAAGTTTAAAACAGCGTATCACAAAATAAAACAGATATTAAAATTAAATATTTATAAAAAAAGAACTAAACAAATTCTACCAGAATACAATTTCTGAAAAAGTGCTCTCTCTCTCTCTCACCGTTTTTCAAAAAAAAAACTCCCCGGACAAAACGCTTTACAGTCAGCATTCCCTGAAAGCATTTAAACTAACATTGCACACACACACACACACACACACACACACACACACACACACACACACACACACACACACACACACACACACACACACACACACACACACACACACACACACACACACACACACACACACACACACACACACACACACACACACACTTAATGAAAAAGAAAGTTTAAAACAGCGTATCACAAAATAAAACAGATATTAAATTAAATATTTATAAAAAAAAACAAAACAAAAAAATCTACCAAAGTACAATTTCTGAAAAAGCTCTCTCTCTCTTACCGTTTTTAAAAAAACTCCCCAGGACATCCGCTTAAGTACAGTCTGAATTCTCTCCCTCGCAGACAACTGCAGCCAACTGCACTCATCAAACTTTAGCAGAAGAATGAATGCAAACTCGCTCTATGACTTAAATAGGGGGCGGTTCCTTGGGCTTCGAACATGCGCACAACTTCCTATAGGTACACTTACAGGCGCGCGCACATGAGCACCGACACTGAGACAACCCCACTCGCAGACACAGACACACACAGACACATAACCACCCGCTATGAACAGACTGGCGTCTCGATGTATTAAAAAGCACCGCTACCTATTTGTTAGAGGAAGGTCCCCTGCAGAGAAGGCTTTTGAAATGTGTGATTTGTAATGCCTAAAGGTTTGGTCTCAGCATGATAGACACTGCGATGACTACTTCAAATGAATATACATACTTTATATATATATATATATATATATATATATATATATATATATATATATATATATATATATATATATATATATTAAGGAGCGTACATATTTCTGTTAAGATTAAAACCAGGAATCAATTCTATAAATAAAAACTGTTTAAACGTGTTTGGTTGTCTGTGTTTGTTTGTTTGCATGTTTTTTAAAAAGATAAAATGAGAGCATTTTTTTCATGACGCTAGTAAAATAAAAAAAAAAAAATGAAAGACGTATTTAAAATATATTGCATGAACATTTTATGCCTGTATTACCGCGTAAAAAAAGTAGATTTAACTAAGCCTACGTTCAACTATAAACAAACAAACATGTATAATATATGCTATTGCAAAGCTTGGTTATTCGCACTGTACCTGTAAAACTTAGGGAATTGAATATAACTGAATAAAAACAAAATGTAATGATTTTGCAGGAAACAAATGAAGGAAAATTGAACACATATGTAAATGAATAAATCAGAGTTTATCATGTCTTAAGGAATAAGTGCTACGGTTTTTGTAGGGTATTTTGTGTGTCTGAAAAACCGAAATTCATTTGTGAGGTGAGAATCGTGGCACCCGTGAGTCTAGTTCTTTAACATATCAGCCTTTGGGTGACTGTATGTTTGTTGATGTTGGAAAGCACAATATTATCTCAATGTGAATATATATATATATATATATATATATATATATATATATATATATATATATATATATATATATATATATATATATATATATAGATAACTATAGGGGATAAATATTTTTTATTCAATTTTACACATTAGGCTCAGCTTGGCGCCGCTGTGTATTAAAAGTACAGATAGCGTATGTTAGAGGATGGCACCCCACTGAGAAACATCACCGCGGCGTCGTTTAGTCTGCTAGAGGCAATAAGCCTCATGGTATTTCAAGCATGATATAGTTTCTAGGCATAACGATTAGAAAATAAAATAAGATAAAATCTGTGTTATATTGCAAATAAAATAAGAGAACCTATTTAAGTGTTTTATCATTGCCCGTTTTTGAATAGCCACCCATCAGGATAATCTCCAGTAGCTTCTCATACACAAACAAACTATTCTGACGATGGTGCAAATCATTAACACGCTTTTACAGTTGTAGATTTAAAACGATGTGTGAGCATAGTACAACGTAATGTTTTTTTAAGAAACGGCGAATATTGACTCGATACAGTTGTAATGCTCCTTTACGTGTATCTAAAATGAATCGTGTTATAAAACAGATTGTATAAAATCGTTTACAAAACGAATGAGAATATTTTTTTGCATATAATACTGAGTATAGAAAAAACTAAGCCCTCTTTTAACTATAAAAACATACAAGTATAGGTATATGCGTCGTCATTTCTTGTTTATTAAAGCCATACCTTTAAAAACGTGATTTAAACATAATAAAACATAATTTCCGCATAATATCGAGAATATGACGGACGGTTTGTGAATATCCGCTTTAGAGAAGCGGGGAGGGGCAGATTTCAGCGCCAGCTCGTCTAGGCATCTTTCGGGTGTCGTGTTTATCTCCCCTGATCCAGCCTGATCCGGACCCCGTGTGGTTATAAAGGCATTTACCGCGGATCTTGAGAGTATAAATCGTCCACGTACAGAGCTATGTATTACACTTATGGAAAGGACGATTCCTCTCAAGAAACCTTATCCCGTAAAGAACCACTTCAGCTATAAATGGACGGAGAATCAAGCCACAACAATGAGGATCTAAACGGTAGGTCCTAGGTTTAATGTTTAAATTGGCTGTAAATGTTAGATGTGTGGTAAAAAATGTTTGATACGCTGTTTAATTTCTGCTTATGATGAACAATGTGGGGTGTGTCGGTGATGCTGCGTAACCGTGTTTTCTTTTTGTTTTGTTTTTTTTCTTTTTTTAAAAATATTTAATTTAATATCTGTTTTATTTTGTGATACGCTGTTTTAAACTTTCTTTTTCATTAAGTGTGTGTGTGTGTGTGTGTGTGTGTGTGTGTGTATGTGTGTGTGTGTGTGTGTGTAATGTTAGTTTAAATGCTTTCAGGGAATGCTGACTGTAAAGCGTTTTGTCCGGGGAGTTTTTTTTTGAAAAACGGTGAGAGACAGAGAGAGCACTTTTTTCAGAAATTGTATTCTGGTATAATTTGTTTAGTTCTTTTTTTTATAAATATTTAATTCTAATTCTAATATTTCTGGTCTAACTATAAATACCTCCTTTTAAATTGCAGATACAATCCCGGGGCACAGCATTTCCCTTGAGATACCGTGCGATCTAATCGTGCCTGAGGACTTTTTAAATAATTTCTCAGTGATAACAGAAAAGCCTGAAAGTGAGTAAAATAGTAGACATATTTGTCTGTTTGTTTTATTAATAACAAATACATAAATGTACTTATGATATATATAGTGCGTGAATGATATTACATGTTAGACATTGTTTTTTAGCTTATTATGATTTCCTTTTAAAAACATAACTGATTCATTCTGTTTTTAGAAGCTGAATATATTGAAGATTCTGAGCTTTTGGAACAGTACTTCAAGACATCCTTCAGCGACCTAGCGTCAGTCTTCGAATTGTCTAAAAGTATGAACCGTATTGTTTTTATAGATTAATAAAATATGTTTGATCGTTTTTCATAATATTAATTATTTTTAGTTTAAAACATTCATATTCAACCGTTTATATTATTTTAAAAGTTCCTGAAAAAGCCGAAAGGAACGACGTGGCCTGTACTTCGGAGGAGGGCCAGGTTATACATGCGTATACCCCCTTGGAGCCTCCCAATAGACCTCAAAAATCTGCAAAAAGACCTCTCAAAAGTAAGTGTATTTAAAATGAAGTTTTTTTTTTTGTTGTTGTTAAATATTTCAAACATCTGTTAAGGTATTTTTGGTCTGATTGTATATTTTGGCATATTTTCATTTAGAACGGCCCACTAGACGTACACTTCTTGTGGAAAGCGAATCTTCCGAGGACGACACATCCTTCAGCAGAGACCCAAAGTCTAAAAGGCCGCGTAAATTTTCCGAAAGGTTTCATACTTCGCTACAATCAAGAGGCACCCCCACAGTCTCCAAAGTATCACAAAGGCTAAAACCTACGCTCCCCTCAACTTCAACTACTGCTAGGTATCACAGCGCTGAGCTATTGAAACATGTACATCTGACTATAGAGCAGATCATTTACAGACATCCTGCTATAAGGGCCCTAGTTTCTGACCCAGAAGTGGATCAGAATATACAAACATTAATTACCCTATTGAAAACGCTGGGTTTTTTAAAACAATAACAGTGAATTTGTAAACCACATCGCAAAAAAACATGTAAAAGGAAACACATTGAAATTACTGTTGATGATTCTGACAATGATGATGCAGCTGTGAATGGAGTTCTAAAAAATAAAAAGGTTTCAATTGATCCGAGTCATACTGTGTCAAATTCTGTGGTAAATTCTATATTCGTTCCTAAAAATACCTTAAATTCTGATCCTTCAACAAGTTCCCATACACATAGTATGTCTACAGCCCCCAATGTCAGTCTGCCCCCTGTTCACCCCCAAAATTTAAATGGTTTCGAGAATTTTGACTATCTAGACAAACTATTAAATGATTTAAATTATAATGCGTATAGTTTACCGCCAATCAGGGCTCTGATTGATGAAATTTCTCCAGATAGGCCCCCGATAAATGACAACTCCACTAATATAGACAGCAATAACTCCCAGTGCCGTGTGTTTGTTAATGATGCTAAATTGACTCAGATCAATTTTGACTCTTTGGATAAGCTTCTGCATGAAATGTATAGAGAGAATCATGATACTCTAGAGAGTGTAGTTGATGTGGAAAAACAAATAGGGGGAGGTTTGAACGACGGGGCTTACCGTGATGATTCTTTTAGCATAAAAGTCCCGGGGGGTGGTGTATTACATGATCATCAAGTGGCAGGTCCTTCAGGTTTACAGGCCCCCCATAGGGATAGTGACGGTGATAGAATTGGAGGGGCATGTGTACAGCGTAGACATAGACCTATGTTTAACAATTTCGAATTGAAGCAACCTCTTAACTTTACACATCTGTATGACTTGGATTCCTACGCTGAAGTTTTTACGGTGTTACATGAAACGTTAGAGAATATGTTGAGTGAGGTTTCTAGAACGCTAAGACCCTCAGACGTTGTGCAGCTTGAATTATGAGCGGGATCCTTAGATATACCAGTGTATGTAAAAATGAGTGGAGCCAATTTAAGTCTAGATGATTTTCTCAGTCAGATTGAAGCTCTCCTTCAAAGTCATAGTGAAATTTTGGCTGATGACTCTTTAATGTTGATTGTGCAGGTTATTAGGTGCCCAGAAGGAGGGGTGTAAGGAGATGTTTGCAGACCTTAATGAAAAGTGAGCTTATTAGAAAAAAAGCCAAGCATCTGATTATATGTTACAACAGAGACAATCAATTATGTTTTGCCTACAGCGTACTGAGCTTGTTATTTCCAGAATTCAGAGGGGCTTATGATACGTGTATGGCTGAGGCTTTAAAACTTCAACAGAGTGTGGGATTAAGTGAACATCAAATGGTGTCGTTTGTAGACATAGATAAATTTGAACAGGCCTTAGATGTTAAAATTGTGGTCTGGTACAGATGTCCTCAAAAGGATGTGTTCCTGAATCACCAAACAGATACTCGAGCAAAAAACAAAACTGTATTTCTGTTTCTTCATGAGAATCATTTCTATGGTATTGTTAACTTGAAAGGTTTTCTGGGTGCTGCCTATCTGTGTAATTACTGTTACACAGCATATAGTAACCGATCGGGACATCGCTGTGAAGGACACTGTAATGTGTGTTTTTCATCAGCTTGTAACAGCGAGTCCTCAGTAAAGGTAAAATGTAACGATTGCAATCGTTAATGTCGCTCACAGCTCTGTTATGATTAGCATAAGATTCCCAGAGATAAAGCCAACAGTGAAAAACAGGTTTCTATGTGTGACCTTTTAAAACTTTGTACAAGGTGCTATTCTCTCTATAAATGTGACCCGACAAAGCCACAGACTCACAAATGTCTTACTCCTTACTGTAAGCTATGTAAAGCTGTGTTGTTACCTCACAGTGATCATAAATGCTTCATTCAAATGCTTAAACCTAAGGAACCCACAGACAAATATGTGTTTTATGATTTTGAATGTCGTCAGGAAGCTGGCGTACACATTCCTAATTATTTGTACTGCATGCACATGGGTGGTGAATCATGGTTTTGGGAGGGCGAGGAATGTGTGAAAAAGTTTTTTGAGCGGTATCGTAGACCTTGTTATGCAGGATATACTTTCTTGGCACACAATGCAAAGTCTTATGACAGTTATTTACTGATGAATTATTTAGTAACCAACGGAATTAACCCAAATATCATAGCTCAGGGTAGCAAGTTGATGTGTTTTACAGACGAAGCTTTTAAAATGCGTTATATTGATTCCTTTAACTTTTTGCCCATGAAGTTAAGTGCCCTGCCTGCTGCTATGGGATTTGAAGCCAAAAAAGGATATTTTTCTCATTTTTTCAATACTGCTGAAAACCAGAATTATGTGGGGCCATTTCCTGAACCCATTTACTATGGTGTTCAGCAAATGATGTCTAAAGATTGTGATGACTTTTACAAATGGTATGATTCGATTAAGATGGGTGTTTTTAATTTCAGAGACGAAATGGCATTCTACTGCAAAAATGGTGTTGAAATTTTGAAAGAGGCATGTATCAAATTCCGGACCGAGGTTTATGCAATAGGGCAGATAGACCCCTTCCAATGTACCACCATTGCTTCACTGTGCATGGCTATGTATAGAAGTAAATTCATGCCTAAAGACACAATAGCGATCATTCCTCCCGACAATTACAGTGAGCAGCAAAAAAGCTTTTCAAATGCCTCGATACAATGGTTAATGTATGTAGCAGAAACTGAAAATGTTTTCATTCAACACGCATTAAACTACGGAGAGCTTAAAATAGGCCCCTTTTTCTTGGACGGTTATGCTGTGATTAATGGTAAGCGTACAGCTTTTGAATTTGCAGGGTGTTTTTTTCATGGTTGTCCCTTGTGCTATGATTCGGCCGATGTAAACCCCTTAAGCAAAGTATCGTGTGGTACGATGCATCATCACTTTGATGAAAAGATTGAAACATTGCAAAAGGTTTACGGGATGGAAGTCAGAGTTATTTGGGAACATGAATGGAACACCCTGAAAAAACAACCTAAAGTTCACGAATTTCTGATTCGTTCTGATTTTCCAGAACGCATAAATCCACGCGAGGCTCTGTTTGGGGGGCGTACAAATGCCATTACATTACATTATGTGGCCCAAGAAAATGAAAGGGTGGAATACTTTGATTTCACTAGTTTGTATCCGTTTGTTAACAAAACAAAAGTGTATCCCGTAGACCATCCTACTGTAATTTACCATAATTTTCAAGACTTGAGCCAGTACTTTGGATTGTTCAAATTAACTGTTCTGCCTCCTAGGGGTCTTTATTTCCCTGTACTGCCTGCCCGCATCTGTGGTAAATTAATGTTTACTCTCTGCCGTTCATGCGCAGAAACACTAAACCAGACGGGGGTATGTAATCATACCTCTGGAGAAAGAGCCTTGACCGGGACATGGTGTAGTGTAGAGGTAGTTAAAGCTCTTGAGAAAGGTTACAAAGTGTCTAAAATACATGAAGTGTGGCATTTTCCTCAGAAATCTGACACTCTCTTTACAGGTTACATTAATAGTCATCTCAAGGGGAAACAGGAAAGTTCAGGATACCCTGCTCATTGTACCGATGAGGAGCGTAAAGAGCGTTATATTGCGGAATATTTTCAGAAAGAGGGGGTTCAATTAGATCCTCAAAAGATTAATGTTAATCCTGCTAAAAGACAAATCTCCAAACTATGCCTCAATAGTTTGTGGGGAAAACTAGCACAGAGAACTAACCAGCTCTCTACAAGCTTGGTAAAGGATCCTGACCAGTTTTTCCATTATCTCTTTTCAAAAAGATATCAGGTTTCGCATTTTTGTTTTGTAAGTGATACTGTGGCTCAGGTTCAGTGGCGTTACGCTTCTGATACCTATACTCCCACAGGTAATGTAAACGTATTCATAGCGGCATTTACTACCGCTTACGCCCGGCTAGAGCTCTATAACCTCTTGGATCGTCTGCAGGGTCGATGTCTGTATCATGATACAGACTCTGTAATCTTTGTCAGCAGGCCCCAGGCTTGGCGTCCCGAACTAGGTGATTATCTTGGTGATTTAACTAGCGAGTTGAAGCCGGGGGAATACATTACAGAGTTTGTGTCAGGGGGCCCTAAAACATATGGATACGTCACAAACAATGGAAAAACATGTCTCAAAGTAAAGGGGATTACCCTAAACTATGAGAATTCCAAATTAATTAACATTGCTTCATTAAAAGACCTTGTACAAAACTTTGTGAATCATGATAGAAACACCCCTGCAGAACATATCATGATTCAAGGCTCCCAGATTCACCGCAATAAAAAATAATTTAAATTGGAAAACAAACCACTCCAGAAAACCTTTCAAATAGTCTACAATAAGCGAGTCTTGCGTTCTGATTTCAAATCGATTCCTTATGGGTACTGAAGAAGGTTTTGATATTAGACTATCTGTGCCTTTTGCAGCTATAATATCGGGACCCTCCAATTCAGGGAAAAGTTATTTTGTGAAGCAGCTTTTAGAAAACTCTCAACAGATCTTTTCCAAACCCCCTGAGAATATCATTTGGAGTTATAGTTGCTGGCAGGGATTATACAATGAATTGTCACTTAAATTTAAAAATATCAAATTTATTGAAGGCATACCAGATTCATTAACCGATGATAATTTAATGCCTCCTAACAAAATCAATTTACTCATTATAGATGACTTGATGGAAGCAGCTAGCGAAAATGATGAAATACAGAACGCTTTTACAAAATACGTTCATCATAGGAATTTATGCGTACTGTATTTGGTTCAAAAATTGTTTTTTCAAGGAAAAATGAGCCGCACAATAAACTTGAATGCCAATTACATTATTCTGTTTAAAAACCCTCGAGATAAACTTCAAATCAACACACTAGCCCGTCAGATGTACCCCGGGAACTCCAAGTTTTTCTTAGAAGCGTTTGAAGATGCGACAAAAAACCCTATGGTTATCTTTTAATAGACTTAAAGGCCCAAACCCCTGAAGCATTTCGTCTAAGAACTGGTTTATTTACTCCTGATTGGCCTGTTGCGTACATCCTGAGAAATACCAGATCAAAACACCTATAAGCGGCCGGTTATTGCTCTAAAACTTTTATTTATCTAGGCTATGCAACAGCGCAACATGTCGGCTAGAATAAAACGTAACCTCCATCTCTTAAAGAGCATAGTTCATAGCTCTGCTCATCAGAGAAGAGCAATTTTACGAAACGCCTCAGACGATTTTATCAAATCGATTGGGGAAATTGCCTTAAATGCCTTAAAGGGTCACATCCCCTTAACTTCGAGTCAGTTAAACACTCTCAAAAAGCAGCGGCGTGTTATAAAGAGCCTATGCAATAAGAAGCATTCAATTAAAAAGAAGAAAAAAACTGTGAATCAGAGTGGTGGTTTTATCGGAGCTTTAATAAGGATTGCATTGCCTTTTTTATCAGGACTCTTATCGCCTCAAAGTTAATTTGTAAAAATGACTCACTCCCAGAAAATGTTTCTGATACCCCAGCATCAACTCGATAGACTTCGGCAGCCTGAGCCCCAACACCCCGAGCCTATTAAAAAAGCCGTTGAAAGCCGACTTGACTCTGAAATGAAAAGCATTCTACTTAGAAGCGACATCAGTGACCATGAGAAAGTTAAGCTATACACCAACTCCTTACAGAGATATCTAACCCTGCTTAAACAGAGTGAAAAAGAGTTTAATACCCTTACATTAATTACACCCCCCTCTGAGGAAACGGACCAACCGGCAGCAGAATCTGAATCTAAGATAGTGACTGCTGTTATGAGTAGTGTGCCCTCCAGATCTAAGAAAAATGCTAATTTTATTTTAAACGCTATGTCTCAGAATGCTTTGGTTACCTCATGGAATGATCAAGGGGAATTCATTCTTAGGGGCAAGAACATTAGAGGGTCGCATATGGTTGATTTAATCAGGGCTGCAACGGGGCATACCCATATCCCTGAACATAGGTTGCCTGTAGGATGGTCCGAATTCATCAAAGGTTTGTCTGTAATAAATGTCCCCTATTCTACAGTACCTAATTCTCAAACACGACAACTCATAGAAGCTTATAAAAAACGACCCTTAAAGACCCCCATGCATAAGAAGCAGAAAAAAAGACAGCAGTTATGGGAAAGTTATTAAGATGTTACTGTTTTTATTGAGTTTACATATTTGTACATTTTGTTGTATATTCATGCATATGTTGTGTAAACATTGTCTGATACATTTTGTTGTATATTCATGCATATGTTATATAAACAATGTCTGATTATATATATATATATATATATATATATTGTAATAGAATTGCCACTCACGGTTCGTTGCCCCTTTAAAAATAGACCCAACACACTGGAATGGATTTTTTAAGCGCTGGTGCGCTATTTTTAATACACCAAAACAAAATACAAACACAAAATAAACACCTAGCTCTTTACGAGCACTAACTAAACAAACAGGTACACCCTGACTACCACGGGACAGCTAAGCTGTTTCCCCGTCCTTACACCAAAACACCGGTTAAATACCACACTTACTTTTTATTTACTTTGGCTACTCTGAGACAGAGCACCTCTTCTGTCTCCTTCTCCTTAGCAGCCATGAGCAGACTAGCTGCCTCTCTTAAATACCCTGCACCTGGTACTAATTTAACAATGGCTACCAGGTGCAGGGAATAATTAATACTAAAACAATTAACAAATTCAATCAAACAATAAAGCAAAACAATTAAATTACACAAATGTGCATTCCGCACATGTTTTTTCTTCAGGGAGGCTTTAACCCCCTCCCTGCTGTCTTACAATATATATATATATATATATATATATATATATATATATATATATATGTCTTTACAGCAATAAAAATATTTATTCACCATTTACAATGTCATAAGTTTTTTTTTGAAGATTAACATTCATAACATTTTTTTAAATCATGATGAGTCTTGACACACTGCACGCATGAAAATATATTTATACAATTCTGTTTTTTAGGGTTCGACATACAATGTATAAATCGGGACACCATCAGATCATTTTTGTTTAAATCAGAGCTGTAGAGAGCTATAACCTCAGGGTATGTAAGTCCTTTGGATCGATGATGTACAAAGAAAACACAGTGATGGCCGCATGTCGTGGTCATAAGACCTTGTAGAGGCTGATTATTGTACACTGTTTGTTTGACGTTGTTGTCTAAAAAGTTTGAGATAGTCTTAGGAAAATAAATAAAATCTGGAGGGTTACCGTAAGAATCAAAAAACTCTCCCTGTCCCTCTTCTTTTAGATAAATCCCTAGCCAGTGTTATCCCGGATAATTCTGGGGGTCCGTGTTGACAATGAGTATTGCAGGCAATTTTTTTATTTTTCCTTTAGGTAGTTGATCACTAGCTAGAACCCCATAAAAATACTTTGCAGTCAATGGGCTGCTGGTTAGCAGCGCTGTAAGCTGAGTGGTATTCATTTTAAAAGGATCAATGTTGTATCAAACTTTTCAGTAATCAAAGAGAACAGCTCTTTGGTGGGAAACCTCAATCACGTTCTCAAAAACAGCATATACAATCATATTCACCGTCTCTGGCAGAGCATTGGCAAAACGCATTTCAAGGCGCATATTACCATTTTTCACTAAGGAAAAATGATCTCCACATTCTTGATCAGGGGTCAAATCAAATGCATAGAGCGTATAGCCTCTAATAAAGTCTGACCTATCAATTATCAGCAGTTTGTCTTTGAGATGTCTACCTGTGGCCTGTATTAGACTGTAATATTCCCTGACTGGGTTGTGTCTTGCTGTATAGTGGGGTTGTAAAGGTTTTGAGGGGACTTGTTCACCATCGACGTACATAGCTATAAAGTTCCCAGCAAAGTGTTTAAAGTTAAATGGGTTTTTAGCGTAGGAACCACTAAATGCATCATTATCTGTTAAACCAATAACCACAAACTTTGGTAACTGCCCCAGAAACAAATTCTCCTGATTACAGACCCTACTCCCTCTAGGAATACGAAAAACTTTCATAGACACTCTATCAATAGGATATCGGGCATTAGAGGTCATCAAGGCCTGAGCTTGGGCAATTCTGACCTCAGGGGACACTTTTACTTTTTTAATATAGAGAGATGCTTCTAAAATTTTAAGTTTGAACTCTTCTGCAGCATCAGACATTAAACAGAAAGTGTCATTGGCCCTCACCATTTTAATTTTCAGGTCAATCCCATTCAGCATGAGTTTCTCTTGAAAAAATATATCCGCATGCAGAGGTCCTAAAAGTTCAACAGTATGACTCATTCTGGTAAACGCATGCCGTTTAACTAAACCTTCATTAGCCCCTGCAGGATCAGTCTCATCCATATGTCCTGGGGTATCTTTGTAAAACAAGCCGGCAGTGAACTGTGATTCTAGAGTGTCCTTACTAAAGTTTAGCATTGCTTCTATAATGCTCCTGTAAGGATAAGTATTACTGCTTTGACTGATTAAGCGATTTCCTAAAGTTACATCCACTTGTGAAAACATGGTAGCTACAGGGTAATTGATAATACCGACTATACTACCTCCAACTAAATCGGCGCCATCAGCCCTAGTAATTTTGCATGAAAGTCTTAAAAGAGTATTATTCAAAACAAGATAATCTTCCCCATTTCCCGCTATGTAAAATTCGATGGGGGCCGTGTCAGACAAGGCAGACAGGGGGGGAATTTCCACATAAAGGTTTTTTTCAATACTTGTCTGGGTATAAGGTATAGTAAACAGATCCAATTCTGATTTCACACATTCTTGAGACATATGATGTACCAGCGTCATGATTTAAAAGATGTTTCTCTTTTTCGCTGTTCTTTGGTTTCTTACTCCTTCTCCGGTTACCGTTACTAAATGACCTCAATGTAGCTGGTTTAGCCTTTTTGTGTGGATGATAGCGAGATCCTGGGGGTTTGCCACGTTTTCTCTTGTATCCTCGGGACATCACCATCAATCCCTCCCCTGACTGGCTCTTGTTATGGCTATGAGGGTTATGACTTGTTAGGACATTTGACACTACGTCACTAACAATATTTTTAGCTGCTGATTTAAAATGAGGTTTAACTATTTCAAAACCCCTTCTAAGTAACGGTAAAGCTTTTCTGAAAAGACTTCTAAAAATACCCCCTATACCCGCCCCGTACATTACTGGAGCTCCAGAAAATCCAGGCAATCCATTACCAGCTTGATTTTTGTAATAATTAATATAAGGATTGACATATCCATTAGGGCCCATTTTCAATTATGTGTAAAGAAGAGGCTTTACAGGTCGGAAATGCAACTTCACTACAACCTTCCCAAAACGGAATGGCACTAACTTGTTTTGGTCCGTCTTAATTTGTATAGTTAACGTGTCAAAGGTGGTCTTGCTGAGGGGCACGTAATGAGGTCTGTCGTAAGTTACCGTGATTATATCGTTGTTTTTGCCTTTAATAGGAACGCATCTTAGAAGAGGCACGTAACTATCTCCAATGGCTTGATGTGTAATGATATCAGTATAGACATACAGGGTATAAAATCCCGCTCTGATGTCGGCTGGGTAGTTGGTCCTCAAATAAGCAGAATACACTTTAGCCTCAATAGGGCCTAATAGTCTAATAGTTTCACCCTTTATAGTCTCATGAAATCCCAACATTTGTCCGAGATGTTCTTTGGTAAAAATCATATATGGTTTAGTACTTTTTATATAAATTCGTCTTTCTATAGGTTTATAGACTAATTTCAAATCATTATTATTTTGTTCATCGGGAGCCTTGTCACCTTTCTGATCTAGTCCTTTTCCGAGCAGGACATCGTTCATGGTCGTTATTACATCCTGAAGGGTCTCATAATATCCTTTTGGTATAGTATAATCACGTTTTATCGCATTTTCTATATCATAAGTAATAAAAGTGCTGTCTTTAAGGCTTATATTATCCCAGGTATGGGGATATTGAATCTCTGCTAAGCAAACTTCCCATTTTCCCGGTAGATTCAATGTTTTAACCAATTTGATAGTAAAATCTGATATAGCGTTTTTAGGGAAAACCTCCTGTGAAGCATTACTAGGCAGAGTTACATAAAAAGAGTCTTGAGACATCTTGAATAATGTTTTAAGTATAATTAAATACACTCTGTACTTGTTAACTCTTTAGATCCACCACCTGCTGCTCTGCGACCCAACTGTTAAATTTTTCAGGCCAACCGGCCCATTTTATGAGATAAGACTTTTTACCATTTTCCTTTTTCTCGGCAACTATCTTCTCTATCCTAAACAACCTATCAGTCTTAACATTTATTTTCTGTAATTCTGGTTCATAAAAGGTGCCCATTATAGGCTCTCCATCATAATCACATAGTTTATACACCGGTGGAAATCTTGGTATACATTCTGTTATAGTAAAAATCTCTGATGTAAACGTCTGTTCATAGCCTTTTATAAAGGGAGCTCTTAACTTTGAAATTCTTACGCTGTCACTGACGGCAAACTTAAACTTTATATGTTTAGGGCTTTTCTTCTTAGAGTATAAAGTTTTAAACACTTTAAATGAATTATCTTCATTAACTTCTGAAGGTTTCATTTGAATACTACGGTGGAAGGAGTTGTTATATGCATGTACCATTTCTTGTAGTTTATCCATATACTTATGCGTGTTAAAAGCGGTGAAATATTTCCACATTCTTGTTTTAAGAGTCCTGTTGTATCTCTCAACAATAGATGCTTTTAGTTCATTCCCCGTGGTAAAGTGTAGAATATTATGTTTTTTTAGCATGTTCTGAAATGCTTTGTTTAGAAATTCGGCCCCTTTATCAGTTTGTAGTTTTTTAGGTTTCCTACCAGCGCTGATGATCCTCTTGAACGCCTCTGTCACCGTCTTAGATGACTTATTTTTCAAAGGTAAGACCCATGCATATTTGGATAAGATATCTATACATGTTAACATGTACTTATAACCTCCATTTTCTTTTGACAAGCTAGACATATCCACTAAATCAGCTTGCCACTGTGTGTCGATATTAGATACAAATACAGTGTTTCTTTTAAAGTTTATTTTAGAGGGCTTATGCAACGTATATGAGTCTTGCTCTGATAAAAAGTCAGTTAAGACCCTCTCAGAGACTTTAGGTCCATCAGACCTCAGAGCTCTTTGAAGAGTCTGTAAACCCCCTAAACCTCCAGGATTTGAGGGATCGTAGTATATTTTTTTCATACACTGGTGTGTCATCTTTAACCAAAATAACACAACTGAGAACAATATGACTTTCAAACAGTTTTTATTCAAAGGTTATCATAACACTTCAGAGACATGTGGGACGTTCAAAAGTTTTATTCACAGTTTATCAAGAAGATTAGGACATTTTAGAAGAGCTATAAAGTTTTTACACAAACATTCATGATTAGTCACTAAATAATCCACGACATTTTGCACAACTATCGATATATCTTCATCTCTTAAAAACCTGGCCATGTTATAAAAACACACATCAGTCACATAAGCATACAAAACAAGGATATGTGTACATTTGCAATCTTCTATTTCATCAAACATTTTAGGTAATATATTCATTAAAAATGCATTTAAGGGTTTACAGTGTTTTACATGTGTAATTACCAACTCTGACCATTCTTTAGTATCAATATCTTTACGGATTAAATCAGTTACACTTTTTAAATTGCTAAACATTTTTACATTTACGGGGATCAGGTTTTGAAAGAGTCTCTTGCAAGCCACTTTCTCAGCTAATAACTCAAACAGCAGCCCCTCCATGGTTTTCCTCAGTTTTGCTGGAGTCTGGACGTTCCCCATTTTCAAAGTCACAGGCCCCGTAATATGCTAATGGAGCGCGCGGGTTTGTAAAACTGCGATGGTAGAAAGCTTTGGTAATTTTGTTAACGATGTCTCGGGCCTTGTCATCCAGGGTTTCTTGTAGATGAATCAGTTTACGTCTAATGCTGTGTTCTGGTCTTAGCTCTGTTAAAATATCTTCCACCAGTTTCTGAAGTTTTGTCAAAGATGGATGAAAATTGAAACAAGCTAGAGCTTTAGCCACCAGAAGTTTCAGCCACGGGACGTGTATTTTTTCTAGTATTTCTTCAAAATGTTGATCAAAATAATTGGGGGCCGCTTCAAAAAGGCAGCTGTGTCTCAGCTGGCTCGGGTGGTCAATTTCGCAACCACGGCAATTTTTCACCATATCACGGTCAATGATCACTTCCAATAGAGAAGCCACGAGCCCCATAGAGATCTTTAATACTTTTTCAAAAGAGATGCCTAATCCCCCATCAACGTCATCAGACTCTGCAGGGTTGAGGAGCGGGACATTTTCAAAGTCTTTTATAAGCTGGGTCATTTCTTCACTGGTCCAATCCATCTCATGATCGCTAGTTTCAAGAACGGCATTTAGGGGGGGGAATTAGGTAGATTAGGTTTCGGCGTATGAGGGTGTTGACGCCTCAGGCACCGTGGGGGATCCTTTGAGACGGCCTATCAGAGATCCTTGAATGGGTGGTCCTTGAGGCGCTGCCCCTAGGGGCGTTTTCAGAGTTACCCTAATACATCCGCCCCTCTCTCTCATTGATGTTTGTTTTCAGTTCATTCCACCGAGGAGGTTGTACAGTACACAGACGATCCTTGGGAAGAATGCTTGAAGGCCCCATGCTTGGACTCTCTCTTGAAACTTTTTTACAAGCCATGGTTTCTTCTACATCTGCGGAAGGGCTAATGTGCATTTTTTTAAAGGCTTTTATAAGTTCAGACATTTCCAGATCCTCAAGATCCCCTTTCTCTGAGCAGCAACTAACAACGGAATGAGACATCTTGTGTAACACTCTAATAAACTCCCCAAATATTTTCCTCCTTTTTATAAGGTCTGAAAAACATGCCCAGACATGCCCCTTTAAAAAAAACAAAAACCCAACGTAGTCTCCATCTGTTCAACCTTTTGCTCAACCACCATACCACCTTGATTCTCTGAATCCCCCGGTAAGCTTAATACTTATTTTTTTATTTATTAAAGTTTTAAGAAAAACTGTTGTGTCCGCGTGGTTAAGGCGAAGGACTTAAGATCCTTTTGACTCAATTGTCAGCGTGGGATCGAATCCTACCCACAGTAATTATTTTATTTTCATACTCTTTTACATTTATAAATATTTAATGTTTATAAGCACTTGTAAAATACAAAGGGTCTGTTTTATATATATATATATATATATATATATCAATACCAATATAAAATCCCCGCCCCTCATTATATATTCATAAATTCATAAATCCACGCCCCCTCATTATATATTCATAAATTCATACCTATAAGGTCAAAAAAAAGTCAAAAGGGTCATAAATTAGACTTTTGACATAAGCTATAGTAATATTACTACTTATAACAAACTAATTAGACCAATGTCTGATTTTATTCATGTTTTCACCGTATAGCACAGATTCATAGAGGTGTTTTTTTGTTAAGCTTTCATTTCAGTTAGAAGTTAAAATATTTACCCTTTACACACCAGCTGTTAGTTAACTTTCACATTTCTTCAATGTTATTAGCAGTCAGCTCCAGTGAATATGTAATCTTAGTATTGATGTTACCTGAGAAATAATCTTTTGTCGCACATCTTCAGGAATCCAATCAGCTGTTTGTATGTGGAACCGGACTTCAGCTTGTGTGTTTACTAGAACGAAATGTGAAAAATGTACTATAACACAACAGTAGCTGACTCTCTGTAACCTGTGATGTTGTTGCCTGTCTATTTAACTCTGTGGAGAATGCTTCCCCACAACAGTGCTCCTGATCACCCTGTACATTAAACATGCTTGTGAATATTTTAACAAAGACTTCCATTTCCATACCTTTATTAACATTCTGGCCACCAGGGCCACTGCTTCGACAGTAGGTAATGGTGAGGCGATCTACACAAAAACAAAAGGTGCACGTCAGTAAACATGCTTCACAATAACATGCTTTATAAAAAGTAGTAATTCAATGCAACACTATTATGTCATAGCAGTGAAGGATGGGGGATTGTGATACAGTCTGAACGAAGACAAGCTTTTCCAAACTAGTCTGGACTTATTACAGTTTTTAAAGCTCTGGATTCCCGGATCCAAGTCATTGTAAACATATTCGGCTGCTTTCACAGCCCGATTCAAACCAATCTTGGACTGTGTAATGTTACCCTGGGTAAGGTAGTCCAAGATTAGTGCTAATTACAACAATCGCAGTAGAAACGCTTACAAAAAAAAAAAAAGAAAAAAGAGAATAAAAATAAAATGATGTATTTATTACAGTTACGTGGCCAAGGCGTAAATATGGGTTCCATGGTGTAATGGTTAGCACTCTGGACTCTGAATCCAGCGATCCAAGTTCAAATCTCGGTGGGACCTTCGTTTTAGTGCATTATTATTCTTAAGTTATTAAAAAGTGTTTCGTCGAACTGACGTTTCTATCATAATAAATGCTGAGAAATTCACTGCAAAGTTGTGGGATGGCACCTTTTAGCCATAAAATCTAAAGTATAAAACCCTCAGAAATACTTTTATTTGCTTTTGTCTGCTTTTGCAACCTGTACTGAAAAATCCGAGGTGACCGTAAAAAGCTTGCAGAGTACAGTACCGGTAAAAAGGTAAAGCGTTAATAATTTTTTTGGGGGTTACCGTCCATTCTGTATTTAGCGATAGTCAGGCACACAAATATGAGCAAGAACGGCATTTTCTTTAGGAGCCCCAGTGGCCTAATGGATAAGGCACTGGCCTCCTAAGCCAGGGATTGTGGGTTCGAGTCCCATCTGGGGTGTAACGTGTATGTTTTTTTTCTCACGACTGTTTTATAATAAACTTTCCAGACGTTTCCCCTCTCTTCAGCTATTATTCATCAAAATAAATAAACATATATTTCAACATGGTTAGCGTCAGTAACCATTTAAACACGGTGTCTGGTAAAGGCAATTTAACCTTACCACCCTAAAGTAACGTTAACCGCTATGATTAAATAGTAGTCCATTATATTAATTAATTTAACAGTATCTTATTAAACATTTGACAACTGAGCAAAAGCAAAGTGGCGCAGCGGAAGCGTGCTGGGCCCATAACCCAGAGGTCGATGGATCGAAATCATCCTCTGCTAGATTTTTTTTGTCAGTTTGTATTTCAGCCGCTTTTATATATATTTCATATTAACAATCACATACCGGTATGTATTGTTTATAAAACCATTACTTCACAAAAGCGTCAGTCAATTCCATTTGTGCCCTGAGTACGAGGGGCGGGGCATCACTCAGCAATAGGAAAATAACAGACAAGAGGCAGCGCCAATTGGGTAAGCACATAGCTTTAGGGTATGGGCGGGGCTACTGGCTGCTTTTTTAATTCCGTACCTCTTTGGGACTGTGGTAGTTCTGTACTTGTTTGCTTTGTTATGAAAAAATATTTCGTTGATACTGTAGTACAAACTACGCTAATTATAGATGAAAGTATTTACGTAAACGCTTTCTTTCGGTGAAAGACCGCGTGGCCTAATGGATAAGGCGTCTGACTTCGAATCAGAAGATTGAGGGTTCGAGTCCTTTCGTGGTCGTTTTTTTTATTTTAGATTTTATTTATTAATTGTGTAACTTGTATTTCAGATCAAATAATACAATGTAAGTCAGTGTACATGTTTCTGCGTTTTAAAAAGTGATATAGGCTCTTTTCCTTTGGTGTGGTAAGGAAAATAATTTAACTTAAATATAGAAATATGTTCTACATCAGTGTGATCTCGTTAGAAATGTACCTAATGCATAGTCCAGTATATGTCAAATGATCAATTCCTTACGTAGATTCCTTCTATCGCAGGTGAATCAACTACAAGCTGTGCAGCTTCACTATTTGCTGTACGGGACGCGTCGTGTCGCAGCACTTTTGACTGCGCAAAGTGGTCACAGCTGTTGTTCACACTTTAAATACAGATTGCATTCGCAAAATTGGATACATTTACATTTAAAGTAAATGTGCTGAGTTTGTACCTCTTATCAAGAGGTTTTAAAAGCGACATCGTTGGTACATCCGTCCTCTCAACCAACAGGGAACCCGAAAGGGAGAATTTCAAACATTTGTCGCACTGAGACCCTCGACTCTGACCAGAAATGATGTCGGAGTCTGAAGTCTGGACGGTAAAGTTTTGTACTCTAAAGTAACATTTAAACTTGCCAGCAGTCAAAAGCAAGTCTTTATATTATTGGTTCTGGTGTACTATTTAAAAGCTCTTGTGTATGTTGATGTAGCTAAACCTACATTTGGACAACTTTCCGTGGATTCTTGTTTTTTTGCCGCACCTTGCCAGTAAAACGAACTAAAAAGTACTGCATCAAAATCATAGCCTTATAACAAACTAATTAGACCAATGTCTGATTTTATTCATGTTTTCACCGTATAGCACAGATTCATAGAGGTGTTTTTTGTTAAGCTTTCATTTCAGTTAGAAGTTAAAATATTTACCCTTTACACACCAGATGTTAGTTAACTTTCACATTTCTTCAATGTTATTAGCAGTCAGCTCCAGTGAATATGTAATCTTAGTATTGATGTTACCTGAGAAATAATCTTTTGTCGCACATCTTCAGGAATCCAATCAGCTGTTTGTATGTGGAACCGGACTTCAGCTTGTGTGTTTACTAGAACAAAATGTGAAAAATGTACTATAACACAACAGTAGCTGACTCTCTGTAACCTGTGATGTTGTTGCCTGTCTAGTTAACTCTGTGGAGAATGCTTCCCCACAACAGTGCTCCTGATCACCCTGTACATTAAAAATGCTTGTGAATATTTTAACAAAGACTTCCATTTCCATACCTTTATTAACATTCTGGCCTCCAGGGCCACTGCTTCGACAGTAGGTAATGGTGAGGCGATCTACACAAAAACAAAAGGTGCACGTCAGTAAACATGCTTCACAATAACATGCTTTATAAAAAGTAGTAATTCAATGCAACACTATTATGTCATAGCAGTGAAGGATGGGGGATTGTGATACAGTCTGAACGAAGACAAGCTTTTCCAAACTAGTCTGGACTTATTACAGTTTTTAAAGCTCTGGATTCCCGGATCCAAGTCATTGTAAACATATTCGGCTGCTTTCACAGCCCGATTAAAACCAATCTTGGACTGTGTAGAAGACGCAGTAGAAACTCTTACAAACACAACAACAACAACAACACAAAAAAGAATAATAATAAAATGATGTATTTATTACAGTTACGTGGCCAAGGCGTAAATATGGGTTCCATGGTGTAATGGTTAGCACTCTGGACTCTGAATCCAGCGATCCGAGTTCAAATCTCGGTGGGACCTTCGTTTCAGTGCATTATTATTCTTAAGTTATTAAAAAGTGTTTCGTCGAACTGACGTTTCTATCATAATAAATGCTGAGAAATTCACTGCAAAGTTGTGGGATGGCACCTTTTAGCCATAAAATCTAAAGTATAAAACCCTCAGAAATACTTTGATTTGCTTTTGTCTGCTTTTGCAACCTGTACTGAAAAATCCGAGGTGACCATAAAAAGCTTGCAGAGTACAGTACCGGTAAAAAGGTAACGCGTTAATAATTTTTTTGGGGGTTACCGTCCATTCTGTATTTAGCGATAGTCAGGCACACAAATATGAGCAAGAACGGCATTTTCTTTAGGAGCCCCAGTGGCCTAATGGATAAGGCACTGGCCTTCTAAGCCAGGGATTGTGGGTTCGAGTCCCATCTGGGGTGTAACGTGTATGTTTTTTTTCTCACGACAGTTTTATAATAAACTTTCCAGACGTTTCCCCTCTCTTCAGCTATTATTCATCAAAATAAATAAACATATATTTCAACATGGTTAGCGTCAGTAACCATTTAAACACGGTGTCTGGTAAAGGCAATTTAACCTTACCACCCTAAAGTAACGTTAACCGCTATGATTAAATAGTAGTCCATTATATTAATTAATTTAACAGTATCTTATTAAACATTTGACAACTGAGCAAAAGCAGAGTGGCGCAGCGGAAGCGTGCTGGGCCCATAACCCAGAGGTCGATGGATCGAAACCATCCTCTGCTAGCTTTTTTTTGTCAGTTTGTATTTCAGCCACTTTTATATATATTTCATAATAACAATCACATACCGGTATGTATTGTTTATAAAACCGTTACTTCACAGAAGCGTCAGTCAATTCCATTTGTGCCCTGAGTACGAGGGGCGGGGCATCACTCAGCAATAGGAAAATAACAGACAAGAGGCAGCGCCAATTGGGTAAGCACATAGCTTTAGGGTATGGGCGGGGCTACTGGCTGCTTTTTTAATTCCGTACCTCTTTGGGACTGTGGTAGTTCTGTACTTTTTTGCTTTGTTATGAAAAAATATTTCGTTGATACTGTAGTACAAACTACGCTAAGTATAGAGTAAAGTATTTACGTAAACGCTCTCTTTCAGTGAAAGACCGCGTGGCCTAATGGATAAGGCGTCTGACTTCGAATCAGAAGATTGAGGGTTCGAGTCCCTTCGTGGTCGGTTTTTTATTTTAGATTGTATTTATTAATTGTGTAACTTGTATTTCAGATCAAATAATACAATGTAAGTCAGTGTACATGTTTCCGCGTTTTAAAAAGTGATATAGGCTATTTTCCTTTAGTATGGTAAGGAAAATAATTTAACATAAATATAGAAATATGTTCTACATCAGTGTGATCTCGTTAGAAATGTACCTAATGTATAGTCCAGTATATGTCAAATGATCAATTCCTTACGTAGATTCCTTCTATAGCAGATGAATCAACTACAAGCAGTGCAGCTTCACTATTTGCTGTACGGGACGCGTCGTGTCGCAGCACTTTTGACTGCGCAAAGTGGTCACAGCTGTTGTTCACACTTTAAATACAGATTGCATTCGCAAAATTGGATACATTTACATTTAAAGTAAATGTGCTGAGTTTGTACCTCTTATCAAGAGGTTTTAAAAGCGACATCGTTGGTACATCCGTCCTCTCAACCAACAGGGAACCCGAAAGGGAGAATTTCAAACATTTGTCGCACTGAGACCCTCGACTCTGACCAGAAATGATGTCGGAGTCTGAAGTCTGGACGGTAAAGTTTTGTACTCTAAAGTAACATTTAAACTTGCCAGCAGTCAAAAGCAAGTCTTTATATTATTGGTTCTGGTGTACTATTTAAAAGCTCTTGTGTATGTTGATGTAGCTAAACCTGCATTTGGACAACTTTCCGTGAATTCTTGTTTTCTTGCCGCACCTTGCCAGTAAAACGAACTAAAAAGTACTGCATCAAAATCATAGCCTTATAACAAACTAATTAGACCAATGTCTGATTTTATTCATGTTTTCATCGTATAGCACAGATTCATAGAGGTGTTTTTTGTTAAGCTTTCATTTCAGTTAGAAGTTAAAATATTTACCCTTTACACACCAGCTGTTAGTTAACTTTCACATTTCTTCAATGTTATTAGCAGTCAGCTCCAGTGAATATGTAATCTTAGTATTGATGTTACCTGAGAAATAATCTTTTGTCGCACATCTTCAGGAATCCAATCAGCTGTTTGTATGTGGAACCGGACTTCAGCTTGTGTGTTTACTAGAACAAAATGTGAAAAATGTACTATAACACAACAGTAGCTGACTCTCTGTAACCTGTGATGTTGTTGCCTGTCTAGTTAACTCTTTGGAGAATGCTTCCCCAAAACAGTGCTCCTGATCACCCTGTACATTAAACATGTTTGTGAATATTTTAACAAAGACTTCCATTTCCATACCTTTATTAACATTCTGGCCTCCAGGGCCACTGCTTCGACAGTAGCTAATGGTGAGGCGATCTACACAAAAACAAAAGGTGCACGTCAGTAAACATGCTTCACAATAACATGCTTTATAAAAAGTAGTAATTCAATGCAACACTATTATGTCATAGCAGTGAAGGATGGGGGATTGTAATACAGTCTGAACGAAGACAAGCTTTTCCAAACTAGTCTGGACTTATTACAGTTTTTAAAGCTCTGGATTCCCGGATCCAAGTCATTGTAAACATATTCGGCTGCTTTCACAGCCCGATTAAAACCAATCTTGGACTGCGTAATGTTACCCTGGGTAAGGTAGTCCAAGATTAGTGCCATTAAAACAATCGCAGTAGAAACGCTTACACACACAACAACAACAACAAACAAAGAAAAAAAAAAAAAAAAAAAGAGAATAATAATAAAATGATGTATTTATTACAGTTACGTGGCCAAGGCGTAAATATGGGTTCCATGGTGTAATGGTTAGCACTCTGGACTCTGAATCCAGCGATCCGAGTTCAAATCTCGGTGGGACCTTCGTTTTAGTGCATTATTATTCTTAAGTTATTAAAAAGTGTTTCGTCGAACTGACGTTTCTTTCATAATAAATGCTGAGAAATTCACTGCAAAGTTGTGGGATGGCACCTTTTAGCCATAAAATCTAAAGTATAAAACCCTCAGAAATACTTTTATTTGCTATTGTCTGCTTTTGCAACCTGTACTGAAAAATCCGAGGTGACCGTAAAAAGCTTGCAGAGTACAGTACAGGTAAAAAGGTAAAGCGTTAATAATTTTTTTTTTGGGTTACCTTCCATTCTGTATTTAGCGATAGTCAGGCACACAAATATGAGCAAGAACGGCGTTGTCTTTAGGAGCCCCAGTGGCCTAATGGATAAGGCACTGGCCTCCTAAGCCAGGGATTGTGGGTTCGAGTCCCATCTGGGGTGTAACGTGTATGTTTTTTTTCTCACGACAGTTTTATAATAAACTTTCCAGACGTTTCCCCTCTCTTCAGCTATTATTCATCAAAATAAATAAACATATATTTCAACATGGTTAGCGTCAGTAACCATTTAAACACGGTGTCTGGTAAAGGCAATTTAACCTTACCACCCTAAAGTAACGTTAACCGCTATGATTAAATAGTAGTCCATTATATTAATTAATTTAACAGTATCTTATTAAACATTTGACAACTGAGCAAAAGCAGAGTGGCGCAGCGGAAGCGTGCTGGGCCCATAACCCAGAGGTCGATGGATCGAAACCATCCTCTGCTAGATTTTTTTGTCAATTTGTATTTCAGCCGCTTTTATATATATTTCATATTAACAATCACATACCGGTATGTATTGTTTATAAAACCATTACTTCACAGAAGCGTCAGTCAATTCCATTTGTGCCCTGAGTACGAGGGGCGGGGCATCACTCAGCAATAGGAACATAACAGACAAGAGGCAGCGCCAATTGGGTAAGCACATAGCTTTAGGGTATGGGCGGGGCAACTGGCTGCTTTTTTAATTCCGTACCTCTTTGGGACTGTGGTAGTTCTGTACTTGTTTGCTTTGTTATGAAAAAATATTTCGTTGATACTGTAGTACAAACTACGCTAATTATAGATTAAAGTATTTACCTAAACGCCATATTTTGGTGAAAGACCGCGTGGCCTAATGGATAAGGCGTCTGACTTCGAATCAGAAGATTGAGGGTTCGAGTCCCTTCGTGGTCGGTTTTTTATTTTAGATTTTATTTATTAATTGTGTAACTTGTATTTCAGATCAAATAATACAATGTAAGTCAGTGTACATGTTTCCGCGTTTTAAAAAGTGATATAGGCTCTTTTCCTTTAGTATGGTAAGGAAAATAATTTAACATAAATATAGAAATATGTTCTACATCAGTGTGATCTCGTTAGAAATGTACCTAATGTATAGTCCAGTATATGTCAAATGATCAATTCCTTACGTAGATTCCTTCTATAGCAGATGAATCAACTACAAGCAGTGCAGCTTCACTATTTGCTGTACGGGACGCGTCGTGTCGCAGCACTTTTGACTGCGCAAAGTGGTCACAGCTGTTGTTCACACTTTAAATACAGATTGCATTCGCAAAATTGGATACATTTACATTTAAAGTAAATGTGCTGAGTTTGTACCTCTTATCAATAGGTTTTAAAAGCGACATCGTTGGTACATCCGTCCTCTCAACCAACAGGGAACCCGAAAGGGAGAATTTCAAACATTTGTCGCACTGAGACCCTCGACTCTGACCAGAAATGATGTCGGAGTCTGAAGTCTGTACGGTAAAGTTTTGTACTCTAAAGTAACATTTAAACTTGCCAGCAGTCAAAAGCAAGTCTTTATATTATTGGTTCTGGTGTACTATTTAAAAGCTCTTGTGTATGTTGATGTAGCTAAACCTGCATTTGGACAACTTTCCGTGAATTCTTGTTTTCTTGCCGCACCTTGCCAGTAAAACGAACTAAAAAGTACTGCATCAAAATCATAGCCTTATAACAAACTAATTAGACCAATGTCTGATTTTATTCATGTTTTCATCGTATAGCACAGATTCATAGAGGTGTTTTTTGTTAAGCTTTCATTTCAGTTAGAAGTTAAAATATTTACCCTTTACACACCAGCTGTTAGTTAACTTTCACATTTCTTCAATGTTATTAGCAGTCAGCTCCAGTGAATATGTAATCTTAGTATTGATGTTACCTGAGAAATAATCTTTTGTCGCACATCTTCAGGAATCCAATCAGCTGTTTGTATGTGGAACCGGACTTCAGCTTGTGTGTTTACTAGAACAAAATGTGAAAAATGTACTATAACACAACAGTAGCTGACTCTCTGTAACCTGTGATGTTGTTGCCTGTCTAGTTAACTCTGTGGAGAATGCTTCCCCAAAACAGTGCTCCTGATCACCCTGTACATTAAACATGCTTGTGAATATTTTAACAAAGACTTCCATTTCCATACCTTTATTAACATTCTGGCCTCCAGGGCCACTGCTTCGACAGTAGCTAATGGTGAGGCGATCTACACAAAAACAAAAGGTGCACGTCAGTAAACATGCTTCACAATAACATGCTTTATAAAAAGTAGTAATTCAATGCAACACTATTATGTCATAGCAGTGAAGGATGGGGGATTGTAATACAGTCTGAACAAAGACAAGCTTTTCCAAACTAGTCTGGACTTATTACAGTTTTTAAAGCTCTGGATTCCCGGATCCAAGTCATTGTAAACATATTCGGCTGCTTTCACAGCCCGATTAAAACCAATCTTGGACTGCGTAATGTTACCCTGGGTAAGGTAGTCCAAGATTAGTGCCATTAAAACAATCGCAGTAGAAACGCTTACACACACAACAACAACAACAAACAAAGAAAAGAAAAAAAAAAAAAAAAGAGAATAATAATAAAATGATGTATTTATTACAGTTACGTGGCCAAGGCGTAAATATGGGTTCCATGGTGTAATGGTTAGCACTCTGGACTCTGAATCCAGCGATCCGAGTTCAAATCTCGGTGGGACCTTCGTTTTAGTGCATTATTATTCTTAAGTTATTAAAAAGTGTTTCGTCGAACTGACGTTTCTTTCATAATAAATGCTGAGAAATTCACTGCAAAGTTGTGGGATGGCACCTTTTAGCCATAAAATCTAAAGTATAAAACCCTCAGAAATACTTTTATTTGCTATTGTCTGCTTTTGCAACCTGTACTGAAAAATCCGAGGTGACCGTAAAAAGCTTGCAGAGTACAGTACAGGTAAAAAGGTAAAGCGTTAATAATTTTTTTTTTTGGGTTACCTTCCATTCTGTATTTAGCGATAGTCAGGCACACAAATATGAGCAAGAACGGCGTTGTCTTTAGGAGCCCCAGTGGCCTAATGGATAAGGCACTGGCCTCCTAAGCCAGGGATTGTGGGTTCGAGTCCCATCTGGGGTGTAACGTGTATGTTTTTTTTCTCACGACAGTTTTATAATAAACTTTCCAGACGTTTCCCCTCTCTTCAGCTATTATTCATCAAAATAAATAAACATATATTTCAACATGGTTAGCGTCAGTAACCATTTAAACACGGTGTCTGGTAAAGGCAATTTAACCTTACCACCCTAAAGTAACGTTAACCGCTATGATTAAATAGTAGTCCATTATATTAATTAATTTAACAGTATCTTATTAAACATTTGACAACTGAGCAAAAGCAGAGTGGCGCAGCGGAAGCGTGCTGGGCCCATAACCCAGAGGTCGATGGATCGAAACCATCCTCTGCTAGATTTTTTTGTCAATTTGTATTTCAGCCGCTTTTATATATATTTCATATTAACAATCACATACCGGTATGTATTGTTTATAAAACCATTACTTCACAGAAGCGTCAGTCAATTCCATTTGTGCCCTGAGTACGAGGGGCGGGGCATCACTCAGCAATAGGAACATAACAGACAAGAGGCAGCGCCAATTGGGTAAGCACATAGCTTTAGGGTATGGGCGGGGCAACTGGCTGCTTTTTTAATTCCGTACCTCTTTGGGACTGTGGTAGTTCTGTACTTGTTTGCTTTGTTATGAAAAAATATTTCGTTGATACTGTAGTACAAACTACGCTAATTATAGATTAAAGTATTTACTTAAACGCTCTCTTTTGGTGAAAGACCGCGTGGCCTAATGGATAAGGCGTCTGACTTCGAATCAGAAGATTGAGGGTTCGAGTCCCTTCGTGGTCGGTTTTTTATTTTAGATTTTATTTATTAATTGTGTAACTTGTATTTCAGATCAAATAATACAATGTAAGTCAGTGTACATGTTTCCGCGTTTTAAAAGTGATATAGGCTCTTTTCCTTTAGTATGGTAAGGAAAATAATTTAACATAAATATAGAAATATGTTCTACATCAGTGTGATCTCGTTAGAAATGTACCTAATGTATAGTCCAGTATATGTCAAATGATCAATTCCTTACGTAGATTCCTTCTATAGCAGATGAATCAACTACAAGCTGTGCAGCTTCACTATTTGCTGTACGGGACGCGTCGTGTCGCAGCACTTTTGACTGCGCAAAGTGGTCACAGCTGTTGTTCACACTTTAAATACAGATTGCATTCGCAAAATTGGATACATTTACATTTAAAGTAAATGTGCTGAGTTTGTACCTCTTATCAAGAGGTTTTAAAAGCGACATCGTTGGTACATCCGTCCTCTCAACCAACAGGGAACCCGAAAGGGAGAATTTCAAACATTTGTCGCACTGAGACCCTCGACTCTGACCAGAAATGATGTCGGAGTCTGAAGTCTGTACGGTAAAGTTTTGTACTCTAAAGTAACATTTAAACTTGCCAGCAGTCAAAAGCAAGTCTTTATATTATTGGTTCTGGTGTACTATTTAAAAGCTCTTGTGTATGTTGATGTAGCTAAACCTGCATTTGGACAACTTTCCGTGAATTCTTGTTTTCTTGCCGCACCTTGCCAGTAAAACGAACTAAAAAGTACTGCATCAAAATCATAGCCTTATAACAAACTAATTAGACCAATGTCTGATTTTATTCATGTTTTCATCGTATAGCACAGATTCATAGAGGTGTTTTTTGTTAAGCTTTCATTTCAGTTAGAAGTTAAAATATTTACCCTTTACACACCAGCTGTTAGTTAACTTTCACATTTCTTCAATGTTATTAGCAGTCAGCTCCAGTGAATATGTAATCTTAGTATTGATGTTACCTGAGAAATAATCTTTTGTCGCACATCTTCAGGAATCCAATCAGCTGTTTGTATGTGGAACCGGACTTCAGCTTGTGTGTTTACTAGAACAAAATGTGAAAAATGTACTATAACACAACAGTAGCTGACTCTCTGTAACCTGTGATGTTGTTGCCTGTCTAGTTAACTCTGTGGAGAATGCTTCCCCAAAACAGTGCTCCTGATCACCCTGTACATTAAACATGCTTGTGAATATTTTAACAAAGACTTCCATTTCCATACCTTTATTAACATTCTGGCCTCCAGGGCCACTGCTTCGACAGTAGCTAATGGTGAGGCGATCTACACAAAAACAAAAGGTGCACGTCAGTAAACATGCTTCACAATAACATGCTTTATAAAAAGTAGTAATTCAATGCAACACTATTATGTCATAGCAGTGAAGGATGGGGGATTGTAATATAGTCTGAACAAAGACAAGCTTTTCCAAACTAGTCTGGACTTATTACAGTTTTTAAAGCTCTGGATTCCCGGATCCAAGTCATTGTAAACATATTCGGCTGCTTTCACAGCCCGATTAAAACCAATCTTGGACTGCGTAATGTTACCCTGGGTAAGGTAGTCCAAGATTAGTGCCATTAAAACAATCGCAGTAGAAACGCTTACACACACAACAACAACAACAAACAAAGAAAAGAAAAAAAAAAAAAAAAGAGAATAATAATAAAATGATGTATTTATTACAGTTACGTGGCCAAGGCGTAAATATGGGTTCCATGGTGTAATGGTTAGCACTCTGGACTCTGAATCCAGCGATCCGAGTTCAAATCTCGGTGGGACCTTCGTTTTAGTGCATTATTATTCTTAAGTTATTAAAAAGTGTTTCGTCGAACTGACGTTTCTTTCATAATAAATGCTGAGAAATTCACTGCAAAGTTGTGGGATGGCACCTTTTAGCCATAAAATCTAAAGTATAAAACCCTCAGAAATACTTTTATTTGCTATTGTCTGCTTTTGCAACCTGTACTGAAAAATCCGAGGTGACCGTAAAAAGCTTGCAGAGTACAGTACAGGTAAAAAGGTAAAGCGTTAATAATTTTTTTTTTTGGGTTACCTTCCATTCTGTATTTAGCGATAGTCAGGCACACAAATATGAGCAAGAACGGCGTTGTCTTTAGGAGCCCCAGTGGCCTAATGGATAAGGCACTGGCCTCCTAAGCCAGGGATTGTGGGTTCGAGTCCCATCTGGGGTGTAACGTGTATGTTTTTTTTTTCACGACAGTTTTATAATAAACTTTCCAGACGTTTCCCCTCTCTTCAGCTATTATTCATCAAAATAAATAAACATATATTTCAACATGGTTAGCGTCAGTAACCATTTAAACACGGTGTCTGGTAAAGGCAATTTAACCTTACCACCCTAAAGTAACGTTAACCGCTATGATCAAATAGTAGTCCATTATATTAATTAATTTAACAGTATCTTATTAAACATTTGACAACTGAGCAAAAGCAGAGTGGCGCAGCGGAAGCGTGCTGGGCCCATAACCCAGAGGTCGATGGATCGAAACCATCCTCTGCTAGCTTTTTTTTGTCAGTTTGTATTTCAGCCACTTTTATTTATATTTCATAATAACAATCACATACCGGTATGTATTGTTTATAAAACCATTACTTCACAGAAGCGTCAGTCAATTCCATTTGTGCCCTGAGTACGAGGGGCGGGGCATCACTCAGCAATAGGAAAATAACAGACAAGAGGCAGCGCCAATTGGGTAAGCACATAGCTTTAGGGTATGGGCGGGGCTACTGGCTGCTTTTTTAATTCCGTACCTCTTTGGGACTGTGGTAGTTCTGTACTTTTTTGCTTTGTTATGAAAAAAAATTTCGTTGATACTGTAGTACAAACTACGCTAATTATAGATGAAAGTATTTACGTAAACGCTCTCTTTCGGTGAAAGACCGCGTGGCCTAATGGATAAGGCGTCTGACTTCGAATCAGAAGATTGAGGGTTCGAGTCCCTTCGTGGTCGGATTTTTATTTTAGATTTTATTTATTAATTGTGTAACTTGTATTTCAGATCAAATAATACAATGTAAGTCAGTGTACATGTTTCCGCGTTTTAAAAAGTGATATAGGCTATTTTCCTTTAGTGTGGTAAGGAAAATAATTTAACATAAATATAGAAATATGTTCTACATCAGTGTGATCTCGTTAGAAATGTACCTAATGTATAGTCCAGTATATGTCAAATGATCAATTCCTTACGTAGATTCCTTCTATCGCAGGTGAATCAACTACAAGCTGTGCAGCTTCACTATTTGCTGTACGGGACGCGTCGTGTCGCAGCACTTTTGACTGCGCAAAATGGTCACAGCTGTTGTTCACACTTTAAATACAGATTGCATTCGCAAAATTGGATACATTTACATTTAAAGTAAATGTGCTGAGTTTGTACCTCTTATCAAGAGGTTTTAAAAGCGACATCGTTGGTACATCCGTCCTCTCAACCAACAGGGAACCCGAAAGGGAGAATTTCAAACATTTGTCGCACTGAGACCCTCGACTCTGACCAGAAATGATGTCGGAGTCTGAAGTCTGGACGGTAAAGTTTTGTACTCTAAAGTAACATTTAAACTTGCCAGCAGTCAAAAGCAAGTCTTTATATTATTGGTTCTGGTGTACTATTTAAAAGCTCTTGTGTATGTTGATGTAGCTAAACCTGCATTTGGACAACTTTCCGTGAATTCTTGTTTTCTTGCCGCACCTTGCCAGTAAAACGAACTAAAAAGTACTGCATCAAAATCATAGCCTTATAACAAACTAATTAGACCAATGTCTGATTTTATTCATGTTTTCATCGTATAGCACAGATTCATAGAGGTGTTTTTTGTTAAGCTTTCATTTCAGTTAGAAGTTAAAATATTTACCCTTTACACACCAGCTGTTAGTTAACTTTCACATTTCTTCAATGTTATTAGCAGTCAGCTCCAGTGAATATGTAATCTTAGTATTGATGTTACCTGAGAAATAATCTTTTGTCGCACATCTTCAGGAATCCAATCAGCTGTTTGTATGTGGAACCGGACTTCAGCTTGTGTGTTTACTAGAACAAAATGTGAAAAATGTACTATAACACAACAGTAGCTGACTCTCTGTAACCTGTGATGTTGTTGCCTGTCTAGTTAACTCTGTGGAGAATGCTTCCCCAAAACAGTGCTCCTGATCACCCTGTACATTAAACATGCTTGTGAATATTTTAACAAAGACTTCCATTTCCATACCTTTATTAACATTCTGGCCTCCAGGGCCACTGCTTCGACAGTAGCTAATGGTGAGGCGATCTACACAAAAACAAAAGGTGCACGTCAGTAAACATGCTTCACAATA
Source organism: Acipenser ruthenus (assembly GCF_902713425.1). Classification (NCBI taxonomy): domain Eukaryota; kingdom Metazoa; phylum Chordata; class Actinopteri; order Acipenseriformes; family Acipenseridae; genus Acipenser; species Acipenser ruthenus. The sequence goes on along the minus strand of NC_081205.1, from coordinate 11,432,752 downwards.
ACATGCTTTATAAAAAGTAGTAATTCAATGCAACACTATTATGTCATAGCAGTGAAGGATGGGGGATTGTAATACAGTCTGAACGAAGACAAGCTTTTCCAAACTAGTCTGGACTTATTACAGTTTTTAAAGCTCTGGATTCCCGGATCCAAGTCATTGTAAACATATTCGGCTGCTTTCACAGCCCGATTAAAACCAATCTTGGACTGTGTAATGTTACCCTGGGTAAGGTAGTCCAAGATTAGTGCCAATTAAAACAATCGCAGTAGAAACGCTTACACACACAACAACAACAACAAACAAAGAAAAAAAAAAAAAAAAAAAAGAGAATAATAATAAAATGATGTATTTATTACAGTTACGTGGCCAAGGCGTAAATATGGGTTCCATGGTGTAATGGTTAGCACTCTGGACTCTGAATCCAGCGATCCGAGTTCAAATCTCGGTGGGACCTTCGTTTTAGTGCATTATTATTCTTAAGTTATTAAAAAGTGTTTCGTCGAACTGACGTTTCTTTCATAATAAATGCTGAGAAATTCACTGCAAAGTTGTGGGATGGCACCTTTTAGCCATAAAATCTAAAGTATAAAACCCTCAGAAATACTTTTATTTGCTATTGTCTGCTTTTGCAACCTGTACTGAAAAATCTGAGGTGACCGTAAAAAGCTTGCAGAGTACAGTACAGGTAAAAAGGTAAAGCGTTAATAATTTTTTTTTTTGGGTTACCTTCCATTCTGTATTTAGCGATAGTCAGGCACACAAATATGAGCAAGAACGGCGTTGTCTTTAGGAGCCCCAGAGGCCTAATGGATAAGGCACTGGCCTCCTAAGCCAGGGATTGTGGGTTCGAGTCCCATCTGGGGTGTAACGTGTATGTTTTCTTTCTCACGACAGTTTTATAATAAACTTTCCAGACGTTTCCCCTCTCTTCAGCTATTATTCATCAAAATAAATAAACATATATTTCAACATGGTTAGCGTCAGTAACCATTTAAACACGGTGTCTGGTAAAGGCAATTTAACCTTACCACCCTAAAGTAACGTTAACCGCTATGATTAAATAGTAGTCCATTATATTAATTAATTTAACAGTATCTTATTAAACATTTGACAACTGAGCAAAAGCAGAGTGGCGCAGCGGAAGCGTGCTGGCCCCATAACCCAGAGGTCGATGGATCGAAACCATCCTCTGCTAGCTTTTTTTTGTCAGTTTGTATTTCAGCCACTTTTATATATATTTCATAATAACAATCACATACCGGTATGTATTGTTTATAAAACCATTACTTCACAGAAGCGTCAGTCAATTCCATTTGTGCCCTGAGTACGAGGGGCGGGGCATCACTCAGCAATAGGAAAATAACAGACAAGAGGCAGCGCCAATTGGGTAAGCACATAGCTTTAGGGTATGGGCGGGGCTACTGGCTGCTTTTTTAATTCCGTACCTCTTTGGGACTGTGGTAGTTCTGTACTTTTTTGCTTTGTTATGAAAAAATATTTCGTTGATACTGTAGTACAAACTACGCTAAGTATAGAGTAAAGTATTTACGTAAACGCTCTCTTTCGGTGAAAGACCGCGTGGCCTAATGGATAAGGCGTCTGACTTCGAATCAGAAGATTGAGGGTTCGAGTCCCTTCGTGGTCGGTTTTTTATTTTAGATTTTATTTATTAATTGTGTAACTTGTATTTCACATCAAATAATACAATGTAAGTCAGTGTACATGTTTCCGCGTTTTAAAAAGTGATATAGGCTCTTTTCCTTTAGTGTGGTAAGGAAAATAATTTAACATAAATATAGAAATATGTTCTACATCAGTGTGATCTCGTTAGAAATGTACCTAATGTATAGTCCAGTATATGTCAAATGATCAATTCCTTACGTAGATTCCTTCTATCGCAGGTGAATCAACTACAAGCTGTGCAGCTTCACTATTTGCTGTACGGGACGCGTCGTGTCGCAGCACTTTTGACTGCGCAAAGTGGTCACAGCTGTTGTTCACACTTTAAATACAGATTGCATTCGCAAAATTGGATACATTTACATTTAAAGTAAATGTGCTGAGTTTGTACCTCTTATCAAGAGGTTTTAAAAGCGACATCGTTGGTACATCCGTCCTCTCAACCAACAGGGAACCCGAAAGGGAGAATTTCAAACATTTGTCGCACTGAGACCCTCGACTCTGACCAGAAATGATGTCGGAGTCTGAAGTCTGTACGGTAAAGTTTTGTACTCTAAAGTAACATTTCACTGGTTGCCTACGAGGGCTTGAGAGGAGGCGAAATTGGGAGTGAGATATTAAGAATGAGACCAGATGAGAGGATTTCTCTGGTTGCTTAGGAGGCTTGAGAGGGGTGAGACATTTGAGAGTTTAAGAGTGAGACGAGTTTGAAGGATGGCGAGATTGAGGGCTGGAGTTTGGGAATGGTGCTTAGTAACATTGAGGTTAGATACTGATAGCAGGACGAGATAGGGGGGACGAAGAGTTTTCCCTTCTCGTCGGGTCAGGCAGCATCCTCTGGCTGCTGGGCGACGTAGAGAGGGAGACATGAGAAGAGCAAAGGATTAGATATAAACACTTTCCGCCAGGTCAGGCAGCATCCTCCGACTGCTGGGTGACGTAAAAGTGAGAGAGAGAGCAAAGTTTAGACATATAACATACAACAAACTGACTCTCGCTCCCGACGGGTCAGGCAGCATCCTCTGGCTGCTGGGCGTTTAGTGGAGCAAGAGACAGGAAGGGGACGAACAGGACAAAAGGACAGATCCTTCGCAACTCAGTGCAGCATCCTCAGGCAGCTAAGCTGGCAGCTGGGCGGCGTGGAGAGCTTAGGAAAAAGTGTCTCGGGTCCGTTTAGGAGAGACGAAAACAGAGAAACCCCCCCCCCCTCGGTCGGGGCCCGCTCGGCAGGTGGAGGCACGGCCTACTGCATGAGGGGGCTGAAATGGTCCTGGACCTGAAATAGAAGAGAGGAGATGGGACAGCAAGGTTGAGGCCTGGAAGGCTTAGCGCATAAGCAGCAGAAAAATAGGATGTGGCCGGGGGTCCCCTCAGGCCGGCGAGGAACAGCCGGGCGGCAGTGGTTGAGACGAGAGGCCGACCCGGACAGCCGGGGGAGTGAGACTCACTTCCCCCCAAAAGAGGACCCCCGGCTCCCCGCAAGAACCACACCGTGGGATAGAAAAGAGATCGCAGAGCCGCACACATAAACAAAAGCTAGAAGAAAAGAGAAAAGACAAGAGATGTTAGTAGACAACCTATGCCTATAAGCCGTCCGCACTGTGGAGAGGAAAAACCCCCCTGCAGGGAGGAAACCTCTGGTGGGCCTGGCGGAGAGGGCGCCCCCCACTCCGGGCAAGCTAACAAGTGCTTGGAGAGCTGTGGCGATGTCTGCAGAGGATGATCTAATATAAAAGTTCACAGCTGAAGAGATCCAGCGCCCCATAGACTTAATCAAAGTGTTGATACCTGCGCTAGCCGCGGAGGCAGCTGCTCCGATCCAGAATGAATGGGGGAAAAAATAGTAGAAGAAAGTCCGATCCGTGACGAGAGGGTGCATAAACGGGATGAGAACCAGTGACTCGTAACTCGGCTTAATTGGACCGTTTTTGAAGATCTGATGAGGAGGATAAAGTGGTTTCCGGGGATTTGAGAGAGATCTGAGCACTTGAGGCCTAGAGCTGGGAAGTTGGAAATTGATGGAGTTGAGAATTCTGCACAGCGGAGAAATCCAAAGGCGACGGTCAGGCACAGGGTTTCCATGACGATGTCGTTGAATAGGTTGAAGCATCCTTGCCAGAGAGCAGTGATGAGACAAAGGAGAAGGTCAGTAGAGATTGATTAACTTGATGGAGAGGAGGGGAGCAGGCTTTTCTCCATACCTCTGAGCGTTCTCTCTAGAGATCCGCTATCTCTAGAACGGACGAGAGGAGAAAGATTGGAGGCGAAATTGATACTGAATGCCCGCTAGGTAGCATCTAAATAGAGGAGGGGGCTAAACATAGAGACAGCCTGAGGTGAGTGATGAAGGCGAGGAGGTGCTGTAGGTTGAAAGAGGTTTGAGATCCGTTTTTTTTTTTTTTTTTTTTTTTAATTATTTATTTATTTATTTTTTACTCGCAAAAGTGAGTAAATGAAGACCAGGCAGTCGAGTAGGAGGAACGGTAGATGGGGCGAGAGCGTTCTCCATGAATCCACGTGGTGATTGAAGGAGGCCGGAGAGAGAGTTATTCAGTTGAATATTGTTTTGCTGAAAGGTAGTATGAGACGAGGGTTGGGGTCTGCTCCTGGGACCAGGTTGCAGAACTTCTGGATCTTGATGTAACTGTCTGTATTGAAGTCCTGATGAAGTCCTGATTTTTTTTATTTTTTTTTTTATTTATTTATTTATTTATTTTTATTTTAACTGCAAGGTGTAGTGTTCTGTAGTAAAATTACTACAGCTGGCCAAAGTCCAGTATCTGGGTGCGTGGAATGGTTCACAAGACCTCATGGTTGAAAATGGCTTAACGGTCAGAGTCTATCCATTGTATTCCCCTTGATGTCTTGGTACTCTTGCTTTTTTTTTTTTTTTTTTTTTTAAACGGTAAATCACAGGTGTTGTCACGGTAAGTTCACAGGGTGCACTCTGTTCCTTCAGGAATCCTGCAGAGGAAGTGCTTCACAAGAGCAGTTAGACATAGTACTTCCAAGGTAAGGTCATTGCATAGACAGAGCAGCTTTTTCTGAGGGTAGATATTAAAGAGTGAAGGATGTCTATTGATATATGGAGCCAGGAGGGAGCAGCAGGGGGGGGGGGGGCTCTTGAGGATCTCTCCGAGTGTCAAGCAAACTGATGGGATGGATAGAAGTGTTGAAGAAGGGACGGAGATGAGGCGGCAGAAATACTAAATTCCGGTGATGTAGGCTTTAACGGTAGAGGGGGCTAAGTGAAGAGAATCCCTTGCATGGGCGATGGAGGCTAGAATCCGTTGCTCATTAAATCAGAATGGGATGTATTTTGAGTGCAGAAAGTTGTAAATGTTTTCCATCCAGAGGTAAATGAAGATTTGGTCGCTGGGACTAAGAGTGTGGCCATGTAGTGATGAGCAGTTTGCAGAAGGTTGGAGAGTGTTGTATTTAGTTGAACGGCAGATGTTGGTGTTGCAGAGTTTGATGAGGGCTGAGGTGACAGCTGGACCTGAACAAATATATGAAATCAACTGCCGAGATGTTTTTTAAAACTAAGGCAGAGAGCTGAGATGCCAACCATCCTGTGTTAGTTAATACGGGATTGATCAGTGGTTTGCTACCATCTTGTCTGTTTGGAATGGAAAAGGTAAACTCATAAATCAGAGATTTGGGTTTCACAACTCCAATCATTCTCCAAATAGTGGAACTCCTTAATTCATAAATCAAACAGATTTCCAGTCTCGTACCATATATTAAAGCTTGTAGTATCTGAAAGGATGAGCGGACATATGACTAAATTGCTGAGGAAGTCAAGCTCTCCGTGTATATATATATATATTAGATCCAGGTATTGGAGGAAAGCTGGAGTGTTGGAAGCTCTGGAGGAGAGCAGTTGCAGATTTGAACAGTAAACTAAAGCCACTTTTGTATGCTGCAATAGAAGCAGATCTGAAGAGGGAGCCGAGATTTGCTGTAATGAGGAGATATTAACAGTAGAGGCAAGATCTGCTGAACGGGCAGAGATCTGAGGGGTAAACGATGGAATGCTGTCAGTAGTCTGCAGTGGCCTGCTGTAGAGAGCAGAGAGCTGCTGAATGCGGTGAAAATTGGTATTTGAGAGTTAAGGCGTTTTTAGATGATGTCGGCGATGGGGCTGCCTTTGGGCAGAAATGAAGAATGCATAGATCTGAGGCCGCTGCAGAACCTGAGAGGATAGGAATGCGTTGCTCGGAGGCTGCTACAAAACCTATTGATCAGGAGCAGTCTAAGAGTGTATTGTCCATTGTGGGATACGAGGACGCTTGACTGAAATGTTGATAATCGTAGCACATAGTTTCAGAATGTGACTGGTAGCTCAAATTGAATGAAATGGACTTTGAAAGTTATATTAAGTGCCTTGATGAAGTTGGGGGCAAATAAGGAAGTGCAAATCCAGGAACAAGAAGGTTGCAGGAATGGCCTGATGCAGGGAAGCTGTAAATTAATGTGACGGTGGATTCTTAACATCTCAGAAAGCTGATAAGCATGGCTTCATGACAAGGTTCTCAAGGGGAGGAGTTTGGATTTGAAAAAAAAAAAAAAAAAAAAAAATCAAGTTAATATATGTAGAAAAAGAGGTTGAGGCAGGAGGGTACTGAGAATCCCTCAAAAAGACAACGAACTGCAGGAATTAATAGAAGGTTTGGAGAGTGCCAGATTCGCAGCGATAGCAAATCATCTTAAATTATGTAGAGCTTGTGGTGTTATGCTGCCATCTAGAGGTTTTTATTGGAATTGAAACTATTGGCTTCAGTGAAGCAGGGTAGCATATATTTGGTTATTGCGATTACAATCCTTGTCTATGTATTGAGCATTTGCTTTAGAACAGTTAGTGATGATATAAGTAAGTTAACGTAGGTCTAGAAGAGGAGCCTGTAGTATTTAGATGTCACAATTCGGCGAGTTGAAGCTGTCATGTTGCAAGCGCTGCAGCAGGAGCCAGAAAATTGCAGTCGTGTGGCACAGGCTCTCATTGCCTGTTAAAGCTGCCAGGTCGCCGTAGCAACTTACCACTCCCAGTAGTCACTCGCTGAGGCGTTGCCGTGGTAACCATGGTCTGTGAGGCGCCGGTGTAAAACAGTTGCAGTGCAGCGGTGACATTGAATCAGTCTTTCTGATGAAAACGCAGACCAAGTTGAGAATGACGGTGCGTTTTGAACGGCGCAGACTGAGCAGGTAGGAAAATAGCTGATACTATCTTGCGAGCGCAGACACAGAAACGGCTTGCAGTGAAAGAAACGAACAACAAAAAACAAACACAGACAAGGAAGCGGAAATAGTGCTGGGTTAAAGTAGAAAAAGAGAGCGAGATAGACAGGAGGGGCAGCCAATAACACATACGTGGAGCAGTGCTGGCCATGGCCTAATAATTGACGTGGCGAGCGCTGCATTGTGCGATTGGCTGGAAATACTAAATGAGGCTGAACTGGGATCAGCTTCCACCCGGAAGAGATCGCGGACGCTACCGGGCAGGATGCCACGGAGGGAAGGTAAGACAGGCTAAAGAAAAGGAAATAGGATAAGAAGAAAAAAGGAGCGCAAAGCGGGAGAGCGCCCTCTACGGCATCCCCCGAATTACGCCTAAAGGCTAACATTTAAACTTGCCAGCAGTCAAAAGCAAGTCTTTATATTATTGGTTCTGGTGTACTATTTAAAAGCTCTTGTGTATGTTGATGTAGCTAAACCTGCATTTGGACAACTTTCCGTGAATTCTTGTTTTTTTGCCGCACCTTGCCAGTAAAACGAACTAAAAAGTACTGCATCAAAATCATAGCCTTATAACAAACTAATTAGACCAATGTCTGATTTTATTCATGTTTTCATCGTATAGCACAGATTCATAGAGGTGTTTTTTGTTAAGCTTTCATTTCAGTTAGAAGTTAAAATATTTACCCTTTACACACCAGCTGTTAGTTAACTTTCACATTTCTTCAATGTTATTAGCAGTCAGCTCCAGTGAATATGTAATCTTAGTATTGATGTTACCTGAGAAAGAATCTTTTGTCGCACATCTTCAGGAATCCAATCAGCTGTTTGTATGTGGAACCGGACTTCAGCTTGTGTGTTTACTAGAACAAAATGTGAAAAATGTACTATAACACAACAGTAGCTGACTCTCTGTAACCTGTGATGTTGTTGCCTGTCTAGTTAACTCTGTGGAGAATGCTTCCCCAAAACAGTGCTCCTGATCACCCTGTACATTAAACATGCTTGTGAATATTTTAACAAAGACTTCCATTTCCATACCTTTATTAACATTCTGGCCTCCAGGGCAACTGCTTCGACAGTAGCTAATGGTGAGGCGATCTACACAAAAACAAAAGGTGCACGTCAGTAAACATGCTTCACAATAACATGCTTTATAAAAAGTAGTAATTCAATGCAACACTATTATGTCATAGCAGTGAAGGATGGGGGATTGTGATACAGTCTGAAAGAAGACAAGCTTTTCCAAACTAGTCTGGACTTATTACAGTTTTTAAAGCTCTGGATTCCCGGATCCAAGTCATTGTAAACATATTCGGCTGCTTTCACAGCCCGATTAAAACCAATCTTGGACTGTGTAATGTTACCCTGGGTAAGGTAGTCCAAGATTAGTGCTAATTAAAACAATCGCAGTAGAAACGCTTACACACAAAAGAAAAAAAAAAAAAAAAAAAAAAAAAAAAAAAAGAATAATAATAAAATGATGTATTTATTACAGTTACGTGGCCAAGGCGTAAATATGGGTTCCATGGTGTAATGGTTAGCACTCTGGACTCTGAATCCAGCGATCCGAGTTCAAATCTCGGTGGGACCTTCGTTTTAGTGCATTATTATTCTTAAGTTATTAAAAAGTGTTTCGTCGAACTGACGTTTCTATCATAATAAATGCTGAGAAATTCACTGCAAAGTTGTGGGATGGCACCTTTTAGCCATAAAATCTAAAGTATAAAACCCTCAGAAATACTTTTATTTGCTATTGTCTGCTTTTGCAACCTGTACTGAAAAATCCGAGGTGACCGTAAAAAGCTTGCAGAGTACAGTACAGGTAAAAAGGGAAAGCGTTAATAATTTTTTTTTTGGGTTACCTTCCATTCTGTTACCTTCCATTCTGTATTTAGCGATAGTCAGGCACACAAATATGAGCAAGAACGGCGCTGTCTTTAGGAGCCCCAGTGGCCTAATGGATAAGGCACTGGACTCCTAAGCCAGGGATCGTGGGTTCGAGTCCCATCTGGGGTGTAACGTGTATGTTTTTTTTTCTCACGACAGTTTTATAATAAACTTTCCAGACGTTTCCCCTCTCTTCAGCTATTATTCATCAAAATAAATAAACATATATTTCAACATGGTTAGCGTCAGTAACCATTTAAACACGGTGTCTGGTAAAGGCAATTTAACCTTACCACCCTAAAGTAACGTTAACCGCTATGATTAAATAGTAGTCCATTATATTAATTAATTTAACAGTATCTTATTAAACATTTAACAACTGAGCAAAAGCAGAGTGGCGCAGCGGAAGCGTGCTGGGCCCATAACCCAGAGGTCGATGGATCGAAACCATCCTCTGCTAGCTTTTTTTTGTCAGTTTGTATTTCAGCCACTTTTATATATATTTCATAATAACAATCACATACCGGTATGTATTGTTTATAAAACCATTACTTCACAGAAGCGTCAGTCAATTCCATTTGTGCCCTGAGTACGAGGGGCGGGGCATCACTCAGCAATAGGAAAATAACAGACAAGAGGCAGCGCCAATTGGGTAAGCACATAGCTTTAGGGTATGGGCGGGGCTACTGGCTGCTTTTTTAATTCCGTACCTCTTTGGGACTGTGGTAGTTCTGTACTTTTTTGCTTTGTTATGAAAAAATATTTCGTTGATACTGTAGTACAAACTACGCTAAGTATAGAGTAAAGTATTTACGTAAACGCTCTCTTTCGGTGAAAGACCGCGTGGCCTAATGGATAAGGCGTCTGACTTCGAATCAGAAGATTGAGGGTTCGAGTCCCTTCGTGGTCGGTTTTTTATTTTAGATTTTATTTATTAATTGTGTAACTTGTATTTCAGATCAAATAATACAATGTAAGTCAGTGTACATGTTTCCGCGTTTTAAAAAGTGATATAGGCTCTTTTCCTTTAGTGTGGTAAGGAAAATAATTTAACATAAATATAGAAATATGTTCTACATCAGTGTGATCTCGTTAGAAATGTACCTAATGTATAGTCCAGTATATGTCAAATGATCAATTCCTTACGTAGATTCCTTCTATCGCAGGTGAATCAACTACAAGCTGTGCAGCTTCACTATTTGCTGTACGGGACGCGTCGTGTCGCAGCACTTTTGACTGCGCAAAATGGTCACAGCTGTTGTTCACACTTTAAATACAGATTGCATTCGCAAAATTGGATACATTTACATTTAAAGTAAATGTGCTGAGTTTGTACCTCTTATCAAGAGGTTTTAAAAGCGACATCGTTGGTACATCCGTCCTCTCAACCAACAGGGAACCCGAAAGGGAGAATTTCAAACATTTGTCGCACTGAAACCCTCGACTCTGACCAGAAATGATGTCGGAGTCTGAAGTCTGGACGGTAAAGTTTTGTACTCTAAAGTAACATTTAAACTTGCCAGCAGTCAAAAGCAAGTCTTTATATTATTGGTTCTGGTGTACTATTTAAAAGCTCTTGTGTATGTTGATGTAGCTAAACCTGCATTTGGACAACTTTCCGTGAATTCTTGTTTTCTTGCCGCACCTTGCCAGTAAAACAAACTAAAAAGTACTGCATCAAAATCATAGCCTTATAACAAACTAATTAGACCAATGTCTGATTTTATTCATGTTTTCATCGTATAGCACAGATTCATAGAGGTGTTTTTTGTTAAGCTTTCATTTCAGTTAGAAGTTAAAATATTTACCCTTTACACACCAGCTGTTAGTTAACTTTCACATTTCTTCAATGTTATTAGCAGTCAGCTCCAGTGAATATGTAATCTTAGTATTGATGTTACCTGAGAAAGAATCTTTTGTCGCACATCTTCAGGAATCCAATCAGCTGTTTGTATGTGGAACCGGACTTCAGCTTGTGTGTTTACTAGAACAAAATGTGAAAAATGTACTATAACACAACAGTAGCTGACTCTCTGTAACCTGTGATGTTGTTGCCTGTCTAGTTAACTCTGTGGAGAATGCTTCCCCAAAACAGTGCTCCTGATCACCCTGTACATTAAACATGCTTGTGAATATTTTAACAAAGACTTCCATTTCCATACCTTTATTAACATTCTGGCCTCCAGGGCCACTGCTTCGACAGTAGGTAATGGTGAGGCGATCTACACAAAAACAAAAGGTGCACGTCAGTAAACATGCTTCACAATAACATGCTTTATAAAAAGTAGTAATTCAATGCAACACTATTATGTCATAGCAGTGAAGGATGGGGGATTGTGATACAGTCTGAACGAAGACAAGCTTTTCCAAAACTAGTCTGGACTTATTACAGTTTTTAAAGCTCTGGATTCCCGGATCCAAGTCATTGTAAACATATTCGGCTGCTTTCACAGCCCGATTAAAACCAATCTTGGACTGTGTAATGTTACCCTGGGTAAGGTAGTCCAAGATTAGTGCTAATTAAAACAATCGCAGTAGAAACGCTTACACACAAAAGAAAAAAAAACAAAACAAAACAAAAAAAGAGAATAATAATAAAATGATGTATTTATTACAGTTACGTGGCCAAGGCGTAAATATGGGTTCCATGGTGTAATGGTTAGCACTCTGGACTCTGAATCCAGCGATCCGAGTTCAAATCTCGGTGGGACCTTCGTTTTAGTGCATTATTATTCTTAAGTTATTAAAAAGTGTTTCGTCGAACTGACGTTTCTTTCATAATAAATGCTGAGAAATTCACTGCAAAGTTGTGGTATGGCACCTTTTAGCCATAAAATCTAAAGTATAAAACCCTCAGAAATACTTTTATTTGCTATTGTCTGCTTTTGCAACCTGTACTGAAAAATCCGAGGTGACCGTAAAAAGCTTGCAGAGTACAGTACAGGTAAAAAGGTAAAGCGTTAATAATTTTTTTTTTTGGGTTACCTTCCATTCTGTATTTAGCGATAGTCAGGCACACAAATATGAGCAAGAACGGCGTTGTCTTTAGGAGCCCCAGTGGCCTAATGGATAAGGCACTGGCCTCCTAAGCCAGGGATTGTGGGTTCGAGTCCCATCTGGGGTGTAACGTGTATGTTTTTTTTCTCACGACAGTTTTATAATAAACTTTCCAGACGTTTCCCCTCTCTTCAGCTATTATTCATCAAAATAAATAAACATATATTTCAACATGGTTAGCGTCAGTAACCATTTAAACACGGTGTCTGGTAAAGGCAATTTAACCTTACCACCCTAAAGTAACGTTAACCGCTATGATTAAATAGTAGTCCATTATATTAATTAATTTAACAGTATCTTATTAAACATTTGACAACTGAGCAAAAGCAGAGTGGCGCAGCGGAAGCGTGCTGGGCCCATAACCCAGAGGTCGATGGATCGAAACCATCCTCTGCTAGCTTTTTTTTGTCAGTTTGTATTTCAGCCACTTTTATATATATTTCATAATAACAATCACATACCGGTATGTATTGTTTATAAAACCATTACTTCACAGAAGCGTCAGTCAATTCCATTTGTGCCCTGAGTACGAGGGGCGGGGCATCACTCAGCAATAGGAAAATAACAGACAAGAGGCAGCGCCAATTGGGTAAGCACATAGCTTTAGGGTATGGGCGGGGCTACTGGCTGCTTTTTTAATTCCGTACCTCTTTGGGACTGTGGTAGTTCTGTACTTTTTTGCTTTGTTATGAAAAAATATTTCGTTGATACTGTAGTACAAACTACGCTAAGTATAGAGTAAAGTATTTACGTAAACGCTCTCTTTCGGTGAAAGACCGCGTGGCCTAATGGATAAGGCGTCTGACTTCGAATCAGAAGATTGAGGGTTCGAGTCCCTTCGTGGTCGGTTTTTTATTTTAGATTTTATTTATTAATTGTGTAACTTGTATTTCAGATCAAATAATACAATGTAAGTCAGTGTACATGTTTCCGCGTTTTAAAAAGTGATATAGGCTCTTTTCCTTTAGTGTGGTAAGGAAAATAATTTAACATAAATATAGAAATATGTTCTACATCAGTGTGATCTCGTTAGAAATGTACCTAATGTATAGTCCAGTATATGTCAAATGATCAATTCCTTACGTAGATTCCTTCTATCGCAGGTGAATCAACTACAAGCTGTGCAGCTTCACTATTTGCTGTACGGGACGCGTCGTGTCGCAGCACTTTTGACTGCGCAAAATGGTCACAGCTGTTGTTCACACTTTAAATACAGATTGCATTCGCAAAATTGGATACATTTACATTTAAAGTAAATGTGCTGAGTTTGTACCTCTTATCAAGAGGTTTTAAAAGCGACATCGTTGGTACATCCGTCCTCTCAACCAACAGGGAACCCGAAAGGGAGAATTTCAAACATTTGTCGCACTGAGACCCTCGACTCTGACCAGAAATGATGTCGGAGTCTGAAGTCTGGACGGTAAAGTTTTGTACTCTAAAGTAACATTTAAACTTGCCAGCAGTCAAAAGCAAGTCTTTATATTATTGGTTCTGGTGTACTATTTAAAAGCTCTTGTGTATGTTGATGTAGCTAAACCTGCATTTGGACAACTTTCCGTGAATTCTTGTTTTCTTGCCGCACCTTGCCAGTAAAACGAACTAAAAAGTACTGCATCAAAATCATAGCCTTATAACAAACTAATTAGACCAATGTCTGATTTTATTCATGTTTTCATCGTATAGCACAGATTCATAGAGGTGTTTTTTGTTAAGCTTTCATTTCAGTTAGAAGTTAAAATATTTACCCTTTACACACCAGCTATTAGTTAACTTTCACATTTCTTCAATGTTATTAGCAGTCAGCTCCAGTGAATATGTAATCTTAGTATTGATGTTACCTGAGAAATAATCTTTTGTCGCACATCTTCAGGAATCCAATCAGCTGTTTGTATGTGGAACCGGACTTCAGCTTGTGTGTTTACTAGAACAAAATGTGAAAAATGTACTATAACACAACAGTAGCTGACTCTCTGTAACCTGTGATGTTGTTGCCTGTCTAGTTAACTCTGTGGAGAATGCTTCCCCAAAACAGTGCTCCTGATCACCCTGTACATTAAACATGCTTGTGAATATTTTAACAAAGACTTCCATTTCCATACCTTTATTAACATTCTGGCCTCCAGGGCCACTGCTTCGACAGTAGCTAATGGTGAGGCGATCTACACAAAAACAAAAGGTGCACGTCAGTAAACATGCTTCACAATAACATGCTTTATAAAAAGTAGTAATTCAATGCAACACTATTATGTCATAGCAGTGAAGGATGGGGGATTGTAATACAGTCTGAACAAAGACAAGCTTTTCCAAACTAGTCTGGACTTATTACAGTTTTTAAAGGTCTGGATTCCCGGATCCAAGTCATTGTAAACATATTCGGCTGCTTTCACAGCCCGATTAAAACCAATCTTGGACTGCGTAATGTTACCCTGGGTAAGGTAGTCCAAGATTAGTGCCATTAAAACAATCGCAGTAGAAACGCTTACACACACAACAACAACAACAAACAAAGAAAAGAAAAAAAAAAAAAAGAGAATAATAATAAAATGATGTATTTATTACAGTTACGTGGCCAAGGCGTAAATATGGGTTCCATGGTCTAATGGTTAGCACTCTGGACTCTGAATCCAGCGATCCGAGTTCAAATCTCGGTGGGACCTTCGTTTTAGTGCATTATTATTCTTAAGTTATTAAAAAGTGTTTCGTCGAACTGACGTTTCTTTCATAATAAATGCTGAGAAATTCACTGCAAAGTTGTGGGATGGCACCTTTTAGCCATAAAATCTAAAGTATAAAACCCTCAGAAATACTTTTATTTGCTATTGTCTGCTTTTGCAACCTGTACTGAAAAATCCGAGGTGACCGTAAAAAGCTTGCAGAGTACAGTACAGGTAAAAAGGTAAAGCGTTAAAAATTTTTTTTTTTGGGTTACCTTCCATTCTGTATTTAGCGATAGTCAGGCACACAAATATGAGCAAGAACGGCGTTGTCTTTAGGAGCCCCAGTGGCCTAATGGATAAGGCACTGGCCTCCTAAGCCAGGGATTGTGGGTTCGAGTCCCATCTGGGGTGTAACGTGTATGTTTTTTTTCTCACGACAGTTTTATAATAAACTTTCCAGACGTTTCCCCTCTCTTCAGCTATTATTCATCAAAATAAATAAACATATATTTCAACATGGTTAGCGTCAGTAACCATTTAAACACGGTGTCTGGTAAAGGCAATTTAACCTTACCACCCTAAAGTAACGTTAACCGCTATGATTAAATAGTAGTCCATTATATTAATTAATTTAACAGTATCTTATTAAACATTTGACATCTGAGCAAAAGCAGAGTGGCGCAGCGGAAGCGTGCTGGGCCCATAACCCAGAGGTCGATGGATCGAAACCATCCTCTGCTAGCTTTTTTTTGTCAGTTTGTATTTCAGCCACTTTTATATATATTTCATTATAACAATCACATACCGGTATGTATTGTTTATAAAACCATTACTTCACAGAAGCGTCAGTCAATTCCATTTGTGCCCTGAGTACGAGGGGCGGGGCATCACTCAGCAATAGGAAAATAACAGACAAGAGGCAGCGCCAATTGGGTAAGCACATAGCTTTAGGGTATGGGCGGGGCTACTGGCTGCTTTTTTAATTCCGTACCTCTTTGGGACTGTGGTAGTTCTGTACTTTTTTGCTTTGTTATGAAAAAATATTTCGTTGATACTGTAGTACAAACTACGCTAAGTATAGAGTAAAGTATTTACGTAAACGCTCTCTTTCGGTGAAAGACCGCGTGGCCTAATGGATAAGGCGTCTGACTTCGAATCAGAAGATTGAGGGTTCGAGTCCCTTCGTGGTCGGTTTTTTATTTTAGATTTTATTTATTAATTGTGTAACTTGTATTTCAGATCAAATAATACAATGTAAGTCAGTGTACATGTTTCCGCGTTTTAAAAAGTGATATAGGCTCTTTTCCTTTAGTGTGGTAAGGAAAATAATTTAACATAAATATAGAAATATGTTCTACATCAGTGTGATCTCGTTAGAAATGTACCTAATGTATAGTCCAGTATATGTCAAATGATCAATTCCTTACGTAGATTCCTTCTATCGCAGGTGAATCAACTACAAGCTGTGCAGCTTCACTATTTGCTGTACGGGACGCGTCGTGTCGCAGCACTTTTGACTGCGCAAAATGGTCACAGCTGTTGTTCACACTTTAAATACAGATTGCATTCGCAAAATTGGATACATTTACATTTAAAGTAAATGTGCTGAGTTTGTACCTCTTATCAAGAGGTTTTAAAAGCGACATCGTTGGTACATCCGTCCTCTCAACCAACAGGGAACCCGAAAGGGAGAATTTCAAACATTTGTCGCACTGAGACCCTCGACTCTGACCAGAAATGATGTCGGAGTCTGAAGTCTGGACGGTAAAGTTTTGTACTCTAAAGTAACATTTAAACTTGCCAGCAGTCAAAAGCAAGTCTTTATATTATTGGTTCTGGTGTACTATTTAAAAGCTCTTGTGTATGTTGATGTAGCTAAACCTGCATTTGGACAACTTTCCGTGAATTCTTGTTTTCTTGCCGCACCTTGCCAGTAAAACGAACTAAAAAGTACTGCATCAAAATCATAGCCTTATAACAAACTAATTAGACCAATGTCTGATTTTATTCATGTTTTCATCGTATAGCACAGATTCATAGAGGTGTTTTTTGTTAAGCTTTCATTTCAGTTAGAAGTTAAAATATTTACCCTTTACACACCAGCTATTAGTTAACTTTCACATTTCTTCAATGTTATTAGCAGTCAGCTCCAGTGAATATGTAATCTTAGTATTGATGTTACCTGAGAAATAATCTTTTGTCGCACATCTTCAGGAATCCAATCAGCTGTTTGTATGTGGAACCGGACTTCAGCTTGTGTGTTTACTAGAACAAAATGTGAAAAATGTACTATAACACAACAGTAGCTGACTCTCTGTAACCTGTGATGTTGTTGCCTGTCTAGTTAACTCTGTGGAGAATGCTTCCCCAAAACAGTGCTCCTGATCACCCTGTACATTAAACATGCTTGTGAATATTTTAACAAAGACTTCCATTTCCATACCTTTATTAACATTCTGGCCTCCAGGGCCACTGCTTCGACAGTAGCTAATGGTGAGGCGATCTAAACAAAAACAAAAGGTGCACGTCAGTAAACATGCTTCACAATAACATGCTTTATAAAAAGTAGTAATTCAATGCAACACTATTATGTCATAGCAGTGAAGGATGGGGGATTGTAATACAGTCTGAACAAAGACAAGCTTTTCCAAACTAGTCTGGACTTATTACAGTTTTTAAAGCTCTGGATTCCCGGATCCAAGTCATTGTAAACATATTCGGCTGCTTTCACAGCCCGATTAAAACCAATCTTGGACTGTGTAATGTTACCCTGGGTAAGGTAGTCCAAGATTAGTGCCAATTAAAACAATCGCAGTAGAAACGCTTACACACAACAACAACAACAACAAACAAAGAAAAAAAAAAAAAAAAAGAGAATAATAATAAAATGATGTATTTATTACAGTTACGTGGCCAAGGCGTAAATATGGGTTCCATGGTGTAATGGTTAGCACTCTGGACTCTGAATCCAGCGATCCGAGTTCAAATCTCGGTGGGACCTTCGTTTTAGTGCATTATTATTCTTAAGTTATTAAAAAGTGTTTCGTCGAACTGACGTTTCTATCATAATAAATGCTGAGAAATTCACTGCAAAGTTGTGGGATGGCACCTTTTAGCCATAAAATCTAAAGTATAAAACCCTCAGAAATACTTTTATTTGCTATTGTCTGCTTTTGCAACCTGTACTGAAAAATCCGAGGTGACCGTAAAAAGCTTGCAGAGTACAGTACAGGTAAAAAGGGAAAGCGTTAATAATTTTTTTTTGGGTTACCTTCCATTCTGTTACCTTCCATTCTGTATTTAGCGATAGTCAGGCACACAAATATGAGCAAGAACGGCGTTGTCTTTAGGAGCCCCAGTGGCCTAATGGATAAGGCACTGGCCTCCTAAGCCAGGGATTGTGGGTTCGAGTCCCATCTGGGGTGTAACGTGTATGTTTTTTTTCTCACGACAGTTTTATAATAAACTTTCCAGACGTTTCCCCTCTCTTCAGCTATTATTCATCAAAATAAATAAACATATATTTCAACATGGTTAGCGTCAGTAACCATTTAAACACGGTGTCTGGTAAAGGCAATTTAACCTTACCACCCTAAAGTAACGTTAACCGCTATGATTAAATAGTAGTCCATTATATTAATTAATTTAACAGTATCTTATTAAACATTTGACAACTGAGCAAAAGCAGAGTGGCGCAGCGGAAGCGTGCTGGGCCCATAACCCAGAGGTCGATGGATCGAAACCATCCTCTGCTAGATTTTTTTTGTCAGTTTGTATTTCAGCCGCTTTTATATATATTTCATATTAACAATCACATACCGGTATGTATTGTTTATAAAACCATTACTTCACAGAAGCGTCAGTCAATTCCATTTGTGCCCTGAGTACGAGGGGCGGGGCATCACTCAGCAATAGGAAAATAACAGACAAGAGGCAGCGCCAATTGGGTAAGCACATAGCTTTAGGGTATGGGCGGGGCAACTGGCTGCTTTTTTAATTCCGTACCTCTTTGGGACTGTGGTAGTTCTGTACTTGTTTGCTTTGTTATGAAAAAATATTTCGTTGATACTGTAGTACAAACTACGCTAATTATAGATTAAAGTATTTACGTAAACGCTCTCTTTTGGTGAAAGACCGCGTGGCCTAATGGATAAGGCGTCTTACTTCGAATCAGAAGATTGAGGGTTCGAGTCCCTTCGTGGTCGGTTTTTTATTTTAGATTTTATTTATTAATTGTGTAACTTGTATTTCAGATCAAATAATACAATGTAAGTCAGTGTACATGTTTCCGCGTTTTAAAAAGTGATATAGGCTCTTTTCCTTTAGTATGGTAAGGAAAATAATTTAACATAAATATAGAAATATGTTCTACATCAGTGTGATCTCGTTAGAAATGTACCTAATGTATAGTCCAGTATATGTCAAATGATCAATTCCTTACGTAGATTCCTTCTATCGCAGGTGAATCAACTACAAGCTGTGCAGCTTCACTATTTGCTGTACGGGACGCGTCGTGTCGCAGCACTTTTGACTGCGCAAAATGGTCACAGCTGTTGTTCACACTTTAAATACAGATTGCATTCGCAAAATTGGATACATTTACATTTAAAGTAAATGTGCTGAGTTTGTACCTCTTATCAAGAGGTTTTAAAAGCGACATCGTTGGTACATCCGTCCTCTCAACCAACAGGGAACCCGAAAGGGAGAATTTCAAACATTTGTCGCACTGAGACCCTCGACTCTGACCAGAAATGATGTCGGAGTCTGAAGTCTGGACGGTAAAGTTTTGTACTCTAAAGTAACATTTAAACTTGCCAGCAGTCAAAAGCAAGTCTTTATATTATTGGTTCTGGTGTACTATTTAAAAGCTCTTGTGTATGTTGATGTAGCTAAACCTGCATTTGGACAACTTTCCGTGAATTCTTGTTTTCTTGCCGCACCTTGCCAGTAAAACGAACTAAAAAGTACTGCATCAAAATCATAGCCTTATAACAAACTAATTAGACCAATGTCTGATTTTATTCATGTTTTCATCGTATAGCACAGATTCATAGAGGTGTTTTTTGTTAAGCTTTCATTTCAGTTAGAAGTTAAAATATTTACCCTTTACACACCAGCTGTTAGTTAACTTTCACATTTCTTCAATGTTATTAGCAGTCAGCTCCAGTGAATATGTAATCTTAGTATTGATGTTACCTGAGAAAGAATCTTTTGTCGCACATCTTCAGGAATCCAATCAGCTGTTTGTATGTGGAACCGGACTTCAGCTTGTGTGTTTACTAGAACAAAATGTGAAAAATGTACTATAACACAACAGTAGCTGACTCTCTGTAACCTGTGATGTTGTTGCCTGTCTAGTTAACTCTGTGGAGAATGCTTCCCCAAAACAGTGCTCCTGATCACCCTGTACATTAAACATGCTTGTGAATATTTTAACAAAGACTTCCATTTCCATACCTTTATTAACATTCTGGCCTCCAGGGCCACTGCTTCGACAGTAGCTAATGGTGAGGCGATCTACACAAAAACAAAAGGTGCACGTCAGTAAACATGCTTCACAATAACATGCTTTATAAAAAGTAGTAATTCAATGCAACACTATTATGTCATAGCAGTGAAGGATGGGGGATTGTAATACAGTCTGAACAAAGACAAGCTTTTCCAAACTAGTCTGGACTTATTACAGTTTTTAAAGGTCTGGATTCCCGGATCCAAGTCATTGTAAACATATTCGGCTGCTTTCACAGCCCGATTAAAACCAATCTTGGACTGCGTAATGTTACCCTGGGTAAGGTAGTCCAAGATTAGTGCCATTAAAACAATCGCAGTAGAAACGCTTACACACACAACAACAACAACAAACAAAGAAAAGAAAAAAAAAAAAAAAAGAGAATAATAATAAAATGATGTATTTATTACAGTTACGTGGCCAAGGCGTAAATATGGGTTCCATGGTGTAATGGTTAGCACTCTGGACTCTGAATCCAGCGATCCGAGTTCAAATCTCGGTGGGACCTTCGTTTTAGTGCATTATTATTCTTAAGTTATTAAAAAGTGTTTCGTCGAACTGACGTTTCTTTCATAATAAATGCTGAGAAATTCACTGCAAAGTTGTGGGATGGCACCTTTTAGCCATAAAATCTAAAGTATAAAACCCTCAGAAATACTTTTATTTGCTATTGTCTGCTTTTGCAACCTGTACTGAAAAATCCGAGGTGACCGTAAAAAGCTTGCAGAGTACAGTACAGGTAAAAAGGTAAAGCGTTAAAAAAAAATTTTTTTTGGGTTACCTTCCATTCTGTATTTAGCGATAGTCAGGCACACAAATATGAGCAAGAACGGCGTTGTCTTTAGGAGCCCCAGTGGCCTAATGGATAAGGCACTGGCCTCCTAAGCCAGGGATTGTGGGTTCGAGTCCCATCTGGGGTGTAACGTGTATGTTTTTTTTCTCACGACAGTTTTATAATAAACTTTCCAGACGTTTCCCCTCTCTTCAGCTATTATTCATCAAAATAAATAAACATATATTTCAACATGGTTAGCGTCAGTAACCATTTAAACACGGTGTCTGGTAAAGGCAATTTAACCTTACCACCCTAAAGTAACGTTAACCGCTATGATTAAATAGTAGTCCATTATATTAATTAATTTAACAGTATCTTATTAAACATTTGACAACTGAGCAAAAGCAGAGTGGCGCAGCGGAAGCGTGCTGGGCCCATAACCCAGAGGTCGATGGATCGAAACCATCCTCTGCTAGATTTTTTTTGTCAGTTTGTATTTCAGCCGCTTTTATATATATTTCATATTAACAATCACATACCGGTATGTATTGTTTATAAAACCATTACTTCACAGAAGCGTCAGTCAATTCCATTTGTGCCCTGAGTACGAGGGGCGGGGCATCACTCAGCAATAGGAAAATAACAGACAAGAGGCAGCGCCAATTGGGTAAGCACATAGCTTTAGGGTATGGGCGGGGCTACTGGCTGCTTTTTTAATTCCGTACCTCTTTGGGACTGTGGTAGTTCTGTACTTTTTTGCTTTGTTATGAAAAAATATTTCGTTGATACTGTAGTACAAACTACGCTAAGTATAGAGTAAAGTATTTACGTAAACGCTCACTTTCGGTGAAAGACCGCGTGGCCTAATGGATAAGGCGTCTGACTTCGAATCAGAAGATTGAGGGTTCGAGTCCCTTCGTGGTCGGTTTTTTATTTTAGATTTTATTTATTAATTGTGTAACTTGTATTTCAGATCAAATAATACAATGTAAGTCAGTGTACATGTTTCCGCGTTTTAAAAAGTGATATAGGCTCTTTTCCTTTAGTGTGGTAAGGAAAATAATTTAACATAAATATAGAAATATGTTCTACATCAGTGTGATCTCGTTAGAAATGTACCTAATGTATAGTCCAGTATATGTCAAATGATCAATTCCTTACGTAGATTCCTTCTATCGCAGGTGAATCAACTACAAGCTGTGCAGCTTCACTATTTGCTGTACGGGACGCGTCGTGTCGCAGCACTTTTGACTGCGCAAAATGGTCACAGCTGTTGTTCACACTTTAAATACAGATTGCATTCGCAAAATTGGATACATTTACATTTAAAGTAAATGTGCTGAGTTTGTACCTCTTATCAATAGGTTTTAAAAGCGACATCGTTGGTACATCCGTCCTCTCAACCAACAGGGAACCCGAAAGGGAGAATTTCAAACATTTGTCGCACTGAGACCCTCGACTCTGACCAGAAATGATGTCGGAGTCTGAAGTCTGTACGGTAAAGTTTTGTACTCTAAAGTAACATTTAAACTTGCCAGCAGTCAAAAGCAAGTCTTTATATTATTAGTTCTGGTGTACTATTTAAAAGCTCTTGTGTATGTTGATGTAGCTAAACCTGCATTTGGACAACTTTCCGTGAATTCTTGTTTTCTTGCCGCACCTTGCCAGTAAAACGAACTAAAAAGTACTGCATCAAAATCATAGCCTTATAACAAACTAATTAGACCAATGTCTGATTTTATTCATGTTTTCATCGTATAGCACAGATTCATAGAGGTGTTTTTTGTTAAGCTTTCATTTCAGTTAGAAGTTAAAATATTTACCCTTTACACACCAGCTGTTAGTTAACTTTCACATTTCTTCAATGTTATTAGCAGTCAGCTCCAGTGAATATGTAATCTTAGTATTGATGTTACCTGAGAAATAATCTTTTGTCGCACATCTTCAGGAATCCAATCAGCTGTTTGTATGTGGAACCGGACTTCAGCTTGTGTGTTTACTAGAACAAAATGTGAAAAATGTACTATAACACAACAGTAGCTGACTCTCTGTAACCTGTGATGTTGTTGCCTGTCTAGTTAACTCTGTGGAGAATGCTTCCCCAAAACAGTGCTCCTGATCACCCTGTACATTAAACATGCTTGTGAATATTTTAACAAAGACTTCCATTTCCATACCTTTATTAACATTCTGGCCTCCAGGGCCACTGCTTCGACAGTAGGTAATGGTGAGGCGATCTACACAAAAACAAAAGGTGCACGTCAGTAAACATGCTTCACAATAACATGCTTTATAAAAAGTAGTAATTCAATGCAACACTATTATGTCATAGCAGTGAAGGATGGGGGATTGTGATACAGTCTGAACGAAGACAAGCTTTTCCAAAACTAGTCTGGACTTATTACAGTTTTTAAAGCTCTGGATTCCCGGATCCAAGTCATTGTAAACATATTCGGCTGCTTTCACAGCCCGATTAAAACCAATCTTGGACTGTGTAATGTTACCCTGGGTAAGGTAGTCCAAGATTAGTGCTAATTAAAACAATCGCAGTAGAAACACTTACACACAAAAGAAAAAAAAACAAAAAACAAAACAAAAAAAGAGAATAATAATAAAATGATGTATTTATTACAGTTACGTGGCCAAGGCGTAAATATGGGTTCCATGGTGTAATGGTTAGCACTCTGGACTCTGAATCCAGCGATCCGAGTTCAAATCTCGGTGGGACCTTCGTTTTAGTGCATTATTATTCTTAAGTTATTAAAAAGTGTTTCGTCGAACTGACGTTTCTATCATAATAAATGCTGAGAAATTCACTGCAAAGTTGTGGGATGGCACCTTTTAGCCATAAAATCTAAAGTATAAAACCCTCAGAAATACTTTTATTTGCTATTGTCTGCTTTTGCAACCTGTACTGAAAAATCCGAGGTGACCGTAAAAAGCTTGCAGAGTACAGTACAGGTAAAAAGGTAAAGCGTTAATAATTTTTTTTTTTGGGTTACCTTCCATTCTGTTACCTTCCATTCTGTATTTAGCGATAGTCAGGCACACAAATATGAGCAAGAACGGCGTTGTCTTTAGGAGCCCCAGTGGCCTAATGGATAAGGCACTGGCCTCCTAAGCCAGGGATTGTGGGTTCGAGTCCCATCTGGGGTGTAACGTGTATGTTTTTTTTCTCACGACAGTTTTATAATAAACTTTCCAGACGTTTCCCCTCTCTTCAGCTATTATTCATCAAAATAAATAAACATATATTTCAACATGGTTAGCGTCAGTAACCATTTAAACACGGTGTCTGGTAAAGGCAATTTAACCTTACCACCCTAAAGTAACGTTAACCGCTATGATTAAATAGTAGTCCATTATATTAATTAATTTAACAGTATCTTATTAAACATTTGACAACTGAGCAAAAGCAGAGTGGCGCAGCGGAAGCGTGCTGGGCCCATAACCCAGAGGTCGATGGATCGAAACCATCCTCTGCTAGATTTTTTTTGTCAGTTTGTATTTCAGCCGCTTTTATATATATTTCATATTAACAATCACATACCGGTATGTATTGTTTATAAAACCATTACTTCACAGAAGCGTCAGTCAATTCCATTTGTGCCCTGAGTACGAGGGGCGGGGCATCACTCAGCAATAGGAAAATAACAGACAAGAGGCAGCGCCAATTGGGTAAGCACATAGCTTTAGGGTATGGGCGGGGCAACTGGCTGCTTTTTTAATTCCGTACCTCTTTGGGACTGTGGTAGTTCTGTACTTGTTTGCTTTGTTATGAAAAAATATTTCGTTGATACTGTAGTACAAACTACGCTAATTATAGATTAAAGTATTTACGTAAACGCTCTCTTTTGGTGAAAGACCGCGTGGCCTAATGGATAAGGCGTCTTACTTCGAATCAGAAGATTGAGGGTTCGAGTCCCTTCGTGGTCGGTTTTTTATTTTAGATTTTATTTATTAATTGTGTAACTTGTATTTCAGATCAAATAATACAATGTAAGTCAGTGTACATGTTTCCGCGTTTTAAAAAGTGATATAGGCTCTTTTCCTTTAGTATGGTAAGGAAAATAATTTAACATAAATATAGAAATATGTTCTACATCAGTGTGATCTCGTTAGAAATGTACCTAATGTATAGTCCAGTATATGTCAAATGATCAATTCCTTACGTAGATTCCTTCTATCGCAGGTGAATCAACTACAAGCTGTGCAGCTTCACTATTTGCTGTACGGGACGCGTCGTGTCGCAGCACTTTTGACTGCGCAAAATGGTCACAGCTGTTGTTCACACTTTAAATACAGATTGCATTCGCAAAATTGGATACATTTACATTTAAAGTAAATGTGCTGAGTTTGTACCTCTTATCAAGAGGTTTTAAAAGCGACATCGTTGGTACATCCGTCCTCTCAACCAACAGGGAACCCGAAAGGGAGAATTTCAAACATTTGTCGCACTGAAACCCTCGACTCTGACCAGAAATGATGTCGGAGTCTGAAGTCTGGACGGTAAAGTTTTGTACTCTAAAGTAACATTTAAACTTGCCAGCAGTCAAAAGCAAGTCTTTATATTATTGGTTCTGGTGTACTATTTAAAAGCTCTTGTGTATGTTGATGTAGCTAAACCTGCATTTGGACAACTTTCCGTGAATTCTTGTTTTCTTGCCGCACCTTGCCAGTAAAACGAACTAAAAAGTACTGCATCAAAATCATAGCCTTATAACAAACTAATTAGACCAATGTCTGATTTTATTCATGTTTTCATCGTATAGCACAGATTCATAGAGGTGTTTTTTGTTAAGCTTTCATTTCAGTTAGAAGTTAAAATATTTACCCTTTACACACCAGCTGTTAGTTAACTTTCACATTTCTTCAATGTTATTAGCAGTCAGCTCCAGTGAATATGTAATCTTAGTATAGATGTTACCTGAGAAATAATCTTTTGTCGCACATCTTCAGGAATCCAATCAGCTGTTTGTATGTGGAACCGGACTTCAGCTTGTGTGTTTACTAGAACAAAATGTGAAAAATGTACTATAACACAACAGTAGCTGACTCTCTGTAACCTGTGATGTTGTTGCCTGTCTAGTTAACTCTGTGGAGAATGCTTCCCCAAAACAGTGCTCCTGATCACCCTGTACATTAAACATGCTTGTGAATATTTTAACAAAGACTTCCATTTCCATACCTTTATTAACATTCTGGCCTCCAGGGCCACTGCTTCGACAGTAGCTAATGGTGAGGCGATCTACACAAAAACAAAAGGTGCACGTCAGTAAACATGCTTCACAATAACATGCTTTATAAAAAGTAGTAATTCAATGCAACACTATTATGTCATAGCAGTGAAGGATGGGGGATTGTAATACAGTCTGAACGAAGACAAGCTTTTCCAAACTAGTCTGGACTTATTACAGTTTTTAAAGCTCTGGATTCCCGGATCCAAGTCATTGTAAACATATTCGGCTGCTTTCACAGCCCGATTAAAACCAATCTTGGACTGCGTAATGTTACCCTGGGTAAGGTAGTCCAAGATTAGTGCCATTAAAACAATCGCAGTAGAAACGCTTACACACACAACAACAACAACAAACAAAGAAAAAAAAAAAAAAAAAAAGAGAATAATAATAAAATGATGTATTTATTACAGTTACGTGGCCAAGGCGTAAATATGGGTTCCATGGTGTAATGGTTAGCACTCTGGACTCTGAATCCAGCGATCCGAGTTCAAATCTCGGTGGGACCTTCGTTTTAGTGCATTATTATTCTTAAGTTATTAAAAAGTGTTTCGTCGAACTGACGTTTCTTTCATAATAAATGCTGAGAAATTCACTGCAAAGTTGTGGGATGGCACCTTTTAGCCATAAAATCTAAAGTATAAAACCCTCAGAAATACTTTTATTTGCTATTGTCTGCTTTTGCAACCTGTACTGAAAAATCCGAGGTGACCGTAAAAAGCTTGCAGAGTACAGTACAGGTAAAAAGGTAAAGCGTTAATAATTTTTTTTTTGGGTTACCTTCCATTCTGTATTTAGCGATAGTCAGGCACACAAATATGAGCAAGAACGGCGTTGTCTTTAGGAGCCCCAGTGGCCTAATGGATAAGGCACTGGCCTCCTAAGCCAGGGATTGTGGGTTCGAGTCCCATCTGGGGTGTAACGTGTATGTTTTTTTTCTCACGACAGTTTTATAATAAACTTTCCAGACGTTTCCCCTCTCTTCAGCTATTATTCATCAAAATAAATAAACATATATTTCAACATGGTTAGCGTCAGTAACCATTTAAACACGGTGTCTGGTAAAGGCAATTTAACCTTACCACCCTAAAGTAACGTTAACCGCTATGATTAAATAGTAGTCCATTATATTAATTAATTTAACAGTATCTTATTAAACATTTGACAACTGAGCAAAAGCAGAGTGGCGCAGCGGAAGCGTGCTGGGCCCATAACCCAGAGGTCGATGGATCGAAACCATCCTCTGCTAGATTTTTTTGTCAATTTGTATTTCAGCCGCTTTTATATATATTTCATATTAACAATCACATACCGGTATGTATTGTTTATAAAACCATTACTTCACAGAAGCGTCAGTCAATTCCATTTGTGCCCTGAGTACGAGGGGCGGGGCATCACTCAGCAATAGGAACATAACAGACAAGAGGCAGCGCCAATTGGGTAAGCACATAGCTTTAGGGTATGGGCGGGGCAACTGGCTGCTTTTTTAATTCCGTACCTCTTTGGGACTGTGGTAGTTCTGTACTTGTTTGCTTTGTTATGAAAAAATATTTCGTTGATACTGTAGTACAAACTACGCTAATTATAGATTAAAGTATTTACGTAAACGCTCACTTTTGGTGAAAGACCGCGTGGCCTAATGGATAAGGCGTCTGACTTCGAATCAGAAGATTGAGGGTTCGAGTCCCTTCGTGGTCGGTTTTTTATTTTAGATTTTATTTATTAATTGTGTAACTTGTATTTCAGATCAAATAATACAATGTAAGTCAGTGTACATGTTTCCGCGTTTTAAAAGTGATATAGGCTCTTTTCCTTTAGTATGGTAAGGAAAATAATTTAACATAAATATAGAAATATGTTCTACATCAGTGTGATCTCGTTAGAAATGTACCTAATGTATAGTCCAGTATATGTCAAATGATCAATTCCTTACGTAGATTCCTTCTATAGCAGATGAATCAACTACAAGCAGTGCAGCTTCACTATTTGCTGTACGGGACGCGTCGTGTCGCAGCACTTTTGACTGCGCAAAGTGGTCACAGCTGTTGTTCACACTTTAAATACAGATTGCATTCGCAAAATTGGATACATTTACATTTAAAGTAAATGTGCTGAGTTTGTACCTCTTATCAAGAGGTTTTAAAAGCGACATCGTTGGTACATCCGTCCTCTCAACCAACTGGGAACCCGAAAGGGAGAATTTCAAACATTTGTCGCACTGAGACCCTCGACTCTGACCAGAAATGATGTCGGAGTCTGAAGTCTGTACGGTAAAGTTTTGTACTCTAAAGTAACATTTAAACTTGCCAGCAGTCAAAAGCAAGTCTTTATATTATTGGTTCTGGTGTACTATTTAAAAGCTCTTGTGTATGTTGATGTAGCTAAACCTGCATTTGGACAACTTTCCGTGAATTCTTGTTTTTTTGCCGCACCTTGCCAGTAAAACGAACTAAAAAGTACTGCATCAAAATCATAGCCTTATAACAAACTAATTAGACCAATGTCTGATTTTATTCATGTTTTCATCGTATAGCACAGATTCATAGAGGTGTTTTTTGTTAAGCTTTCATTTCAGTTAGAAGTTAAAATATTTACCCTTTACACACCAGCTGTTAGTTAACTTTCACATTTCTTCAATGTTATTAGCAGTCAGCTCCAGTGAATATGTAATCTTAGTATTGATGTTACCTGAGAAATAATCTTTTGTCGCACATCTTCAGGAATCCAATCAGCTGTTTGTATGTGGAACCGGACTTCAGCTTGTGTGTTTACTAGAACAAAATGTGAAAAATGTACTATAACACAACAGTAGCTGACTCTCTGTAACCTGTGATGTTGTTGCCTGTCTAGTTAACTCTGTGGAGAATGCTTCCCCAAAACAGTGCTCCTGATCACCCTGTACATTAAACATGCTTGTGAATATTTTAACAAAGACTTCCATTTCCATACCTTTATTAACATTCTGGCCTCCAGGGCCACTGCTTCGACAGTAGCTAATGGTGAGGCGATCTACACAAAAACAAAAGGTGCACGTCAGTAAACATGCTTCACAATAACATGCTTTATAAAAAGTAGTAATTCAATGCAACACTATTATGTCATAGCAGTGAAGGATGGGGATTGTAATACAGTCTGAACGAAGACAAGCTTTTCCAAACTAGTCTGGACTTATTACAGTTTTTAAAGCTCTGGATTCCCGGATCCAAGTCATTGTAAACATATTCGGCTGCTTTCACAGCCCGATTAAAACCAATCTTGGACTGTGTAATGTTACTCTGGGTAAGGTAGTCCAAGATTAGTGCCAATTAAAACAATCGCAGTAGAAACGCTTACACACAACAACAACAACAACAAACAAAGAAAAAAAAAAAAAAAAAAAAGAAAAAAAAAAAAGAGAATAATAATAAAATGATGTATTTATTACAGTTACGTGGCCAAGGCGTAAATATGGGTTCCATGGTGTAATGGTTAGCACTCTGGACTCTGAATCCAGCGATCCGAGTTCAAATCTCGGTGGGACCTTCGTTTTAGTGCATTATTATTCTTAAGTTATTAAAAAGTGTTTCGTCGAACTGACGTTTCTTTCATAATAAATGCTGAGAAATTCACTGCAAAGTTGTGGGATGGCACCTTTTAGCCATAAAATCTAAAGTATAAAACCCTCAGAAATACTTTTATTTGCTATTGTCTGCTTTTGCAACCTGTACTGAAAAATCCGAGGTGACCGTAAAAAGCTTGCAGAGTACAGTACAGGTAAAAAGGTAAAGCGTTAATAATTTTTTTTTTTGGGTTACCTTCCATTCTGTATTTAGCGATAGTCAGGCACACAAATATGAGCAAGAACGGCGTTGTCTTTAGGAGCCCCAGTGGCCTAATGGATAAGGCACTGGCCTCCTAAGCCAGGGATTGTGGGTTCGAGTCCCATCTGGGGTGTAACGTGTATGTTTTTTTTCTCACGACAGTTTTATAATAAACTTTCCAGACGTTTCCCCTCTCTTCAGCTATTATTCATCAAAATAAATAAACATATATTTCAACATGGTTAGCGTCAGTAACCATTTAAACACGGTGTCTGGTAAAGGCAATTTAACCTTACCACCCTAAAGTAACGTTAACCGCTATGATTAAATAGTAGTCCATTATATTAATTAATTTAACAGTATCTTATTAAACATTTGACAACTGAGCAAAAGCAGAGTGGCGCAGCGGAAGCGTGCTGGGCCCATAACCCAGAGGTCGATGGATCGAAACCATCCTCTGCTAGATTTTTTTGTCAATTTGTATTTCAGCCGCTTTTATATATATTTCATATTAACAATCACATACCGGTATGTATTGTTTATAAAACCATTACTTCACAGAAGCGTCAGTCAATTCCATTTGTGCCCTGAGTACGAGGGGCGGGGCATCACTCAGCAATAGGAAAATAACAGACAAGAGGCAGCGCCAATTGGGTAAGCACATAGCTTTAGGGTATGGGCGGGGCTACTGGCTGCTTTTTTAATTCCTTACCTCTTTGGGACTGTGGTAGTTCTGTACTTTTTTGCTTTGTTATGAAAAAAAAATTCGTTGATACTGTAGTACAAACTACGCTAAGTATAGAGTAAAGTATTTACGTAAACGCTCTCTTTCGGTGAAAGACCGCGTGGCCTAATGGATAAGGCGTCTGACTTCGAATCAGAAGATTGAGGGTTCGAGTCCCTTCGTGGTCGGTTTTTTATTTTAGATTTTATTTATTAATTGTGTAACTTGTATTTCAGATCAAATAATACAATGTAAGTCAGTGTACATGTTTCCGCGTTTTAAAAAGTGATATAGGCTCTTTTCCTTTAGTGTGGTAAGGAAAATAATTTAACATAAATATAGAAATATGTTCTACATCAGTGTGATCTCGTTAGAAATGTACCTAATGTATAGTCCAGTATATGTCAAATGATCAATTCCTTACGTAGATTCCTTCTATCGCAGGTGAATCAACTACAAGCTGTGCAGCTTCACTATTTGCTGTACGGGACGCGTCGTGTCGCAGCACTTTTGACTGCGCAAAATGGTCACAGCTGTTGTTCACACTTTAAATACAGATTGCATTCGCAAAATTGGATACATTTACATTTAAAGTAAATGTGCTGAGTTTGTACCTCTTATCAAGAGGTTTTAAAAGCGACATCGTTGGTACATCCGTCCTCTCAACCAACAGGGAACCCGAAAGGGAGAATTTCAAACATTTGTCGCACTGAGACCCTCGACTCTGACCAGAAATGATGTCGGAGTCTGAAGTCTGTACGGTAAAGTTTTGTACTCTAAAGTAACATTTAAACTTGCCAGCAGTCAAAAGCAAGTCTTTATATTATTGGTTCTGGTGTACTATTTAAAAGCTCTTGTGTATGTTGATGTAGCTAAACCTGCATTTGGACAACTTTCCGTGAATTCTTGTTTTCTTGCCGCACCTTGCCAGTAAAACGAACTAAAAAGTACTGCATCAAAATCATAGCCTTATAACAAACTAATTAGACCAATGTCTGATTTTATTCATGTTTTCATCGTATAGCACAGATTCATAGAGGTGTTTTTTGTTAAGCTTTCATTTCAGTTAGAAGTTAAAATATTTACCCTTTACACACCAGCTGTTAGTTAACTTTCACATTTCTTCAATGTTATTAGCAGTCAGCTCCAGTGAATATGTAATCTTAGTATTGATGTTACCTGAGAAATAATCTTTTGTCGCACATCTTCAGGAATCCAATCAGCTGTTTGTATGTGGAACCGGACTTCAGCTTGTGTGTTTACTAGAACAAAATGTGAAAAATGTACTATAACACAACAGTAGCTGACTCTCTGTAACCTGTGATGTTGTTGCCTGTCTAGTTAACTCTGTGGAGAATGCTTCCCCAAAACAGTGCTCCTGATCACCCTGTACATTAAACATGCTTGTGAATATTTTAACAAAGACTTCCATTTCCATACCTTTATTAACATTCTGGCCTCCAGGGCCACTGCTTCGACAGTAGCTAATGGTGAGGCGATCTACACAAAAACAAAAGGTGCACGTCAGTAAACATGCTTCACAATAACATGCTTTATAAA
This sequence comes from Acipenser ruthenus, assembly GCF_902713425.1. Taxonomy (NCBI): domain Eukaryota; kingdom Metazoa; phylum Chordata; class Actinopteri; order Acipenseriformes; family Acipenseridae; genus Acipenser; species Acipenser ruthenus. The sequence goes on along the minus strand of NC_081205.1, from coordinate 11,400,628 downwards.
AAGTAGTAATTCAATGCAACACTATTATGTCATAGCAGTGAAGGATGGGGGATTGTAATACAGTCTGAACGAAGACAAGCTTTTCCAAACTAGTCTGGACTTATTACAGTTTTTAAAGCTCTGGATTCCCGGATCCAAGTCATTGTAAACATATTCGGCTGCTTTCACAGCCCGATTAAAACCAATCTTGGACTGTGTAATGTTACTCTGGGTAAGGTAGTCCAAGATTAGTGCCAATTAAAACAATCGCAGTAGAAACGCTTACACACAACAACAACAACAACAAACAAAGAAAAAAAAAAAAAAAAAGAGAATAATAATAAAATGATGTATTTATTACAGTTACGTGGCCAAGGCGTAAATATGGGTTCCATGGTGTAATGGTTAGCACTCTGGACTCTGAATCCAGCGATCCGAGTTCAAATCTCGGTGGGACCTTCGTTTTAGTGCATTATTATTCTTAAGTTATTAAAAAGTGTTTCGTCGAACTGACGTTTCTTTCATAATAAATGCTGAGAAATTCACTGCAAAGTTGTGGGATGGCACCTTTTAGCCATAAAATCTAAAGTATAAAACCCTCAGAAATACTTTTATTTGCTTTTGTCTGCTTTTGCAACCTGTACTGAAAAATCCGAGGTGACCGTAAAAAGCTTGCAGAGTACAGTACAGGTAAAAAGGTAAAGCGTTAATAATTTTTTTTTTGGGTTACCTTCCATTCTGTTACCTTCCATTCTGTATTTAGCGATAGTCAGGCACACAAATATGAGCAAGAACGGCGTTGTCTTTAGGAGCCCCAGTGGCCTAATGGATAAGGCACTGGACTCCTAAGCCAGGGATCGTGGGTTCGAGTCCCATCTGGGGTGTAACGTGTATGTTTTTTTTTTTTTCACGACAGTTTTATAATAAACTTTCCAGACGTTTCCCCTCTCTTCAGCTATTATTCATCAAAATAAATAAACATATATTTCAACATGGTTAGCGTCAGTAACCATTTAAACACGGTGTCTGGTAAAGGCAATTTAACCTTACCACCCTAAAGTAACGTTAACCGCTATGATTAAATAGTAGTCCATTATATTAATTAATTTAACAGTATCTTATTAAACATTTGACAACTGAGCAAAAGCAGAGTGGCGCAGCGGAAGCGTGCTGGGCCCATAACCCAGAGGTCGATGGATCGAAACCATCCTCTGCTAGCTTTTTTTAGTCAGTTTGTATTTCAGCCACTTTTATATATATTTCATATTAACAATCACATACCGGTATGTATTGTTTATAAAACCATTACTTCACAGAAGCGTCAGTCAATTCCATTTGTGCCCTGAGTACGAGGGGCGGGGCATCACTCTGCAATAGGAAAATAACAGACAAGAGGCAGCGCCAATTGGGTAAGCACATAGCTTTAGGGTATGGGCGGGGCAACTGGCTGCTTTTTTAATTCCGTACCTCTTTGGGACTGTGGTAGTTCTGTACTTGTTTGCTTTGTTATGAAAAAATATTTCGTTGATACTGTAGTACAAACTACGCTAATTATAGATTAAAGTATTTACGTAAACGCTCTCTTTTGGTGAAAGACCGCGTGGCCTAATGGATAAGGCGTCTTACTTCGAATCAGAAGATTGAGGGTTCGAGTCCCTTCGTGGTCGGTTTTTTATTTTAGATTTTATTTATTAATTGTGTAACTTGTATTTCAGATCAAATAATACAATGTAAGTCAGTGTACATGTTTCCGCGTTTTAAAAAGTGATATAGGCTCTTTTCCTTTAGTATGGTAAGGAAAATAATTTAACATAAATATAGAAATATGTTCTACATCAGTGTGATCTCGTTAGAAATGTACCTAATGTATAGTCCAGTATATGTCAAATGATCAATTCCTTACGTAGATTCCTTCTATCGCAGGTGAATCAACTACAAGCTGTGCAGCTTCACTATTTGCTGTACGGGACGCGTCGTGTCGCAGCACTTTTGACTGCGCAAAATGGTCACAGCTGTTGTTCACACTTTAAATACAGATTGCATTAGCAAAATTGGATACATTTACATTTAAAGTAAATGTGCTGAGTTTGTACCTCTTATCAAGAGGTTTTAAAAGCGACATCGTTGGTACATCCGTCCTCTCAACCAACAGGGAACCCGAAAGGGAGAATTTCAAACATTTGTCGCACTGAAACCCTCGACTCTGACCAGAAATGATGTCGGAGTCTGAAGTCTGGACGGTAAAGTTTTGTACTCTAAAGTAACATTTAAACTTGCCAGCAGTCAAAAGCAAGTCTTTATATTATTGGTTCTGGTGTACTATTTAAAAGCTCTTGTGTATGTTGATGTAGCTAAACCTGCATTTGGACAACTTTCCGTGAATTCTTGTTTTCTTGCCGCACCTTGCCAGTAAAACGAACTAAAAAGTACTGCATCAAAATCATAGCCTTATAACAAACTAATTAGACCAATGTCTGATTTTATTCATGTTTTCATCGTATAGCACAGATTCATAGAGGTGTTTTTTGTTAAGCTTTCATTTCAGTTAGAAGTTAAAATATTTACCCTTTACACACCAGCTGTTAGTTAACTTTCACATTTCTTCAATGTTATTAGCAGTCAGCTCCAGTGAATATGTAATCTTAGTATTGATGTTACCTGAGAAATAATCTTTTGTCGCACATCTTCAGGAATCCAATCAGCTGTTTGTATGTGGAACCGGACTTCAGCTTGTGTGTTTACTAGAACAAAATGTGAAAAATGTACTATAACACAACAGTAGCTGACTCTCTGTAACCTGTGATGTTGTTGCCTGTCTAGTTAACTCTGTGGAGAATGCTTCCCCAAAACAGTGCTCCTGATCACCCTGTACATTAAACATGCTTGTGAATATTTTAACAAAGACTTCCATTTCCATACCTTTATTAACATTCTGGCCTCCAGGGCCACTGCTTCGACAGTAGCTAATGGTGAGGCGATCTACACAAAAACAAAAGGTGCACGTCAGTAAACATGCTTCACAATAACATGCTTTATAAAAAGTAGTAATTCAATGCAACACTATTATGTCATAGCAGTGAAGGATGGGGGATTGTAATACAGTCTGAACGAAGACAAGCTTTTCCAAACTAGTCTGGACTTATTACAGTTTTTAAAGCTCTGGATTCCCGGATCCAAGTCATTGTAAACATATTCGGCTGCTTTCACAGCCCGATTAAAACCAATCTTGGACTGTGTAATGTTACTCTGGGTAAGGTAGTCCAAGATTAGTGCCAATTAAAACAATCGCAGTAGAAACGCTTACACACAACAACAACAACAACAAACAAAGAAAAAAAAAAAAAAAAAGAGAATAATAATAAAATGATGTATTTATTACAGTTACGTGGCCAAGGCGTAAATATGGGTTCCATGGTGTAATGGTTAGCACTCTGGACTCTGAATCCAGCGATCCGAGTTCAAATCTCGGTGGGACCTTCGTTTTAGTGCATTATTATTCTTAAGTTATTAAAAAGTGTTTCGTCGAACTGACGTTTCTTTCATAATAAATGCTGAGAAATTCACTGCAAAGTTGTGGGATGGCACCTTTTAGCCATAAAATCTAAAGTATAAAACCCTCAGAAATACTTTTATTTGCTTTTGTCTGCTTTTGCAACCTGTACTGAAAAATCCGAGGTGACCGTAAAAAGCTTGCAGAGTACAGTACAGGTAAAAAGGTAAAGCGTTAATAATTTTTTTTTTGGGTTACCTTCCATTCTGTTACCTTCCATTCTGTATTTAGCGATAGTCAGGCACACAAATATGAGCAAGAACGGCGTTGTCTTTAGGAGCCCCAGTGGCCTAATGGATAAGGCACTGGACTCCTAAGCCAGGGATCGTGGGTTCGAGTCCCATCTGGGGTGTAACGTGTATGTTTTTTTTTTTTCACGACAGTTTTATAATAAACTTTCCAGACGTTTCCCCTCTCTTCAGCTATTATTCATCAAAATAAATAAACATATATTTCAACATGGTTAGCGTCAGTAACCATTTAAACACGGTGTCTGGTAAAGGCAATTTAACCTTACCACCCTAAAGTAACGTTAACCGCTATGATTAAATAGTAGTCCATTATATTAATTAATTTAACAGTATCTTATTAAACATTTGACAACTGAGCAAAAGCAGAGTGGCGCAGCGGAAGCGTGCTGGGCCCATAACCCAGAGGTCGATGGATCGAAACCATCCTCTGCTAGCTTTTTTTAGTCAGTTTGTATTTCAGCCACTTTTATATATATTTCATATTAACAATCACATACCGGTATGTATTGTTTATAAAACCATTACTTCACAGAAGCGTCAGTCAATTCCATTTGTGCCCTGAGTACGAGGGGCGGGGCATCACTCTGCAATAGGAAAATAACAGACAAGAGGCAGCGCCAATTGGGTAAGCACATAGCTTTAGGGTATGGGCGGGGCTACTGGCTGCTTTTTTAATTCCGTACCTCTTTGGGACTGTGGTAGTTCTGTACTTTTTTGCTTTGTTATGAAAAAATATTTCGTTGATACTGTAGTACAAACTACGCTAAGTATAGAGTAAAGTATTTACGTAAACGCTCTCTTTCGGTGAAAGACCGCGTGGCCTAATGGATAAGGCGTCTGACTTCGAATCAGAAGATTGAGGGTTCGAGTCCCTTCGTGGTCGGTTTTTTATTTTAGATTTTATTTATTAATTGTGTAACTTGTATTTCAGATCAAATAATACAATGTAAGTCAGTGTACATGTTTCCGCGTTTTAAAAAGTGATATAGGCTCTTTTCCTTTAGTGTGGTAAGGAAAATAATTTAACATGAATATAGAAATATGTTCTACATCAGTGTGATCTCGTTAGAAATGTACCTAATGTATAGTCCAGTATATGTCAAATGATCAATTCCTTACGTAGATTCCTTCTATCGCAGGTGAATCAACTACAAGCTGTGCAGCTTCACTATTTGCTGTACGGGACGCGTCGTGTCGCAGCACTTTTGACTGCGCAAAGTGGTCACAGCTGTTGTTCACACTTTAAATACAGATTGCATTCGCAAAATTGGATACATTTACATTTAAAGTAAATGTGCTGAGTTTGTACCTCTTATCAAGAGGTTTTAAAAGCGACATCGTTGGTACATCCGTCCTCTCAACCAACAGGGAACCCGAAAGGGAGAATTTCAAACATTTGTCGCACTGAGACCCTCGACTCTGACCAGAAATGATGTCGGAGTCTGAAGTCTGTACGGTAAAGTTTTGTACTCTAAAGTAACATTTAAACTTGCCAGCAGTCAAAAGCAAGTCTTTATATTATTGGTTCTGGTGTACTATTTAAAAGCTCTTGTGTATGTTGATGTAGCTAAACCTGCATTTGGACAACTTTCCGTGAATTCTTGTTTTTTTGCCGCACCTTGCCAGTAAAACGAACTAAAAAGTACTGCATCAAAATCATAGCCTTATAACAAACTAATTAGACCAATGTCTGATTTTATTCATGTTTTCATCGTATAGCACAGATTCATAGAGGTGTTTTTTGTTAAGCTTTCATTTCAGTTAGAAGTTAAAATATTTACCCTTTACACACCAGCTGTTAGTTAACTTTCACATTTCTTCAATGTTATTAGCAGTCAGCTCCAGTGAATATGTAATCTTAGTATTGATGTTACCTGAGAAATAATCTTTTGTCGCACATCTTCAGGAATCCAATCAGCTGTTTGTATGTGGAACCGGACTTCAGCTTGTGTGTTTACTAGAACAAAATGTGAAAAATGTACTATAACACAACAGTAGCTGACTCTCTGTAACCTGTGATGTTGTTGCCTGTCTAGTTAACTCTGTGGAGAATGCTTCCCCAAAACAGTGCTCCTGATCACCCTGTACATTAAACATGCTTGTGAATATTTTAACAAAGACTTCCATTTCCATACCTTTATTAACATTCTGGCCTCCAGGGCCACTGCTTCGACAGTAGCTAATGGTGAGGCGATCTACACAAAAACAAAAGGTGCACGTCAGTAAACATGCTTCACAATAACATGCTTTATAAAAAGTAGTAATTCAATGCAACACTATTATGTCATAGCAGTGAAGGATGGGGGATTGTGATACAGTCTGAACGAAGACAAGCTTTTCCAAACTAGTCTGGACTTATTACAGTTTTTAAAGCTCTGGATTCCCGGATCCAAGTCATTGTAAACATATTCGGCTGCTTTCACAGCCCGATTAAAACCAATCTTGGACTGTGTAATGTTACCCTGGGTAAGGTAGTCCAAGATTAGTGCCAATTAAAACAATCGCAGTAGAAACGCTTACACACACAACAACAACAACAAACAAAGAAAAAAAAAAAAAAAAGAGAATAATAATAAAATGATGTATTTATTACAGTTACGTGGCCAAGGCGTAAATATGGGTTCCATGGTGTAATGGTTAGCACTCTGGACTCTGAATCCAGCGATCCGAGTTCAAATCTCGGTGGGACCTTCGTTTTAGTGCATTATTATTCTTAAGTTATTAAAAAGTGTTTCGTCGAACTGACGTTTCTATCATAATAAATGCTGAGAAATTCACTGCAAAGTTGTGGGATGGCACATTTTAGCCATAAAATCTAAAGTATAAAACCCTCAGAAATACTTTTATTTGCTATTGTCTGCTTTTGCAACCTGTACTGAAAAATCCGAGGTGACCGTAAAAAGCTTGCAGAGTACAGTACAGGTAAAAAGGTAAAGCGTTAATAATTTTTTTTTTGGGTTACCTTCCATTCTGTTACCTTCCATTCTGTATTTAGCGATAGTCAGGCACACAAATATGAGCAAGAACGGCGTTGTCTTTAGGAGCCCCAGTGGCCTAATGGATAAGGCACTGGACTCCTAAGCCAGGGATTGTGGGTTCGAGTCCCATCTGGGGTGTAACGTGTATGTTTTTTTTTTTTCACGACAGTTTTATAATAAACTTTCCAGACGTTTCCCCTCTCTTCAGCTATTATTCATCAAAATAAATAAACATATATTTCAACATGGTTAGCGTCAGTAACCATTTAAACACGGTGTCTGGTAAAGGCAATTTAACCTTACCACCCTAAAGTAACGTTAACCGCTATGATTAAATAGTAGTCCATTATATTAATTAATTTAACAGTATCTTATTAAACATTTGACAACTGAGCAAAAGCAGAGTGGCGCAGCGGAAGCGTGCTGGGCCCATAACCCAGAGGGCGATGGATCGAAACCATCCTCTGCTAGCTTTTTTTAGTCAGTTTGTATTTCAGCCACTTTTATATATATTTCATATTAACAATCACATACCGGTATGTATTGTTTATAAAACCATTACTTCACAGAAGCGTCAGTCAATTCCATTTGTGCCCTGAGTACGAGGGGCGGGGCATCACTCTGCAATAGGAAAATAACAGACAAGAGGCAGCGCCAATTGGGTAAGCACATAGCTTTAGGGTATGGGCGGGGCTACTGGCTGCTTTTTTAATTCCGTACCTCTTTGGGACTGTGGTAGTTCTGTACTTTTTTGCTTTGTTATGAAAAAATATTTCGTTGATACTGTAGTACAAACTACGCTAAGTATAGAGTAAAGTATTTACGTAAACGCTCTCTTTCGGTGAAAGACCGCGTGGCCTAATGGATAAGGCGTCTGACTTCGAATCAGAAGATTGAGGGTTCGAGTCCCTTCGTGGTCGGTTTTTTATTTTAGATTTTATTTATTAATTGTGTAACTTGTATTTCAGATCAAATAATACAATGTAAGTCAGTGTACATGTTTCCGCGTTTTAAAAAGTGATATAGGCTCTTTTCCTTTAGTGTGGTAAGGAAAATAATTTAACATGAATATAGAAATATGTTCTACATCAGTGTGATCTCGTTAGAAATGTACCTAATGTATAGTCCAGTATATGTCAAATGATCAATTCCTTACGTAGATTCCTTCTATCGCAGGTGAATCAACTACAAGCTGTGCAGCTTCACTATTTGCTGTACGGGACGCGTCGTGTCGCAGCACTTTTGACTGCGCAAAGTGGTCACAGCTGTTGTTCACACTTTAAATACAGATTGCATTCGCAAAATTGGATACATTTACATTTAAAGTAAATGTGCTGAGTTTGTACCTCTTATCAAGAGGTTTTAAAAGCGACATCGTTGGTACATCCGTCCTCTCAACCAACTGGGAACCCGAAAGGGAGAATTTCAAACACTTGTCGCACTGAGACCCTCGACTCTGACCAGAAATGATGTCGGAGTCTGAAGTCTGTACGGTAAAGTTTTGTACTCTAAAGTAACATTTAAACTTGCCAGCAGTCAAAAGCAAGTCTTTATATTATTGGTTCTGGTGTACTATTTAAAAGCTCTTGTGTATGTTGATGTAGCTAAACCTGCATTTGGACAACTTTCCGTGAATTCTTGTTTTTTTGCCGCACCTTGCCAGTAAAACGAACTAAAAAGTACTGCATCAAAATCATAGCCTTATAACAAACTAATTAGACCAATGTCTGATTTTATTCATGTTTTCATCGTATAGCACAGATTCATAGAGGTGTTTTTTGTTAAGCTTTCATTTCAGTTAGAAGTTAAAATATTTAACCTTTACACACCAGCTGTTAGTTAACTTTCACATTTCTTCAATGTTATTAGCAGTCAGCTCCAGTGAATATGTAATCTTAGTATTGATGTTACCTGAGAAAGAATCTTTTGACGCACATCTTCAGGAATCCAATCAGCTGTTTGTATGTGGAACCGGACTTCAGCTTGTGTGTTTACTAGAACAAAATGTGAAAAATGTACTATAACACAACAGTAGCTGACTCTCTGTAACCTGTGATGTTGTTGCCTGTCTAGTTAACTCTGTGGAGAATGCTTCCCCACAACAGTGCTCCTGATCACCCTGTACATTAAACATGCTTGTGAATATTTTAACAAAGACTTCCATTTCCATACCTTTATTAACATTCTGGCCTCCAGGGCCACTGCTTCGACAGTAGCTAATGGTGAGGCGATCTACACAAAAACAAAAGGTGCACGTCAGTAAACATGCTTCACAATAACATGCTTTATAAAAAGTAGTAATTCAATGCAACACTATTATGTCATAGCAGTGAAGGATGGGGGATTGTGATACAGTCTGAACGAAGACAAGCTTTTCCAAACTAGTCTGGACTTATTACAGTTTTTAAAGCTCTGGATTCCCGGATCCAAGTCATTGTAAACATATTCGGCTGCTTTCACAGCCCGATTAAAACCAATCTTGGACTGTGTAATGTTACCCTGGGTAAGGTAGTCCAAGATTAGTGCTAATTAAAACAATCGCAGTAGAAACGCTTACACACAAAAGAAAAAAAACAAAACAAAAAAAAGAGAATAATAATAAAATGATGTATTTATTACAGTTACGTGGCCAAGGCGTAAATATGAGTTCCATGGTGTAATGGTTAGCACTCTGGACTCTGAATCCAGCGATCCGAGTTCAAATCTCGGTGGGACCTTCGTTTTAGTGCATTATTATTCTTAAGTTATTAAAAAGTGTTTCGTCGAACTGACGTTTCTTTCATAATAAATGCTGAGAAATTCACTGCAAAGTTGTGGGATGGCACCTTTTAGCCATAAAATCTAAAGTATAAAACCCTCAGAAATACTTTTATTTGCTTTTGTCTGCTTTTGCAACCTGTACTGAAAAATCCGAGGTGACCGTAAAAAGCTTGCAGAGTACAGTACAGGTAAAAAGGTAAAGCGTTAATAATTTTTTTTTGGGTTACCTTCCATTCTGTATTTAGCGATAGTCAGGCACACAAATATGAGCAAGAACGGCATTGTCTTTAGGAGCCCCAGTGGCCTAATGGATAAGGCACTGGCCTCCTAAGCCAGGGATTGTGGGTTCGAGTCCCATCTGGGGTGTAACGTGTATGTTTTTTTTCTCACGACAGTTTTATAATAAACTTTCCAGACGTTTCCCCTCTCTTCAGCTATTATTCATCAAAATAAATAAACATATATTTCAACATGGTTAGCGTCAGTAACCATTTAAACACGGTGTCTGGTAAAGGCAATTTAACCTTACCACCCTAAAGTAACGTTAACCGCTATGATTAAATAGTAGTCCATTATATTAATTAATTTAACAGTATCTTATTAAACATTTGACAACTGAGCAAAAGCAGAGTGGCGCAGCGGAAGCGTGCTGGGCCCATAACCCAGAGGTCGATGGATCGAAACCATCCTCTGCTAGATTTTTTTTGTCAGTTTGTATTTCAGCCACTTTTATATATATTTCATATTAACAATCACATACCGGTATGTATTGTTTATAAAACCATTACTTCACAGAAGCGTCAGTCAATTCCATTTGTGCCCTGAGTACGAGGGGCGGGGCATCACTCAGCAATAGGAAAATAACAGACAAGAGGCAGCGCCAATTGGGTAAGCACATAGCTTTAGGGTATGGGCGGGGCTACTGGCTGCTTTTTTAATTCCGTACCTCTTTGGGACTGTGGTAGTTCTGTACTTGTTTGCTTTGTTATGAAAAAATATTTCGTTGATACTGTAGTACAAACTACGCTAAGTATAGAGTAAAGTATTTACGTAAACGCTTTCTTTCGGTGAAAGACCGCGTGGCCTAATGGATAAGGCGTCTGACTTCGAATCAGAAGATTGACGGTTCGAGTCCCTTCGTGGTCGGTTTTTTATTTTAGATTTTATTTATTAATTGTGTAACTTGTATTTCAGATCAAATAATACAATGTAAGTCAGTGTACATGTTTCCGCGTTTTAAAAAGTGATATAGGCTCTTTTCCTTTAGTGTGGTAAGGAAAATAATTTAACATGAATATAGAAATATGTTCTACATCAGTGTGATCTCGTTAGAAATGTACCTAATGTATAGTCCAGTATATGTCAAATGATCAATTCCTTACGTAGATTCCTTCTATAGCAGATGAATCAACTACAAGCTGTGCAGCTTCACTATTTGCTGTACGGGACGCGTCGTGTCGCAGCACTTTTGACTGCGCAAAGTGGTCACAGCTGTTGTTCACACTTTAAATACAGATTGCATTCGCAAAATTGGATACATTTACATTTAAAGTAAATGTGCTGAGTTTGTACCTCTTATCAAGAGGTTTTAAAAGCGACATCGTTGGTACATCCGTCCTCTCAACCAACTGGGAACCCGAAAGGGAGAATTTCAAACATTTGTCGCACTGAGACCCTCGACTCTGACCAGAAATGATGTCGGAGTCTGAAGTCTGTACGGTAAAGTTTTGTACTCTAAAGTAACATTTAAACTTGCCAGCAGTCAAAAGCAAGTCTTTATATTATTGGTTCTGGTGTACTATTTAAAAGCTCTTGTGTATGTTGATGTAGCTAAACCTGCATTTGGACAACTTTCCGTGAATTCTTGTTTTCTTGCCGCACCTTGCCAGTAAAACGAACTAAAAAGTACTGCATCAAAATCATAGCCTTATAACAAACTAAATAGACCAATGTCTGATTTTATTCATGTTTTCATCGTATAGCACAGATTCATAGAGGTGTTTTTTGTTAAGCTTTCATTTCAGTTAGAAGTTAAAATATTTACCCTTTACACACCAGCTGTTAGTTAACTTTCACATTTCTTCAATGTTATTAGCAGTCAGCTCCAGTGAATATGTAATCTTAGTATTGATGTTACCTGAGAAAGAATCTTTTGTCGCACATCTTCAGGAATCCAATCAGCTGTTTGTATGTGGAACCGGACTTCAGCTTGTGTGTTTACTAGAACAAAATGTGAAAAATGTACTATAACACAACAGTAGCTGACTCTCTGTAACCTGTGATGTTGTTGCCTGTCTAGTTAACTCTGTGGAGAATGCTTCCCCAAAACAGTGCTCCTGATCACCCTGTACATTAAACATGCTTGTGAATATTTTAACAAAGACTTCCATTTCCATACCTTTATTAACATTCTGGCCTCCAGGGCCACTGCTTCGACAGTAGCTAATGGTGAGGCGATCTACACAAAAACAAAAGGTGCACGTCAGTAAACATGCTTCACAATAACATGCTTTATAAAAAGTAGTAATTCAATGCAACACTATTATGTCATAGCAGTGAAGGATGGGGGATTGTAATACAGTCTGAACGAAGACAAGCTTTTCCAAACTAGTCTGGACTTATTACAGTTTTTAAAGCTCTGGATTCCCGGATCCAAGTCATTGTAAACATATTCGGCTGCTTTCACAGCCCGATTAAAACCAATCTTGGACTGTGTAATGTTACCCTGGGTAAGGTAGTCCAAGATTAGTGCCAATTAAAACAATCGCAGTAGAAACGCTTACACACAACAACAACAACAACAAACAAAGAAAAAAAAAAAAAAAAAAAAAAAAAAAAAAGAGAATAATAATAAAATGATGTATTTATTACAGTTACGTGGCCAAGGCGTAAATATGGGTTCCATGGTGTAATGGTTAGCACTCTGGACTCTGAATCCAGCGATCCGAGTTCAAATCTCGGTGGGACCTTCGTTTTAGTGCATTATTATTCTTAAGTTATTAAAAAGTGTTTCGTCGAACTGACGTTTCTATCATAATAAATGCTGAGAAATTCACTGCAAAGTTGTGGGATGGCACCTTTTAGCCATAAAATCTAAAGTATAAAACCCTCAGAAATACTTTTATTTGCTATTGTCTGCTTTTGCAACCTGTACTGAAAAATCCGAGGTGACCGTAAAAAGCTTGCAGAGTACAGTACAGGTAAAAAGGTAAAGCGTTAATAATTTTTTTTTGGGTTACCTTCCATTCTGTATTTAGCGATAGTCAGGCACACAAATATGAGCAAGAACGGCGTTGTCTTTAGGAGCCCCAGTGGCCTAATGGATAAGGCACTGGCCTCCTAAGCCAGGGATTGTGGGTTCGAGTCCCATCTGGGGTGTAACGTGTATGTTTTTTTTCTCACGACAGTTTTATAATAAACTTTCCAGACGTTTCCCCTCTCTTCAGCTATTATTCATCAAAATAAATAAACATATATTTCAACATGGTTAGCGTCAGTAACCATTTAAACACGGTGTCTGGTAAAGGCAATTTAACCTTACCACCCTAAAGTAACGTTAACCGCTATGATTAAATAGTAGTCCATTATATTAATTAATTTAACAGTATCTTATTAAACATTTGACAACTGAGCAAAAGCAGAGTGGCGCAGCGGAAGCGTGCTGGGCCCATAACCCAGAGGTCGATGGATCGAAAACATCCTCTGCTAGATTTTTTTGTCAATTTGTATTTCAGCCGCTTTTATATATATTTCATATTAACAATCACATACCGGTATGTATTGTTTATAAAACCATTACTTCACAGAAGCGTCAGTCAATTCCATTTGTGCCCTGAGTACGAGGGGCGGGGCATCACTCAGCAATAGGAAAATAACAGACAAGAGGCAGCGCCAATTGGGTAAGCACATAGCTTTAGGGTATGGGCGGGGCAACTGGCTGCTTTTTTAATTCCGTACCTCTTTGGGACTGTGGTAGTTCTGTACTTGTTTGCTTTGTTATGAAAAAATATTTCGTTGATACTGTAGTACAAACTACGCTAATTATAGATTAAAGTATTTACGTAAACGCTCTCTTTTGGTGAAAGACCGCGTGGCCTAATGGATAAGGCGTCTGACTTCGAATCAGAAGATTGAGGGTTCGAGTCCCTTCGTGGTCGGTTTTTTATTTTAGATTTTATTTATTAATTGTGTAACTTGTATTTCAGATCAAATAATACAATGTAAGTCAGTGTACATGTTTCCGCGTTTTAAAAGTGATATAGGCTCTTTTCCTTTAGTATGGTAAGGAAAATAATTTAACATAAATATAGAAATATGTTCTACATCAGTGTGATCTCGTTAGAAATGTACCTAATGTATAGTCCAGTATATGTCAAATGATCAATTCCTTACGTAGATTCCTTCTATAGCAGATGAATCAACTACAAGCTGTGCAGCTTCACTATTTGCTGTACGGGACGCGTCGTGTCGCAGCACTTTTGACTGCGCAAAGTGGTCACAGCTGTTGTTCACACTTTAAATACAGATTGCATTCGCAAAATTGGATACATTTACATTTAAAGTAAATGTGCTGAGTTTGTACCTCTTATCAAGAGGTTTTAAAAGCGACATCGTTGGTACATCCGTCCTCTCAACCAACAGGGAACCCGAAAGGGAGAATTTCAAACATTTGTCGCACTGAGACCCTCGACTCTGACCAGAAATGATGTCGGAGTCTGAAGTCTGTACGGTAAAGTTTTGTACTCTAAAGTAACATTTAAACTTGCCAGCAGTCAAAAGCAAGTCTTTATATTATTGGTTCTGGTGTACTATTTAAAAGCTCTTGTGTATGTTGATGTAGCTAAACCTGCATTTGGACAACTTTCCGTGAATTCTTGTTTTTTTGCCGCACCTTGCCAGTAAAACGAACTAAAAAGTACTGCATCAAAATCATAGCCTTATAACAAACTAATTAGACCAATGTCTGATTTTATTCATGTTTTCATCGTATAGCACAGATTCATAGAGGTGTTTTTTGTTAAGCTTTCATTTCAGTTAGAAGTTAAAATATTTACCCTTTACACACCAGCTGTTAGTTAACTTTCACATTTCTTCAATGTTATTAGCAGTCAGCTCCAGTGAATATGTAATCTTAGTATTGATGTTACCTGAGAAATAATCTTTTGTCGCACATCTTCAGGAATCCAATCAGCTGTTTGTATGTGGAACCGGACTTCAGCTTGTGTGTTTACTAGAACAAAATGTGAAAAATGTACTATAACACAACAGTAGCTGACTCTCTGTAACCTGTGATGTTGTTGCCTGTCTAGTTAACTCTGTGGAGAATGCTTCCCCAAAACAGTGCTCCTGATCACCCTGTACATTAAACATGCTTGTGAATATTTTAACAAAGACTTCCATTTCCATACCTTTATTAACATTCTGGCCTCCAGGGCCACTGCTTCGACAGTAGCTAATGGTGAGGCGATCTACACAAAAACAAAAGGTGCACGTCAGTAAACATGCTTCACAATAACATGCTTTATAAAAAGTAGTAATTCAATGCAACACTATTATGTCATAGCAGTGAAGGATGGGGGATTGTAATACAGTCTGAACGAAGACAAGCTTTTCCAAACTAGTCTGGACTTATTACAGTTTTTAAAGCTCTGGATTCCCGGATCCAAGTCATTGTAAACATATTCGGCTGCTTCCACAGCCCGATTAAAACCAATCTTGGACTGTGTAATGTTACCCTGGGTAAGGTAGTCCAAGATTAGTGCCAATTAAAACAATCGCAGTAGAAACGCTTACACACAACAACAACAACAACAAACAAAGAAAAAAAAAGAAAAAAAAAAAAAAAAAAAAAAAAAGAGAATAATAATAAAATGATGTATTTATTACAGTTACGTGGCCAAGGCGTAAATATGGGTTCCATGGTGTAATGGTTAGCACTCTGGACTCTGAATCCAGCGATCCGAGTTCAAATCTCGGTGGGACCTTCGTTTTAGTGCATTATTATTCTTAAGTTATTAAAAAGTGTTTCGTCGAACTGACGTTTCTATCATAATAAATGCTGAGAAATTCACTGCAAAGTTGTGGGATGGCACCTTTTAGCCATAAAATCTAAAGTATAAAACCCTCAGAAATACTTTTATTTGCTATTGTCTGCTTTTGCAACCTGTACTGAAAAATCCGAGGTGACCGTAAAAAGCTTGCAGAGTACAGTACAGGTAAAAAGGTAAAGCGTTAATAATTTTTTTTTTGGGTTACCTTCCATTCTGTTACCTTCCATTCTGTATTTAGCGATAGTCAGGCACACAAATATGAGCAAGAACGGTGTTGTCTTTAGGAGCCCCAGTGGCACTGGCACTGGCCTCCTAAGCCAGGGATTGTGGGTTCGAGTCCCATCTGGGGTGTAACGTGTATGTTTTTTTTTCTCACGACAGTTTTATAATAAACTTTCCAGACGTTTCCCCTCTCTTCAGCTATTATTCATCAAAATAAATAAACATATATTTCAACATGGTTAGCGTCAGTAACCATTTAAACACGGTGTCTGGTAAAGGCAATTTAACCTTACCACCCTAAAGTAACGTTAACCGCTATGATTAAATAGTAGTCCATTATATTAATTAATTTAACAGTATCTTATTAAACATTTGACAACTGAGCAAAAGCAGAGTGGCGCAGCGGAAGCGTGCTGGGCCCATAACCCAGAGGTCGATGGATCGAAACCATCCTCTGCTAGCTTTTTTTTGTCAGTTTGTATTTCAGCCACTTTTATATATATTTCATATTAACAATCACATACCGGTATGTATTGTTTATAAAACCATTACTTCACAGAAGCGTCAGTCAATTCCATTTGTGCCCTGAGTACGAGGGGCGGGGCATCACTCAGCAATAGGAAAATAACAGACAAGAGGCAGCGCCAATTGGGTAAGCACATAGCTTTAGGGTATGGGCGGGGCTACTGGCTGCTTTTTTAATTCCGTACCTCTTTGGGACTGTGGTAGTTCTGTACTTTTTTGCTTTGTTATGAAAAAATATTTCGTTGATACTGTAGTACAAACTACGCTAAGTATAGAGTAAAGTATTTACGTAAACGCTCTCTTTCGGTGAAAGACCGCGTGGCCTAATGGATAAGGCGTCTGACTTCGAATCAGAAGATTGAGGGTTCGAGTCCCTTCGTGGTCGGTTTTTTATTTTAGATTTTATTTATTAATTGTGTAACTTGTATTTCAGATCAAATAATACAATGTAAGTCAGTGTACATGTTTCCGCGTTTTAAAAAGTGATATAGGCTCTTTTCCTTTAGTGTGGTAAGGAAAATAATTTAACATGAATATAGAAATATGTTCTACATCAGTGTGATCTCGTTAGAAATGTACCTAATGTATAGTCCAGTATGTGTCAAATGATCAATTCCTTACGTAGATTCCTTCTATCGCAGGTGAATCAACTACAAGCTGTGCAGCTTCACTATTTGCTGTACGGGACGCGTCGTGTCGCAGCACTTTTGACTGCGCAAAGTGGTCACAGCTGTTGTTCACACTTTAAATACAGATTGCATTCGCAAAATTGGATACATTTACATTTAAAGTAAATGTGCTGAGTTTGTACCTCTTATCAAGAGGTTTTAAAAGCGACATCGTTGGTACATCCGTCCTCTCAACCAACTGGGAACCCGAAAGGGAGAATTTCAAACATTTGTCGCACTGAGACCCTCGACTCTGACCAGAAATGATGTCGGAGTCTGAAGTCTGTACGGTAAAGTTTTGTACTCTAAAGTAACATTTAAACTTGCCAGCAGTCAAAAGCAAGTCTTTATATTATTGGTTCTGGTGTACTATTTAAAAGCTCTTGTGTATGTTGATGTAGCTAAACCTGCATTTGGACAACTTTCCGTGAATTCTTGTTTTTTTGCCGCACCTTGCCAGTAAAACGAACTAAAAAGTACTGCATCAAAATCATAGCCTTATAACAAACTAATTAGACCAATGTCTGATTTTATTCATGTTTTCATCGTATAGCACAGATTCATAGAGGTGTTTTTTGTTAAGCTTTCATTTCAGTTAGAAGTTAAAATATTTACCCTTTACACACCAGCTGTTAGTTAACTTTCACATTTCTTCAATGTTATTAGCAGTCAGCTCCAGTGAATATGTAATCTTAGTATTGATGTTACCTGAGAAATAATCTTTTGTCGCACATCTTCAGGAATCCAATCAGCTGTTTGTATGTGGAACCGGACTTCAGCTTGTGTGTTTACTAGAACAAAATGTGAAAAATGTACTATAACACAACAGTAGCTGACTCTCTGTAACCTGTGATGTTGTTGCCTGTCTAGTTAACTCTGTGGAGAATGCTTCCCCAAAACAGTGCTCCTGATCACCCTGTACATTAAACATGCTTGTGAATATTTTAACAAAGACTTCCATTTCCATACCTTTATTAACATTCTGGCCTCCAGGGCCACTGCTTCGACAGTAGCTAATGGTGAGGCGATCTACACAAAAACAAAAGGTGCACGTCAGTAAACATGCTTCACAATAACATGCTTTATAAAAAGTAGTAATTCAATGCAACACTATTATGTCATAGCAGTGAAGGATGGGGGATTGTAATACAGTCTGAACGAAGACAAGCTTTTCCAAACTAGTCTGGACTTATTACAGTTTTTAAAGCTCTGGATTCCCGGATCCAAGTCATTGTAAACATATTCGGCTGCTTCCACAGCCCGATTAAAACCAATCTTGGACTGTGTAATGTTACCCTGGGTAAGGTAGTCCAAGATTAGTGCCAATTAAAACAATCGCAGTAGAAACGCTTACACACAACAACAACAACAACAACAACAACAACAAACAAAGAAAAAAAAAAAAAAAAAAAAAAAAAAAGAGAATAATAATAAAATGATGTATTTATTACAGTTACGTGGCCAAGGCGTAAATATGGGTTCCATTGTGTAATGGTTAGCACTCTGGACTCTGAATCCAGCGATCCGAGTTCAAATCTCGGTGGGACCTTCGTTTTAGTGCATTATTATTCTTAAGTTATTAAAAAGTGTTTCGTCGAACTGACGTTTCTTTCATAATAAATGCTGAGAAATTCACTGCAAAGTTGTGGGATGGCACCTTTTAGCCATAAAATGTAAAGTATAAAACCCTCAGAAATACTTTTATTTGCTTTTGTCTGCTTTTGCAACCTGTACTGAAAAATCCGAGGTGACCGTAAAAAGCTTGCAGAGTACAGTACAGGTAAAAAGGTAAAGCGTTAATAATTTTTTTTTGGGTTACCTTCCATTCTGTATTTAGCGATAGTCAGGCACACAAATATGAGCAAGAACGGCGTTGTCTTTAGGAGCCCCAGTGGCCTAATGGATAAGGCACTGGCCTCCTAAGCCAGGGATTGTGGGTTCGAGTCCCATCTGGGGTGTAACGTGTATGTTTTTTTTTCTCACGACAGTTTTATAATAAACTTTCCAGACGTTTCCCCTCTCTTCAGCTATTATTCATCAAAATAAATAAACATATATTTCAACATGGTTAGCGTCAGTAACCATTTAAACACGGTGTCTGGTAAAGGCAATTTAACCTTACCACCCTAAAGTAACGTTAACCGCTATGATTAAATAGTAGTCCATTATATTAATTAATTTAACAGTATCTTATTAAACATTTGACAACTGAGCAAAAGCAGAGTGGCGCAGCGGAAGCGTGCTGGGCCCATAACCCAGAGGTCGATGGATCGAAACCATCCTCTGCTAGATTTTTTTGTCAATTTGTATTTCAGCCGCTTTTATATATATTTCATATTAACAATCACATACCGGTATGTATTGTTTATAAAACCATTACTTCACAGAAGCGTCAGTCAATTCCATTTGTGCCCTGAGTACGAGGGGCGGGGCATCACTCAGCAATAGGAAAATAACAGACAAGAGGCAGCGCCAATTGGGTAAGCACATAGCTTTAGGGTATGGGCGGGGCTACTGGCTGCTTTTTTAATTCCGTACCTCTTTGGGACTGTGGTAGTTCTGTACTTTTTTGCTTTGTTATGAAAAAATATTTCGTTGATACTGTAGTACAAACTACGCTAAGTATAGAGTAAAGTATTTACGTAAACGCTCTCTTTCGGTGAAAGACCGCGTGGCCTAATGGATAAGGCGTCTGACTTCGAATCAGAAGATTGAGGGTTCGAGTCCCTTCGTGGTCGGTTTTTTATTTTAGATTTTATTTATTAATTGTGTAACTTGTATTTCAGATCAAATAATACAATGTAAGTCAGTGTACATGTTTCCGCGTTTTAAAAAGTGATATAGGCTCTTTTCCTTTAGTGTGGTAAGGAAAATAATTTAACATGAATATAGAAATATGTTCTACATCAGTGTGATCTCGTTAGAAATGTACCTAATGTATAGTCCAGTATGTGTCAAATGATCAATTCCTTACGTAGATTCCTTCTATCGCAGGTGAATCAACTACAAGCTGTGCAGCTTCACTATTTGCTGTACGGGACGCGTCGTGTCGCAGCACTTTTGACTGCGCAAAGTGGTCACAGCTGTTGTTCACACTTTAAATACAGATTGCATTCGCAAAATTGGATACATTTACATTTAAAGTAAATGTGCTGAGTTTGTACCTCTTATCAAGAGGTTTTAAAAGCGACATCGTTGGTACATCCGTCCTCTCAACCAACTGGGAACCCGAAAGGGAGAATTTCAAACATTTGTCGCACTGAGACCCTCGACTCTGACCAGAAATGATGTCGGAGTCTGAAGTCTGTACGGTAAAGTTTTGTACTCTAAAGTAACATTTAAACTTGCCAGCAGTCAAAAGCAAGTCTTTATATTATTGGTTCTGGTGTACTATTTAAAAGCTCTTGTGTATGTTGATGTAGCTAAACCTGCATTTGGACAACTTTCCGTGAATTCTTGTTTTTTTGCCGCACCTTGCCAGTAAAACGAACTAAAAAGTACTGCATCAAAATCATAGCCTTATAACAAACTAATTAGACCAATGTCTGATTTTATTCATGTTTTCATCGTATAGCACAGATTCATAGAGGTGTTTTTTGTTAAGCTTTCATTTCAGTTAGAAGTTAAAATATTTACCCTTTACACACCAGCTGTTAGTTAACTTTCACATTTCTTCAATGTTATTAGCAGTCAGCTCCAGTGAATATGTAATCTTAGTATTGATGTTACCTGAGAAATAATCTTTTGTCGCACATCTTCAGGAATCCAATCAGCTGTTTGTATGTGGAACCGGACTTCAGCTTGTGTGTTTACTAGAACAAAATGTGAAAAATGTACTATAACACAACAGTAGCTGACTCTCTGTAACCTGTGATGTTGTTGCCTGTCTAGTTAACTCTGTGGAGAATGCTTCCCCAAAACAGTGCTCCTGATCACCCTGTACATTAAACATGCTTGTGAATATTTTAACAAAGACTTCCATTTCCATACCTTTATTAACATTCTGGCCTCCAGGGCCACTGCTTCGACAGTAGCTAATGGTGAGGCGATCTACACAAAAACAAAAGGTGCACGTCAGTAAACATGCTTCACAATAACATGCTTTATAAAAAGTAGTAATTCAATGCAACACTATTATGTCATAGCAGTGAAGGATGGGGGATTGTAATACAGTCTGAACGAAGACAAGCTTTTCCAAACTAGTCTGGACTTATTACAGTTTTTAAAGCTCTGGATTCCCGGATCCAAGTCATTGTAAACATATTCGGCTGCTTCCACAGCCCGATTAAAACCAATCTTGGACTGTGTAATGTTACCCTGGGTAAGGTAGTCCAAGATTAGTGCCAATTAAAACAATCGCAGTAGAAACGCTTACACACAACAACAACAACAACAACAACAACAAACAAAGAAAAAAAAAAAAAAAAAAAAAAAAAAAGAGAATAATAATAAAATGATGTATTTATTACAGTTACGTGGCCAAGGCGTAAATATGGGTTCCATTGTGTAATGGTTAGCACTCTGGACTCTGAATCCAGCGATCCGAGTTCAAATCTCGGTGGGACCTTCGTTTTAGTGCATTATTATTCTTAAGTTATTAAAAAGTGTTTCGTCGAACTGACGTTTCTTTCATAATAAATGCTGAGAAATTCACTGCAAAGTTGTGGGATGGCACCTTTTAGCCATAAAATCTAAAGTATAAAACCCTCAGAAATACTTTTATTTGCTTTTGTCTGCTTTTGCAACCTGTACTGAAAAATCCGAGGTGACCGTAAAAAGCTTGCAGAGTACAGTACAGGTAAAAAGGTAAAGCGTTAATAATTTTTTTTTGGGTTACCTTCCATTCTGTATTTAGCGATAGTCAGGCACACAAATATGAGCAAGAACGGCGTTGTCTTTAGGAGCCCCAGTGGCCTAATGGATAAGGCACTGGACTCCTAAGCCAGGGATTGTGGGTTCGAGTCCCATCTGGGGTGTAACGTGTATGTTTTTTTTTTTTCACGACAGTTTTATAATAAACTTTCCAGACGTTTCCCCTCTCTTCAGCTATTATTCATCAAAATAAATAAACATATATTTCAACATGGTTAGCGTCAGTAACCATTTAAACACGGTGTCTGGTAAAGGCAATTTAACCTTACCACCCTAAAGTAACGTTAACCGCTATGATTAAATAGTAGTCCATTATATTAATTAATTTAACAGTATCTTATTAAACATTTGACAACTGAGCAAAAGCAGAGTGGCGCAGCGGAAGCGTGCTGGGCCCATAACCCAGAGGTCGATGGATCGAAACCATCCTCTGCTAGATTTTTTTGTCAATTTGTATTTCAGCCGCTTTTATATATATTTCATATTAACAATCACATACCGGTATGTATTGTTTATAAAACCATTACTTCACAGAAGCGTCAGTCAATTCCATTTGTGCCCTGAGTACGAGGGGCGGGGCATCACTCAGCAATAGGAAAATAACAGACAAGAGGCAGCGCCAATTGGGTAAGCACATAGCTTTAGGGTATGGGCGGGGCTAATGGCTGCTTTTTTAATTCCATACCTCTTT
The DNA here is from genome assembly GCF_902713425.1 of Acipenser ruthenus. Taxonomy (NCBI): domain Eukaryota; kingdom Metazoa; phylum Chordata; class Actinopteri; order Acipenseriformes; family Acipenseridae; genus Acipenser; species Acipenser ruthenus. Next base: position 11,378,082 of record NC_081205.1, on the reverse strand, counting down.
GGGACTGTGGTAGTTCTGTACTTTTTTGCTTTGTTATGAAAAAATATTTCGTTGATACTGTAGTACAAACTACGCTAAGTATAGAGTAAAGTATTTACGTAAACTCTCTCTTTCGGTGAAAGACCGCGTGGCCTAATGGATAAGGCGTCTGACTTCGAATCAGAAGATTGAGGGTTCGAGTCCCTTCGTGGTCGGTTTTTTATTTTAGATTTTATTTATTAATTGTGTAACTTGTATTTCAGATCAAATAATACAATGTAAGTCAGTGTACATGTTTCCGCGTTTTAAAAAGTGATATAGGCTCTTTTCCTTTAGTGTGGTAAGGAAAATAATTTAACATAAATATAGAAATATGTTCTACATCAGTGTGATCTCGTTAGAAATGTACCTAATGTATAGTCCAGTATATGTCAAATGATCAATTCCTTACGTAGATTCCTTCTATCGCAGGTGAATCAACTACAAGCTGTGCAGCTTCACTATTTGCTGTACGGGACGCGTCGTGTCGCAGCACTTTTGACTGCGCAAAGTGGTCACAGCTGTTGTTCACACTTTAAATACAGATTGCATTCGCAAAATTGGATACATTTACATTTAAAGTAAATGTGCTGAGTTTGTACCTCTTATCAAGAGGTTTTAAAAGCGACATCGTTGGTACATCCGTCCTCTCAACCAACAGGGAACCCGAAAGGGAGAATTTCAAACATTTGTCGCACTGAGACCCTCGACTCTGACCAGAAATGATGTCGGAGTCTGAAGTCTGTACGGTAAAGTTTTGTACTCTAAAGTAACATTTAAACTTGCCAGCAGTCAAAAGCAAGTCTTTATATTATTGGTTCTGGTGTACTATTTAAAAGCTCTTGTGTATGTTGATGTAGCTAAACCTGCATTTGGACAACTTTCCGTGAATTCTTGTTTTTTTGCCGCACCTTGCCAGTAAAACGAACTAAAAAGTACTGCATCAAAATCATAGCCTTATAACAAACTAATTAGACCAATGTCTGATTTTATTCATGTTTTCATCGTATAGCACAGATTCATAGAGGTGTTTTTTGTTAAGCTTTCATTTCAGTTAGAAGTTAAAATATTTACCCTTTACACACCAGCTGTTAGTTAACTTTCACATTTCTTCAATGTTATTAGCAGTCAGCTCCAGTGAATATGTAATCTTAGTATTGATGTTACCTGAGAAAGAATCTTTTGTCGCACATCTTCAGGAATCCAATCAGCTGTTTGTATGTGGAACCGGACTTCAGCTTGTGTGTTTACTAGAACAAAATGTGAAAAATGTACTATAACACAACAGTAGCTGACTCTCTGTAACCTGTGATGTTGTTGCCTGTCTAGTTAACTCTGTGGAGAATGCTTCCCCAAAACAGTGCTCCTGACCACCCTGTACATTAAACATGCTTGTGAATATTTTAACAAAGACTTCCATTTCCATACCTTTATTAACATTCTGGCCTCCAGGGCCACTGCTTCGACAGTAGCTAATGGTGAGGCGATCTACACAAAAACAAAAGGTGCACGTCAGTAACATGCTTCACAATAACATGCTTTATAAAAAGTAGTAATTCAATGCAACACTATTATGTCATAGCAGTGAAGGATGGGGGATTGTGATACAGTCTGAACGAAGACAAGCTTTTCCAAACTAGTCTGGACTTATTACAGTTTTTAAAGCTCTGGATTCCCGGATCCAAGTCATTGTAAACATATTCGGCTGCTTTCACAGCCCGATTAAAACCAATCTTGGACTGTGTAATGTTACCCTGGGTAAGGTAGTCCAAGATTAGTGCTAATTAAAACAATCGCAGTAGAAACGCTTACACACAAAAGAAAAAAAAACAAAACAAAACAAATAAAAGAGAATAATAATAAAATGATGTATTTATTACAGTTACGTGGCCAAGGCGTAAATATGGGTTCCATGGTGTAATGGTTAGCACTCTGGACTCTGAATCCAGCGATCCGAGTTCAAATCTCGGTGGGACCTTCGTTTTAGTGCATTATTATTCTTAAGTTATTAAAAAGTGTTTCGTCGAACTGACGTTTCTTTCATAATAAATGCTGAGAAATTCACTGCAAAGTTGTGGGATTGCACCTTTTAGCCATAAAATCTAAAGTATAAAACACTCAGAAATACTTTTATTTGCTTTTGTCTGCTTTTGCAACCTGTACTGAAAAATCCGAGGTGACCGTAAAAAGCTTGCAGAGTACAGTACAGGTAAAAAGGTAAAGCGTTAATAATTTTTTTTTGGGTTACCTTCCATTCTGTATTTAGCGATAGTCAGGCACACAAATATGAGCAAGAACGGCTTTGCCTTTAGGAGCCCCAGTGGCCTAATGGATAAGGCACTGGCCTCCTAAGCCAGGGATTGTGGGTTCGAGTCCCATCTGGGGTGTAACGTGTATGTTTTTTTTCTCACGACAGTTTTATAATAAACTTTCCAGACGTTTCCCCTCTCTTCAGCTATTATTCATCAAAATAAATAAACATATTTATTTCAAACATTTGTCGCACTGAGACCCTCGACTCTGACCAGAAATGATGTCGGAGTCTGAAGTCTGTACGGTAAAGTTTTGTACTCTAAAGTGACATTTAAACTTGCCAGCAGTCAAAAGCAAGTCTTTATATTATTGGTTCTGGTGTACTATTTAAAAGCTCTTGTGTATGTTGATGTAGCTAAACCTGCATTTGGACAACTTTCCGTGAATTCTTGAAATTCACTGCAAAGTTGTGGGATTGCACCTTTTAGCCATAAAATCTAAAGTATAAAACACTCAGAAATACTTTTATTTGCTTTTGTCTGCTTTTGCAACCTGTACTGAAAAATCCGAGGTGACCGTAAAAAGCTTGCAGAGTACAGTACAGGTAAAAAGGTAAAGCGTTAATAATTTTTTTTTGGGTTACCTTCCATTCTGTATTTAGCGATAGTCAGGCACACAAATATGAGCAAGAACGGCTTTGCCTTTAGGAGCCCCAGTGGCCTAATGGATAAGGCACTGGCCTCCTAAGCCAGGGATTGTGGGTTCGAGTCCCATCTGGGGTGTAACGTGTATGTTTTTTTTCTCACGACAGTTTTATAATAAACTTTCCAGACGTTTCCCCTCTCTTCAGCTATTATTCATCAAAATAAATAAACATATATTTCAACATGGTTAGCGTCAGTAACCATTTAAACACGGTGTCTGGTAAAGGCAATTTAACCTTACCACCCTAAAGTAACGTTAACCGCTATGATTAAATAGTAGTCCATTATATTAATTAATTTAACAGTATCTTATTAAACATTTGACAACTGAGCAAAAGCAGAGTGGCGCAGCGGAAGCGTGCTGGGCCCATAACCCAGAGGTCGATGGATCGAAACCATCCTCTGCTAGCTGTTTTTTGTCAGTTTGTATTTCAGCCACTTTTATATATATTTCATAATAACAATCACATACCGGTATGTATTGTTTATAAAACCATTACTTCACAGAAGCGTCAGTCAATTCCATTTGTGCCCTGAGTACGAGGGGCGGGGCATCACTCAGCAATAGGAAAATAACAGACAAGAGGCAGCGCCAATTGGGTAAGCACATAGCTTTAGGGTATGGGCGGGGCTACTGGCTGCTTTTTTAATTCCGTACCTCTTTGGGACTGTGGTAGTTCTGTACTTTTTTGCTTTGTTATGAAAAAATATTTCGTTGATACTGTAGTACAAACTACGCTAAGTATAGATTAAAGTATTTACGTAAACGCTCTCTTTCGGTGAAAGACCGCGTGGCCTAATGGATAAGGCGTCAGACTTCGAATCAGAAGATTGAGGGTTCGAGTCCCTTCGTGGTCTGTTTTTTATTTTAGATTTTATTTATTAATTGTGTAACTTGTATTTCAGATCAAATAATACAATGTAAGTCAGTGTACATGTTTCCGCGTTTTAAAAAGTGATATAGGCTCTTTTCCTTTAGTGTGGTAAGGAAAATAATTTAACATGAATATAGAAATATGTTCTACATCAGTGTGATCTCGTTAGAAATGTACCTAATGTATAGTCCAGTATATGTCAAATGATCAATTCCTTACGTAGATTCCTTCTATCGCAGGTGAATCAACTACAAGCGGTGCAGCTTCACTATTTGCTGTACGGGACGCGTCGTGTCGCAGCACTTTTCACTGCGCAAAGTGGTCACAGCTGTTGTTCACACTTTAAATACAGATTGCATTCGCAAAATTGGATACATTTACATTTAAAGTAAATGTGCTGAGTTTGTACCTCTTATCAAGAGGTTTTAAAAGCGACATCGTTGGTACATCCGTCCTCTCAACCAACAGGGAACCCGAAAGGGAGAATTTCAAACATTTGTCGCACTGAGACCCTCGACTCTGACCAGAAATGATGTCGGAGTCTGAAGTCTGTACGGTAAAGTTTTGTACTCTAAAGTAACATTTAAACTTGCCAGCAGTCAAAAGCAAGTCTTTATATTATTGGTTCTGGTGTACTATTTAAAAGCTCTTGTGTATGTTGATGTAGCTAAACCTGCATTTGGACAACTTTCCGTGAATTCTTGTTTTTTTGCCGCACCTTGCCAGTAAAACGAACTAAAAAGTACTGCATCAAAATCATAGCCTTATAACAAACTAATTAGACCAATGTCTGATTTTATTCATGTTTTCATCGTATAGCACAGACTCATAGAGGTGTTTTTTGTTAAGCTTTCATTTCAGTTAGAAGTTAAAATATTTAACCTTTACACACCAGCTGTTAGTTAACTTTCACATTTCTTCAATGTTATTAGCAGTCAGCTCCAGTGAATATGTAATCTTAGTATTGATGTTACCTGAGAAATAATCTTTTGTCGCACATCTTCAGGAATCCAATCAGCTGTTTGTATGTGGAACCGGACTTCAGCTTGTGTGTTTACTAGAACAAAATGTGAAAAATGTACTATAACACAACAGTAGCTGACTCTCTGTAACCTGTGATGTTGTTGCCTGTCTAGTTAACTCTGTGGAGAATGCTTCCCCAAAACAGTGCTCCTGATCACCCTGTACATTAAACATGCTTGTGAATATTTTAACAAAGACTTCCATTTCCATACCTTTATTAACATTCTGGCCTCCAGGGCCACTGCTTCGACAGTAGCTAATGGTGAGGCGATCTACACAAAAACAAAAGGTGCACGTCAGTAAACATGCTTCACAATAACATGCTTTATAAAAAGTAGTAATTCAATGCAACACTATTATGTCATAGCAGTGAAGGATGGGGGATTGTAATACAGTCTGAACGAAGACAAGCTTTTCCAAACTAGTCTGGACTTATTACAGTTTTTAAAGCTCTGGATTCCCGGATCCAAGTCATTGTAAACATATTCGGCTGCTTTCACAGCCCGATTAAAACCAATCTTGGACTGTGTAATGTTACCCTGGGTAAGGTAGTCCAAGATTAGTGCTAATTAAAACAATCGCAGTAGAAACGCTTACACACAAAAGAAAAAAAAACAAAACAAAACAAAAAAAAGAGAATAATAATAAAATGATGTATTTATTACAGTTACGTGGCCAAGGCGTAAATGTGGGTTCCATGGTGTAATGGTTAGCACTCTGGACTCTGAATCCAGCGATCCGAGTTCAAATCTCGGTGGGACCTTCGTTTTAGTGCATTATTATTCTTAAGTTATTAAAAAGTGTTTCGTCGAACTGACGTTTCTATCATAATAAATGCTGAGAAATTCACTGCAAAGTTGTGGGATGGCACCTTTTAGCCATAAAATCTAAAGTATAAAACCCTCAGAAATACTTTTATTTGCTTTTGTCTGCTTTTGCAACCTGTACTGAAAAATCCGAGGTGACCGTAAAAAGCTTGCAGAGTACAGTACAGGTAAAAAGGTAAAGCGTTAATAATTTTTTTTTTTGGTTACCTTCCATTCTGTATTTAGCGATAGTCAGGCACACAAATATGAGCAAGAACGGCGTTGTCTTTAGGAGCCCCAGTGGCCTAATGGATAAGGCACTGGCCTCCTAAGCCAGGGATTGTGGGTTCGAGTCCCATCTGGGGTGTAACGTGTATGTTTTTTTTCTCACGACTGTTTTATAATAAACTTTCCAGACGTTTCCCCTCTCTTCAGCTATTATTCATCAAAATAAATAAACATATATTTCAACATGGTTAGCGTCAGTAACCATTTAAACACGGTGTCTGGTAAAGGCAATTTAACCTTACCACCCTAAAGTAACGTTAACCGCTATGATTAAATAGTAGTCCATTATATTAATTAATTTAACAGTATCTTATTAAACATTTGACAACTGAGCAAAAGCAGAGTGGCGCAGCGGAAGCGTGCTGGGCCCATAACCCAGAGGTCGATGGATCGAAACCATCCTCTGCTAGATTTTTTTGTCAATTTGTATTTCAGCCGCTTTTATATATATTTCATATTAACAATCACATACCGGTATGTATTGTTTATAAAACCATTACTTCACAGAAGCGTCAGTCAATTCCATTTGTGCCCTGAGTACGAGGGGCGGGGCATCACTCAGCAATAGGAAAATAACAGACAAGAGGCAGCGCCAATTGGGTAAGCACATAGCTTTAGGGTATGGGCGGGGCTACTGGCTGCTTTTTTAATTCCGTACCTCTTTGGGACTGTGGTAGTTCTGTACTTTTTTGCTTTGTTATGAAAAAATATTTCGTTGATACTGTAGTACAAACTACGCTAATTATAGATTAAAGTATTTACGTAAACGCTCTCTTTCGATGAAAGACCGCGTGGCCTAATGGATAAGGCGTCTGACTTCGAATCAGAAGATTGAGGGTTCGAGTCCCTTCGTGGTCGGTTTTTTATTTTAGATTTTATTTATTAATTGTGTAACTTGTATTTCAGATCAAATAGTACAATGTAAGTCAGTGTACATGTTTCCGCGTTTTAAAAAGTGATATAGGCTCTTTTCCTTTAGTATGGTAAGGAAAATAATTTAATATAAATATAGAAATATGTTCTACATCAGTGTGATCTCGTTAGAAATGTACCTAATGTATAGTCCAGTATATGTCAAATGATCAATTCCTTACGTAGATTCCTTCTATAGCAGATGAATCAACTACAAGCTGTGCAGCTTCACTATTTTCTGTACGGGACGCGTCGTGTCGCAGCACTTTTGACTGCGCAAAGTGGTCACAGCTGTTGTTCACACTTAAAATACAGATTGCATTCGCAAAATTGGATAAATTTACATTTAAAGTAAATGTGCTGAGTTTGTACCTCTTATCAAGAGGTTTTAAAAGCGACATCGTTGGTACATCCGTCCTCTCAACCAACAGGGAACCCGAAAGGGAGAATTTCAAACATTTGTCGCACTGAGACCCTCGACTCTGACCAGAAATGATGTCGGAGTCTGAAGTCTGTACGGTAAAGTTTTGTACTCTAAAGTAACATTTAAACTTGCCAGCAGTCAAAAGCAAGTCTTTATATTATTGGTTCTGGTGTACTATTTAAAAGCTCTTGTGTATGTTGATGTAGCTAAACCTGCATTTGGACAACTTTCCGTGAATTCTTGTTTTCTTGCCGCACCTTGCCAGTAAAACGAACTAAAAAGTACTGCATCAAAATCATAGCCTTATAACAAACTAATTAGACCAATGTCTGATTTTATTCATGTTTTCATCGTATAGCACAGATTCATAGAGGTGTTTTTTGTTAAGCTTTCATTTCAGTTAGAAGTTAAAATATTTACCCTTTACACACCAGCTGTTAGTTAACTTTCACATTTCTTCAATGTTATTAGCAGTCAGCTCCAGTGAATATGTAATCTTAGTATTGATGTTACCTGAGAAAGAATCTTTTGTCGCACATCTTCAGGAATCCAATCAGCTGTTTGTATGTGGAACCGGACTTCAGCTTGTGTGTTTACTAGAACAAAATGTGAAAAATGTACTATAACACAACAGTAGCTGACTCTCTGTAACCTGTGATGTTGTTGCCTGTCTAGTTAACTCTGTGGAGAATGCTTCCCCAAAACAGTGCTCCTGATCACCCTGTACATTAAACATGCTTGTGAATATTTTAACAAAGACTTCCATTTCCATACCTTTATTAACATTCTGGCCTCCAGGGCCACTGCTTCGACAGTAGCTAATGGTGAGGCGATCTACACAAAAACAAAAGGTGCACGTCAGTAAACATGCTTCACAATAACATGCTTTATAAAAAGTAGTAATTCAATGCAACACTATTATGTCATAGCAGTGAAGGATGGGGGATTGTGATACAGTCTGAACGAAGACAAGCTTTTCCAAACTAGTCTGGACTTATTACAGTTTTTAAAGCTCTGGATTCCCGGATCCAAGTCATTGTAAACATATTCGGCTGCTTTCACAGCCCGATTAAAACCAATCTTGGACTGTGTAATGTTACCCTGGGTAAGGTAGTCCAAGATTAGTGCTAATTAAAACAATCGCAGTAGAAACGCTTGCACACAAAAGAAAAAAAAACAAAACAAAACAAAAAAAAAGAATAATAATAAAATGATGTATTTATTACAGTTACGTGGCCAAGGCGTAAATATGGGTTCCATGGTGTAATGGTTAGCACTCTGGACTCTGAATCCAGCGATCCGAGTTCAAATCTCGGTGGGACCTTCGTTTTAGTGCATTATTATTCTTAAGTTATTAAAAAGTGTTTCGTCGAACTGACGTTTCTATCATAATAAATGCTGAGAAATTCACTGCAAAGTTGTGGGATGGCACCTTTTAGCCATAAAATCTAAAGTATAAAACCCTCAGAAATACTTTTATTTGCTTTTGTCTGCTTTTGCAACCTGTATTGAAAAATCCGAGGTGACCGTAAAAAGCTTGCAGAGTACAGTACAGGTAAAAAGGTAAAGCGTTAATAATTTTTTTTTTGGGTTACCTTCCATTCTGTATTTAGCGATAGTCAGGCACACAAATATGAGCAAGAACGGCGTTGTCTTTAGGAGCCCCAGTGGCCTAATGGATAAGGCACTGGCCTCCTAAGCCAGGGATTGTGGGTTCGAGTCCCATCTGGGGTGTAACGTGTATGTTTTTTTTCTCACGACAGTTTTATAATAAACTTTCCAGACGTTTCCCCTCTCTTCAGCTATTATTCATCAAAATAAATAAACATATATTTCAACATGGTTAGCGTCAGTAACCATTTAAACACGGTGTCTGGTAAAGGCAATTTAACCTTACCACCCTAAAGTAACGTTAACCGCTATGATTAAATAGTAGTCCATTATATTAATTAATTTAACAGTATCTTATTAAACATTTGACAACTGAGCAAAAGCAGAGTGGCGCAGCGGAAGCGTGCTGGGCCCATAACCCAGAGGTCGATGGATCGAAACCATCCTCTGCTAGATTTTTTTGTCAATTTGTATTTCAGCCGCTTTTATATATATTTCATATTAACAATCACATACCGGTATGTATTGTTTATAAAACCATTACTTCACAGAAGCGTCAGTCAATTCCATTTGTGCCCTGAGTACGAGGGGCGGGGCATCACTCAGCAATAGGAATATAACAGACAAGAGGCAGCGCCAATTGGGTAAGCACATAGCTTTAGGGTATGGGCGGGGCAACTGGCTGCTTTTTTAATTCCGTACCTCTTTGGGACTGTGGTAGTTCTGTACTTGTTTGCTTTGTTATGAAAAAATATTTCGTTGATACTGTAGTACAAACTACGCTAATTATAGATTAAAGTATTTACGTAAACGCTCTCTTTTGGTGAAAGACCGCGTGGCCTAATGGATAAGGCGTCTGACTTCGAATCAGAAGATTGAAGGCTCGAGTCCCTTCGTGGTCGGTTTTTTATTTTAGATTTTATTTATTAATTGTGTAACTTGTATTTCAGATCAAATAATACAATGTAAGTCAGTGTACATGTTTCCGCGTTTTAAAAAGTGATATAGGCTCTTTTCCTTTAGTATGGTAAGGAAAATAATTTAACATAAATATAGAAATATGTTCTACATCAGTGTGATCTCGTTAGAAATGTACCTAATGTATAGTCCAGTATATGTCAAATGATCAATTCCTTACGTAGATTCCTTCTATAGCAGATGAATCAACTACAAGCTGTGCAGCTTCACTATTTGCTGTACGGGACGCGTCGTGTCGCAGCACTTTTGACTGCGCAAAGTGGTCACAGCTGTTGTTCACACTTTAAATACAGATTGCATTCGCAAAATTGGATACATTTACATTTAAAGTAAATGTGCTGAGTTTGTACCTCTTATCAAGAGGTTTTAAAAGCGACATCGTTGGTACATCCGTCCTCTCAACCAACAGGGAACCCGAAAGGGAGAATTTCAAACACTTGTCGCACTGAGACCCTCGACTCTGACCAGAAATGATGTCGGAGTCTGAAGTCTGTACGGTAAAGTTTTGTACTCTAAAGTAACATTTAAACTTGCCAGCAGTCAAAAGCAAGTCTTTATATTATTGGTTCTGGTGTACTATTTAAAAGCTCTTGTGTATGTTGATGTAGCTAAACCTGCATTTGGACAACTTTCCGTGAATTCTTGTTTTTTTGCCGCACCTTGCCAGTAAAACGAACTAAAAAGTACTGCATCAAAATCATAGCCTTATAACAAACTAATTAGACCAATGTCTGATTTTATTCATGTTTTCATCGTATAGCACAGATTCATAGAGGTGTTTTTTGTTAAGCTTTCATTTCAGTTAGAAGTTAAAATATTTAACCTTTACACACCAGCTGTTAGTTAACTTTCACATTTCTTCAATGTTATTAGCAGTCAGCTCCAGTGAATATGTAATCTTAGTATTGATGTTACCTGAGAAAGAATCTTTTGACGCACATCTTCAGGAATCCAATCAGCTGTTTGTATGTGGAACCGGACTTCAGCTTGTGTGTTTACTAGAACAAAATGTGAAAAATGTACTATAACACAACAGTAGCTGACTCTCTGTAACCTGTGATGTTGTTGCCTGTCTAGTTAACTCTGTGGAGAATGCTTCCCCAAAACAGTGCTCCTGATCACCCTGTACATTAAACATGCTTGTGAATATTTTAACAAAGACTTCCATTTCCATACCTTTATTAACATTCTGGCCTCCAGGGCCACTGCTTCGACAGTAGCTAATGGTGAGGCGATCTACACAAAAACAAAAGGTGCACGTCAGTAAACATGCTTCACAATAACATGCTTTATAAAAAGTAGTAATTCAATGCAACACTATTATGTCATAGCAGTGAAGGATGGGGGATTGTGATACAGTCTGAACGAAGACAAGCTTTTCCAAACTAGTCTGGACTTATTACAGTTTTTAAAGCTCTGGATTCCCGGATCCAAGTCATTGTAAACATATTCGGCTGCTTTCACAGCCCGATTAAAACCAATCTTGGACTGTGTAATGTTACCCTGGGTAAGGTAGTCCAAGATTAGTGCTAATTAAAACAATCGCAGTAGAAACGCTTACACACAAAAGAAAAAAAAAAAACTAAACAAAAAAAAAGAGAATAATAATAAAATGATGTATTTATTACAGTTACGTGGCCAAGGCGTAAATATGGGTTCCATGGTGTAATGGTTAGCACTCTGGACTCTGAATCCAGCGATCCGAGTTCAAATCTCGGTGGGACCTTCGTTTTAGTGCATTATTATTCTTAAGTTATTAAAAAGTGTTTCGTCGAACTGACGTTTCTATCATAATAAATGCTGAGAAATTCACTGCAAAGTTGTGGGATGGCACCTTTTAGCCATAAAATCTAAAGTATAAAACCCTCAGAAATACTTTTATTTGCTTTTGTCTGCTTTTGCAACCTGTACTGAAAAATCCGAGGTGACCGTAAAAAGCTTGCAGAGTACAGTACAGGTAAAAAGGTAAAGCGTTAATAATTTTTTTTTTGGGTTACCTTCCATTCTGTATTTAGCGATAGTCAGGCACACAAATATGAGCAAGAACGGCGTTGTCTTTAGGAGCCCCAGTGGCCTAATGGATAAGGCACTGGACTCCTAAGCCAGGGATTGTGGGTTCGAGTCCCATCTGGGGTGTAACGTGTATGTTTTTTTTCTCACGACTGTTTTATAATAAACTTTCCAGACGTTTCCCCTCTCTTCAGCTATTATTCATCAAAATAAATAAACATATATTTCAACATGGTTAGCGTCAGTAACCATTTAAACACGGTGTCTGGTAAAGGCAATTTAACCTTACCACCCTAAAGTAACGTTAACCGCTATGATTAAATAGTAGTCCATTATATTAATTAATTTAACAGTATCTTATTAAACATTTGACAACTGAGCAAAAGCAGAGTGGCGCAGCGGAAGCGTGCTGGGCCCATAACCCAGAGGTCGATGGATCGAAACCATCCTCTGCTAGATTTTTTTGTCAATTTGTATTTCAGCCGCTTTTATATATATTTCATATTAACAATCACATACCGGTATGTATTGTTTATAAAACCATTACTTCACAGAAGCGTCAGTCAATTCCATTTGTGGCCTGAGTACGAGGGGCGGGGCATCACTCAGCAATAGGAATATAACAGACAAGAGGCAGCGCCAATTGGGTAAGCACATAGCTTTAGGGTATGGGCGGGGCAAATGGCTGCTTTTTTAATTCCGTACCTCTTTGGGACTGTGGTAGTTCTGTACTTGTTTGCTTTGTTATGAAAAAATATTTCGTTGATACTGTAGTACAAACTACGCTAATTATAGATTAAAGTATTTACGTAAACGCTCTCTTTTGGTGAAAGACCGCGTGGCCTAATGGATAAGGCGTCTGACTTCGAATCAGAAGATTGAGGGTTCGAGTTCCTTCGTGGTCGGTTTTTTATTTTAGATTTTATTTATTAATTGTGTAACTTGTATTTCAGATCAAATAATACAATGTAAGTCAGTGTACATGTTTCCGCGTTTTAAAAAGTGATATAGGCTCTTTTCCTTTAGTATGGTAAGGAAAATAATTTAACATAAATATAGAAATATGTTCTACATCAGTGTGATCTCGTTAGAAATGTACCTAATGTATAGTCCAGTATATGTCAAATGATCAATTCCTTACGTAGATTCCTTCTATAGCAGATGAATCAACTACAAGCTGTGCAGCTTCACTATTTGCTGTACGGGACGCGTCGTGTCGCAGCACTTTTGACTGCGCAAAGTGGTCACAGCTGTTGTTCACACTTTAAATACAGATTGCATTCGCAAAATTGGATACATTTACATTTAAAGTAAATGTGCTGAGTTTGTACCTCTTATCAAGAGGTTTTAAAAGCGACATCGTTGGTACATCCGTCCTCTCAACCAACAGGGAACCCGAAAGGGAGAATTTCAAACATTTGTCGCACTGAGACCCTCGACTCTGACCAGAAATGATGTCGGAGTCTGAAGTCTGTACGGTAAAGTTTTGTACTCTAAAGTAACATTTAAACTTGCCAGCAGTCAAAAGCAAGTCTTTATATTATTGGTTCTGGTGTACTATTTAAAAGCTCTTGTGTATGTTGATGTAGCTAAACCTGCATTTGGACAACTTTCCGTGAATTCTTGTTTTCTTGCCGCACCTTGCCAGTAAAACGAACTAAAAAGTACTGCATCAAAATCATAGCCTTATAACAAACTAATTAGACCAATGTCTGATTTTATTCATGTTTTCATCGTATAGCACAGATTCATAGAGGTGTTTTTTGTTAAGCTTTCATTTCAGTTAGAAGTTAAAATATTTACCCTTTACACACCAGCTGTTAGTTAACTTTCACATTTCTTCAATGTTATTAGCAGTCAGCTCCAGTGAATATGTAATCTTAGTATTGATGTTACCTGAGAAATAATCTTTTGTCGCACATCTTCAGGAATCCAATCAGCTGTTTGTATGTGGAACCGGACTTCAGCTTGTGTGTTTACTAGAACAAAATGTGAAAAATGTACTATAACACAACAGTAGCTGACTCTCTGTAACCTGTGATGTTGTTGCCTGTCTAGTTAACTCTGTGGAGAATGCTTCCCCAAAACAGTGCTCCTGATCACCCTGTACATTAAACATGCTTGTGAATATTTTAACAAAGACTTCCATTTCCATACCTTTATTAACATTCTGGCCTCCAGGGCCACTGCTTCGACAGTAGCTAATGGTGAGGCGATCTACACAAAAACAAAAGGTGCACGTCAGTAAACATGCTTCACAATAACATGCTTTATAAAAAGTAGTAATTCAATGCAACACTATTATGTCATAGCAGTGAAGGATGGGGGATTGTAATACAGTCTGAACGAAGACAAGCTTTTCCAAACTAGTCTGGACTTATTACAGTTTTTAAAGCTCTGGATTCCCGGATCCAAGTCATTGTAAACATATTCGGCTGCTTTCACAGCCCGATTAAAACCAATCTTGGACTGTGTAATGTTACCCTGGGTAAGGTAGTCCAAGATTAGTGCCAATTAAAACAATCGCAGTAGAAACGCTTACACACACAACAACAACAACAAAGAAAGAAAAAAAAAAAAAAAAAAAAAAAAAAAAAAAAAAAAAAAAAAAAAAGAGAATAATAATAAAATGATGTATTTATTACAGTTACGTGGCCAAGGCGTAAATATGAGTTCCATGGTGTAATGGTTAGCACTCTGGACTCTGAATCCAGCGATCCGAGTTCAAATCTCGGTGGGACCTTCGTTTTAGTGCATTATTATTCTTAAGTTATTAAAAAGTGTTTCGTCGAACTGACGTTTCTTTCATAATAAATGCTGAGAAATTCACTGCAAAGTTGTGGGATGGCACCTTTTAGCCATAAAATCTAAAGTATAAAACCCTCAGAAATACTTTTATTTGCTTTTGTCTGCTTTTGCAACCTGTACTGAAAAATCCGAGGTGACCGTAAAAAGCTTGCAGAGTACAGTACAGGTAAAAAGGTAAAGCGTTAATAATTTTTTTTTGGGTTACCTTCCATTCTGTATTTAGCGATAGTCAGGCACACAAATATGAGCAAGAACGGCGCTGTGTTTAGGAGCCCCAGTGGCCTAATGGATAAGGCACTGGACTCCTAAGCCAGGGATTGTGGGTTCGAGTCCCATCTGGGGTGTAACGTGTATGTTTTTTTTTTTTCACGACAGTTTTATAATAAACTTTCCAGACGTTTCCCCTCTCTTCAGCTATTATTCATCAAAATAAATAAACATATATTTCAACATGGTTAGCGTCAGTAACCATTTAAACACGGTGTCTGGTAAAGGCAATTTAACCTTACCACCCTAAAGTAACGTTAACCGCTATGATTAAATAGTAGTCCATTATATTAATTAATTTAACAGTATCTTATTAAACATTTGACAACTGAGCAAAAGCAGAGTGGCGCAGCGGAAGCGTGCTGGGCCCATAACCCAGAGGTCGATGGATCGAAACCCTCCTCTGCTAGATTTTTTTTGTCAGTTTGTATTTCAGCCACTTTTATATATATTTCATAATAACAATCACATACCGGTATGTATTGTTTATAAAACCATTACTTCACAGAAGCGTCAGTCAATTCCATTTGTGCCCTGAGTACGAGGGGCGGGGCATCACTCAGCAATAGGAAAATAACAGACAAGAGGCAGCGCCAATTGGGTAAGCACATAGCTTTAGGGTATGGGCGGGGCTACTGGCTGCTTTTTTAATTCCGTACCTCTTTGGGACTGTGGTAGTTCTGTACTTTTTTGCTTTGTTATGAAAAAATATTTCGTTGATACTGTAGTACAAACTACGCTAAGTATAGAGTAAAGTATTTACGTAAACGCTCTTTTTCGGTGAAAGACCGCGTGGCCTAATGGATAAGGCGTCTGACTTCGAATCAGAAGATTGAGGGTTCGAGTCCCTTCGTGGTGGGTTTTTTATTTTAGATTTTATTTATTAATTGTGTAACTTGTATTTCAGATCAAATAATACAATGTAAGTCAGTGTACATGTTTCCGCGTTTTAAAAAGTGATATAGGCTCTTTTCCTTTAGTGTGGTAAGGAAAATAATTTAACATGAATATAGAAATATGTTCTACATCAGTGTGATCTCGTTAGAAATGTACCTAATGTATAGTCCAGTATATGTCAAATGATCAATTCCTTACGTAGATTCCTTCTATAGCAGATGAATCAACTACAAGCTGTGCAGCTTCACTATTTGCTGTACGGGACGCGTCGTGTCGCAGCACTTTTGACTGCGCAAAGTGGTCACAGCTGTTGTTCACACTTTAAATACAGATTGCATTCGCAAAATTGGATACATTTACATTTAAAGTAAATGTGCTGAGTTTGTACCTCTTATCAAGAGGTTTTAAAAGCGACATCGTTGGTACATCCGTCCTCTCAACCAACAGGGAACCCGAAAGGGAGAATTTCAAACATTTGTCGCACTGAGACCCTCGACTCTGACCAGAAATGATGTCGGAGTCTGAAGTCTGTACGGTAAAGTTTTGTACTCTAAAGTAACATTTAAACTTGCCAGCAGTCAAAAGCAAGTCTTTATATTATTGGTTCTGGTGTACTATTTAAAAGCTCTTGTGTATGTTGATGTAGCTAAACCTGCATTTGGACAACTTTCCGTGAATTCTTGTTTTCTTGCCGCACCTTGCCAGTAAAACGAACTAAAAAGTACTGCATCAAAATCATAGCCTTATAACAAACTAATTAGACCAATGTCTGATTTTATTCATGTTTTCATCGTATAGCACAGATTCATAGAGGTGTTTTTTGTTAAGCTTTCATTTCAGTTAGAAGTTAAAATATTTACCCTTTACACACCAGCTGTTAGTTAACTTTCACATTTCTTCAATGTTATTAGCAGTCAGCTCCAGTGAATATGTAATCTTAGTATTGATGTTACCTGAGAAATAATCTTTTGTCGCACATCTTCAGGAATCCAATCAGCTGTTTGTATGTGGAACCGGACTTCAGCTTGTGTGTTTACTAGAACAAAATGTGAAAAATGTACTATAACACAACAGTAGCTGACTCTCTGTAACCTGTGATGTTGTTGCCTGTCTAGTTAACTCTGTGGAGAATGCTTCCCCAAAACAGTGCTCCTGATCACCCTGTACATTAAACATGCTTGTGAATATTTTAACAAAGACTTCCATTTCCATACCTTTATTAACATTCTGGCCTCCAGGGCCACTGCTTCGACAGTAGCTAATGGTGAGGCGATCTACACAAAAACAAAAGGTGCACGTCAGTAAACATGCTTCACAATAACATGCTTTATAAAAAGTAGTAATTCAATGCAACACTATTATGTCATAGCAGTGAAGGATGGGGGATTGTAATACAGTCTGAACGAAGACAAGCTTTTCCAAACTAGTCTGGACTTATTACAGTTTTTAAAGCTCTGGATTCCCGGATCCAAGTCATTGTAAACATATTCGGCTGCTTTCACAGCCCGATTAAAACCAATCTTGGACTGTGTAATGTTACCCTGGGTAAGGTAGTCCAAGATTAGTGCCAATTAAAACAATCGCAGTAGAAACGCTTACACACACAACAACAACAACAAAGAAAGAAAAAAAAAAAAAAAAAAAAAAAAAAAAAAAAAAAAAAAAAAAAAAAAGAGAATAATAATAAAATGATGTATTTATTACAGTTACGTGGCCAAGGCGTAAATATGAGTTCCATGGTGTAATGGTTAGCACTCTGGACTCTGAATCCAGCGATCCGAGTTCAAATCTCGGTGGGACCTTCGTTTTAGTGCATTATTATTCTTAAGTTATTAAAAAGTGTTTCGTCGAACTGACGTTTCTTTCATAATAAATGCTGAGAAATTCACTGCAAAGTTGTGGGATGGCACCTTTTAGCCATAAAATCTAAAGTATAAAACCCTCAGAAATACTTTTATTTGCTTTTGTCTGCTTTTGCAACCTGTACTGAAAAATCCGAGGTGACCGTAAAAAGCTTGCAGAGTACAGTACAGGTAAAAAGGTAAAGCGTTAATAATTTTTTTTTGGGTTACCTTCCATTCTGTATTTAGCGATAGTCAGGCACACAAATATGAGCAAGAACGGCGCTGTCTTTAGGAGCCCCAGTGGCCTAATGGATAAGGCACTGGACTCCTAAGCCAGGGATTGTGGGTTCGAGTCCCATCTGGGGTGTAACGTGTATGTTTTTTTTTTTTCACGACAGTTTTATAATAAACTTTCCAGACGTTTCCCCTCTCTTCAGCTATTATTCATCAAAATAAATAAACATATATTTCAACATGGTTAGCGTCAGTAACCATTTAAACACGGTGTCTGGTAAAGGCAATTTAACCTTACCACCCTAAAGTAACGTTAACCGCTATGATTAAATAGTAGTCCATTATATTAATTAATTTAACAGTATCTTATTAAACATTTGACAACTGAGCAAAAGCAGAGTGGCGCAGCGGAAGCGTGCTGGGCCCATAACCCAGAGGTCGATGGATCGAAACCCTCCTCTGCTAGATTTTTTTTGTCAGTTTGTATTTCAGCCACTTTTATATATATTTCATAATAACAATCACATACCGGTATGTATTGTTTATAAAACCATTACTTCACAGAAGCGTCAGTCAATTCCATTTGTGCCCTGAGTACGAGGGGCGGGGCATCACTCAGCAATAGGAAAATAACAGACAAGAGGCAGCGCCAATTGGGTAAGCACATAGCTTTAGGGTATGGGCGGGGCTACTGGCTGCTTTTTTAATTCCGTACCTCTTTGGGACTGTGGTAGTTCTGTACTTTTTTGCTTTGTTATGAAAAAATATTTCGTTGATACTGTAGTACAAACTACGCTAAGTATAGAGTAAAGTATTTACGTAAACGCTCTTTTTCGGTGAAAGACCGCGTGGCCTAATGGATAAGGCGTCTGACTTCGAATCAGAAGATTGAGGGTTCGAGTCCCTTCGTGGTGGGTTTTTTATTTTAGATTTTATTTATTAATTGTGTAACTTGTATTTCAGATCAAATAATACAATGTAAGTCAGTGTACATGTTTCCGCGTTTTAAAAAGTGATATAGGCTCTTTTCCTTTAGTGTGGTAAGGAAAATAATTTAACATGAATATAGAAATATGTTCTACATCAGTGTGATCTCGTTAGAAATGTACCTAATGTATAGTCCAGTATATGTCAAATGATCAATTCCTTACGTAGATTCCTTCTATAGCAGATGAATCAACTACAAGCTGTGCAGCTTCACTATTTGCTGTACGGGACGCGTCGTGTCGCAGCACTTTTGACTGCGCAAAGTGGTCACAGCTGTTGTTCACACTTTAAATACAGATTGCATTCGCAAAATTGGATACATTTACATTTAAAGTAAATGTGCTGAGTTTGTACCTCTTATCAAGAGGTTTTAAAAGCGACATCGTTGGTACATCCGTCCTCTCAACCAACAGGGAACCCGAAAGGGAGAATTTCAAACATTTGTCGCACTGAGACCCTCGACTCTGACCAGAAATGATGTCGGAGTCTGAAGTCTGTACGGTAAAGTTTTGTACTCTAAAGTAACATTTAAACTTGCCAGCAGTCAAAAGCAAGTCTTTATATTATTGGTTCTGGTGTACTATTTAAAAGCTCTTGTGTATGTTGATGTAGCTAAACCTGCATTTGGACAACTTTCCGTGAATTCTTGTTTTCTTGCCGCACCTTGCCAGTAAAACGAACTAAAAAGTACTGCATCAAAATCATAGCCTTATAACAAACTAATTAGACCAATGTCTGATTTTATTCATGTTTTCATCGTATAGCACAGATTCATAGAGGTGTTTTTTGTTAAGCTTTCATTTCAGTTAGAAGTTAAAATATTTACCCTTTACACACCAGCTGTTAGTTAACTTTCACATTTCTTCAATGTTATTAGCAGTCAGCTCCAGTGAATATGTAATCTTAGTATTGATGTTACCTGAGAAATAATCTTTTGTCGCACATCTTCAGGAATCCAATCAGCTGTTTGTATGTGGAACCGGACTTCAGCTTGTGTGTTTACTAGAACAAAATGTGAAAAATGTACTATAACACAACAGTAGCTGACTCTCTGTAACCTGTGATGTTGTTGCCTGTCTAGTTAACTCTGTGGAGAATGCTTCCCCAAAACAGTGCTCCTGATCACCCTGTACATTAAACATGCTTGTGAATATTTTAACAAAGACTTCCATTTCCATACCTTTATTAACATTCTGGCCTCCAGGGCCACTGCTTCGACAGTAGCTAATGGTGAGGCGATCTACACAAAAACAAAAGGTGCACGTCAGTAAACATGCTTCACAATAACATGCTTTATAAAAAGTAGTAATTCAATGCAACACTATTATGTCATAGCAGTGAAGGATGGGGGATTGTAATACAGTCTGAACGAAGACAAGCTTTTCCAAACTAGTCTGGACTTATTACAGTTTTTAAAGCTCTGGATTCCCGGATCCAAGTCATTGTAAACATATTCGGCTGCTTTCACAGCCCGATTAAAACCAATCTTGGACTGTGTAATGTTACCCTGGGTAAGGTAGTCCAAGATTAGTGCCAATTAAAACAATCGCAGTAGAAACGCTTACACACACAACAACAACAACAAAGAAAGAAAAAAAAAAAAAAAAAAAAAAAAAAAAAAAAAAAAGAGAATAATAATAAAATGATGTATTTATTACAGTTACGTGGCCAAGGCGTACATATGAGTTCCATGGTGTAATGGTTAGCACTCTGGACTCTGAATCCAGCGATCCGAGTTCAAATCTCGGTGGGACCTTCGTTTTAGTGCATTATTATTCTTAAGTTATTAAAAAGTGTTTCGTCGAACTGACGTTTCTTTCATAATAAATGCTGCGAAATTCACTGCAAAGTTGTGGGATGGCACCTTTTAGCCATAAAATCTAAAGTATAAAACCCTCAGAAATACTTTTATTTGCTTTTGTCTGCTTTTGCAACCTGTACTGAAAAATCCGAGGTGACCGTAAAAAGCTTGCAGAGTACAGTACAGGTAAAAAGGTAAAGCGTTAATAATTTTTTTTTGGGTTACCTTCCATTCTGTATTTAGCGATAGTCAGGCACACAAATATGAGCAAGAACGGCGTTGTCTTTAGGAGCCCCAGTGGCCTAATGGATAAGGCACTGGCCTCCTAAGCCAGGGATTGTGGGTTCGAGTCCCATCTGGGGTGTAACGTGTATGTTTTTTTTTTCTCACGACAGTTTTATAATAAACTTTCCAGACGTTTCTCCTCTCTTCAGCTATTATTCATCAAAATAAATAAACATATATTTCAACATGGTTAGCGTCAGTAACCATTTAAACACGGTGTCTGGTAAAGGCAATTTAACCTTACCACCCTAAAGTAACGTTAACAGCTATGATTAAATAGTAGTCCATTATATTAATTAATTTAACAGTATCTTATTAAACATTTGACAACTGAGCAAAAGCAGAGTGGCGCAGCGGAAGCGTGCTGGGCCCATAACCCAGAGGTCGATGGATCGAAACCATCCTCTGCTAGATTTTTTTGTCAATTTGTATTTCAGCCGCTTTTATATATATTTCATATTAACAATCACATACCGGTATGTATTGTTTATAAAACCATTACTTCACAGAAGCGTCAGTCAATTCCATTTGTGCCCTGAGTACGAGGGGCGGGGCATCACTCAGCAATAGGAAAATAACAGACAAGAGGCAGCGCCAATTGGGTAAGCACATAGCTTTAGGGTATGGGCGGGGCAACTGGCTGCTTTTTTAATTCCGTACCTCTTTGGGACTGTGGTAGTTCTGTACTTGTTTGCTTTGTTATGAAAAAATATTTCGTTGATACTGTAGTACAAACTACGCTAATTATAGATTAAAGTATTTACGTAAACGCTCTCTTTCGGTGAAAGACCGCGTGGCCTAATGGATAAGGCGTCTGACTTCGAATCAGAAGATTGAGGGTTCGAGTCCCTTCGTGGTCGGTTTTTTATTTTAGATTTTATTTATTAATTGTGTAACTTGTATTTCAGATCAAATAATACAATGTAAGTCAGTGTACATGTTTCCGCGTTTTAAAAGTGATATAGGCTCTTTTCCTTTAGTGTGGTAAGGAAAATAATTTAACATAAATATAGAAATATGTTCTACATCAGTGTGATCTCGTTAGAAATGTACCTAATGTATAGTCCAGTATATGTCAAATGATCAATTCCTTACGTAGATTCCTTCTATAGCAGATGAATCAACTACAAGCTGTGCAGCTTCACTATTTGCTGTACGGGACGCGTCGTGTCGCAGCACTTTTGACTGCGCAAAGTGGTCACAGCTGTTGCTCACACTTTAAATACAGATTGCATTCGCAAAATTGGATACATTTACATTTAAAGTAAATGTGCTGAGTTTGTACCTCTTATCAAGAGGTTTTAAAAGCGACATCGTTGGTACATCCGTCCTCTCAACCAACAGGGAACCCGAAAGGGAGAATTTCAAACATTTGTCGCACTGAGACCCTCGACTCTGACCAGAAATGATGTCGGAGTCTGAAGTCTGTACGGTAAAGTTTTGTACTCTAAAGTAACATTTAAACTTGCCAGCAGTCAAAAGCAAGTCTTTATATTATTGGTTCTGGTGTACTATTTAAAAGCTCTTGTGTATGTTGATGTAGCTAAACCTGCATTTGGACAACTTTCCGTGAATTCTTGTTTTTTTGCCGCACCTTGCCAGTAAAACGAACTAAAAAGTACTGCATCAAAATCATAGCCTTATAACAAACTAATTAGACCAATGTCTGATTTTATTCATGTTTTCATCGTATAGCACAGATTCATAGAGGTGTTTTTTGTTAAGCTTTCATTTCAGTTAGAAGTTAAAATATTTACCCTTTACACACCAGCTGTTAGTTAACTTTCACATTTCTTCAATGTTATTAGCAGTCAGCTCCAGTGAATATGTAATCTTAGTATTGATGTTACCTGAGAAAGAATCTTTTGTCGCACATCTTCAGGAATCCAATCAGCTGTTTGTATGTGGAACCGGACTTCAGCTTGTGTGTTTACTAGAACAAAATGTGAAAAATGTACTATAACACAACAGTAGCTGACTCTCTGTAACCTGTGATGTTGTTGCCTGTCTAGTTAACTCTGTGGAGAATGCTTCCCCAAAACAGTGCTCCTGATCACCCTGTACATTAAACATGCTTGTGAATATTTTAACAAAGACTTCCATTTCCATACCTTTATTAACATTCTGGCCTCCAGGGCCACTGCTTCGACAGTAGCTAATGGTGAGGCGATCTACACAAAAACAAAAGGTGCACGTCAGTAAACATGCTTCACAATAACATGCTTTATAAAAAGTAGTAATTCAATGCAACACTATTATGTCATAGCAGTGAAGGATGGGGGATTGTGATACAGTCTGAACGAAGACAAGCTTTTCCAAACTAGTCTGGACTTATTACAGTTTTTAAAGCTCTGGATTCCCGGATCCAAGTCATTGTAAACATATTCGGCTGCTTTCACAGCCCGATTAAAACCAATCTTGGACTGTGTAATGTTACCCTGGGTAAGGTAGTCCAAGATTAGTGCTAATTAAAACAATCGCAGTAGAAACGCTTACACACAAAAGAAAAAAAAACAAAACAAAAAAAAAAAAGAGAATAATAATAAAATGATGTATTTATTACAGTTACGTGGCCAAGGCGTAAATATGGGTTCCATGGTGTAATGGTTAGCACTCTGGACTCTGAATGCAGCAATCCGAGTTCAAATCTCGGTGGGACCTTCGTTTTAGTGCATTATTATTCTTAAGTTATTAAAAAGTGTTTCGTCGAACTGACGTTTCTATCATAATAAATGCTGAGAAATTCACTGCAAAGTTGTGGGATGGCACCTTTTAGCCAATAAAATCTAAAGTATAAAACCCTCAGAAATACTTTTATTTGCTTTTGTCTGCTTTTGCAACCTGTACTGAAAAATCCGAGGTGACCGTAAAAAGCTTGCAGAGTACAGTACAGGTAAAAAGGTAAAGCGTTAATAATTTTTTTTTGGGTTACCTTCCATTCTGTATTTAGCGATAGTCAGGCACACAAATATGAGCAAGAACGGCATTTTCTTTAGGAGCCCCAGTGGCCTAATGGATAAGGCACTGGCCTCCTAAGCCAGGGATTGTGGGTTCGAGTCCCATCTGGGGTGTAACGTGTATGTTTTTTTTTCTCACGACTGTTTTATAATAAATATTATTATATTTCAACATGGTTAGCGTCAGTAACCATTTAAACACGGTGTCTGGTAAAGGCAATTTAACCTTACCACCCTAAAGTAACGTTAACCGCTATGATTAAATAGTAGTCCATTATATTAATTAATTTAACAGTATCTTATTAAACATTTGACAACTGAGCAAAAGCAGAGTGGCGCAGCGGAAGCGTGCTGGGCCCATAACCCAGAGGTCGATGGATCGAAACCATCCTCTGCTAGATTTTTTTTGTCAATTTGTATTTCAGCCGCTTTTATATATATTTCATATTAACAATCACATACCGGTATGTATTGTTTATAAAACCATTACTTCACAGAAGCGTCAGTCAATTCCATTTGTGCCCTGAGTACGAGGGGCGGGGCATCACTCAGCAATAGGAAAATAACAGACAAGAGGCAGCGCCAATTGGGTAAGCACATAGCTTTAGGGTATGGGCGGGACAACTGGCTGCTTTTTTAATTTCGTACCTCTTTGGGACTGTGGTAGTTCTGTACTTGTTTGCTTTGTTATGAAAAAATATTTCGTTGATACTGTAGTACAAAGTACGCTAATTATAAATTAAAGTATTTACGTAAACGCTCTCTTTCGGTGAAAGACCGCGTGGCCTAATGGATAAGGCGTCTGACTTCGAATCAGAAGATTGAGGGTTCGAGTCCCTTCGTGGCCGGTTTTTTATTTTAGATTTTATTTATTAATTGTGTAACTTGTATTTCAGATCAAATAATACAATGTTTCCGCGTTTTAAAAAGTGATATAGGCTCTTTTCCTTTAGTGTGGTAAGGAAAATAATTTAACATAAATATAGAAATATGTTCTACATCAGTGTGATCTCGTTAGAAATGTACCTAATGTATAGTCCAGTATATGTCAAATGATCAATTCCTTACGTAGATTCCTTCTATAGCAGATGAATCAACTACAAGCAGTGCAGCTTCACTATTTGCTGTACGGGACGCGTCGTGTCGCAGCACTTTTGACTGCGCAAAGTGGTCACAGCTGTTGTTCACACTTTAAATACAGATTGCATTCGCAAAATTGGATACATTTACATTTAAAGTAAATGTGCTGAGTTTGTACCTCTTATCAAGAGGTTTTAAAAGCGACATCGTTGGTACATCCGTCCTCTCAACCAACAGGGAACCCGAAAGGGAGAATTTCAAACATTTGTCGCACTGAGACCCTCGACTCTGACCAGAAATGATGTCGGAGTCTGAAGTCTGTACGGTAAAGTTTTGTATTCTTGTAATATTTTAACAAAGACTTCCATTTCCATACCTTTATTAACATTCTGGCCTCCAGGGCCACTGCTTCGACAGTAGGAATTGATTACACCATGGAACCCATATTTATGCCTTGGCCACGTAACTGTAATAAATACATCATTTTATTATTATTATTCTCTTTTTTTTTTTTTTTTTTTTTTGTGTGTGTAAGCGTTTCTACTGCGATTGTTTTAATTAGCACTAATCTTGGACTACCTTACCCAGGGTAACATTACACAGTCCAAGATTGGTTTTAATCGGGCTGTGAAAGCAGCCGAATATGTTTACAATGACTTGGATCCGGGAATCCAGAGCTTTAAAAACTGTAATAAGTCCAAACTAGTTTGGAAAAGCTTGTCTTCGTTCAGACTGTATCACAATCCCCCATCCTTCACTGCTATGACATAATAGTGTTGCATTGAATTACTACTTTTTATAAAGCATGTTATTGTGAAGCATGTTTACTGACGTGCACCTTTTGTTTTTGTGTAGATCGCCTCACCATTAGCTACTGTCGAAGCAGTGGCCCTGGAGGCCAGAATGTTAATAAAGGTATGGAAATGGAAGTCTTTGTTAAAATATTCACAAGCATGTTTAATGTACAGGGTGATCAGGAGCACTGTTGTGGGGAAGCATTCTCCACAGAGTTAACTAGACAGGCAACAACATCACAGGTTACAGAGAGTCAGCTACTGTTGTGTTATAGTACATTTTTCACATTTTGTTCTAGTAAACACACAAGCTGAAGTCCGGTTCCACATACAAACAGCTGATTGGATTCCTGAAGATGTGCGACAAAAGATTATTTCTCAGGTAACATCAATACTAAGATTACATATTCACTGGAGCTGACTGCTAATAACATTGAAGAAATGTGAAAGTTAACTAACAGCTGGTGTGTAAAGGGTAAATATTTTAACTTCTAACTGAAATGAAAGCTTAACAAAAAACACCTCTATGAATCTGTGCTATACGATGAAAACATGAATAAAATCAGACATTGGTCTAATTAGTTTGTTATAAGGCTATGATTTTGATGCAGTACTTTTTAGTTCGTTTTACTGGCAAGGTGCGGCAAAAAAAAACAAGAATTCACGGAAAGTTGTCCAAATGTAGGTTTAGCTACATCAACATACACAAGAGCTTTTAAATAGTACACCAGAACCAATAATATTGTAGCGTTCTGTGCTATGGGGATGAGACAGACTCGGGAGAGACCAGATGAGGTTCCACGTACTTTTATTTTTTTAATTTCTTTAATAACACAACGAAACCCTGTTTGGGCCGGGGTTCACGCCAAAATAACAAATAGCTGTCTCTCTCTCTTTTACACCGCAGACTCACCGACAAGCACTCTCTCAGCCGGTCCTCTCTCTCTCGTAATCGCTCTCCAGTCAGACATTCACACGCATTCTCCCGCTCGCGGCTTCCCCCCCCTCCTACTTATAGCCTCTGGGGGAACCGCCCACTGCACACACACGCATGCACTCACGCAGACACACACCAACGGCGTGCCCCGTACCCTCACAATACATGGAACCTTAAACAGGACGTAACAAACAAGACAAACACAATGTCCAGGATGCTGCCATCGCCAGGGTCGTTACACAGCCCCCCCCTTAGACCCTCGTCCCCGAGGGAAGAACAAAGTCTCGAAAACGACCCGGGAGGCGAAGCTGTCTTTGCGGGCGGGAGCCCTGCGTGGAGGACGGGCTCCTGTCAGCCACAGGGGACAGGGAAACTGAACCGTCGGGGGAGGAACCCTCAGTCCTGGGGGTGGGGGGACTGTTAGGGCGGGGTGGATCAGGAGGGGGCAGGAGAGGACTGTCAGGAGCTGCTGGGTCGGATGGTGCTGGGTGTTGTCCCAGGTAGGGGGCCAGCCGATCCCGGTGTAGCACTACCTTGCGTCCTCTGTGAGGTAGCTGCACCCGGTAGGCCACGTCCCCGATCCTCTCCAGGACATGGCAAGGACCAAGCCAGTGGCTGTCCAATTTGGGGCAACGGCCCCGCTGTCTCTTGGGGCTGAAGACCCACACGAGCTCCCCGGCGGTGAAGTGGCGCCCCCGTACTCGGAGGTCATAGTTCCGCTTCTGCCGTACCCCAGCAGCCTGCAACTGGTCCCTGGCGAAGCTGTGGGCTGATTCCAGTCGGTCCTGTAGTCTCCTGGCATACTCAGGGCCCGGGGGTACACTGGGGGCATCTGGGGGACGACCAAACGCTAGCTCCGCAGGAGTGCGCAGCTCACGCCCCAGCATGAGCAGGGCAGGGGTGCAGGCGGTGGAATCCTGGACAGCAGAGCGGCAGGCCAACAGCACGACAGGCAGGTGGGTGTCCCAGTCCCGCTGGTGGGTGGCGGTGGTGACAGCCAGCTGTACGGCCAGCGTGCGGTTGAACCTCTCCACCAGTCCGTCGCTCTGAGGGTGCAGAGGGGTGGTCCGCGTCTTCTTGATGCCCAGGCGCCGGCACATCCCGGCAAAGACCCGGGACTCAAAGTTGCGCCCTTGGTCGGAATGCAACTCTTGAGGGACCCCGAACCGGCTGAAGAACCCCTCCAGCAGTGCTTCAGCGACCGTCTCTGCCTCCTGGTCTGGCAAAGCGTACGCCTCTGGCCACTTAGTGAAGTAATCGAGGGCCACCAGAACGAACCGGTTCCCCCTCTCTGAGCGTGGAAAGGGGCCTAGTACGTCCACGGCAACCCTCTCCATAGGCCCCCCGACCTGGTACTGCTGGAGTGGGGCGTGCGACCGGCCCTGGGGTCCTTTCCGGGCAGTGCAGATGTCACAGCGTCGGCAGTGGTCCTCCACGTCTCGCCTGCACTGCCCCCAGTAGAACGACTGGCGGAGCCGCCTCAGGGTCTTCGTCACTCCAAAATGACCAGTGCCTGGGGTCCCATGATGGGCCTCTAGCACCTCCTGGCGCATCGCCCCCGGGACAACCACCTGCCACCTCACCTCCCCCGTGGCGGGCACCTTCCACTGCCGCTGAAGGACTCTGTCACGCAAGGCCAACCCGCTCCACTGAGCCCACAGCCCCCGAGTGGCGGTGGAAAAAGGGGCCACCTCCTCCCAGGGAGGCCTTCGCTGCTCCTCTAGCCAATGTAGTATGGGGCGGAGGTCCGGGTCTCGGTCCTGATGGGCTCTCCAATCCACCCTCTCAGCCGATACTGCCACCCGGCATTGCTCTTCCCCCCGGCGGGACAGCTCTGCTTCCCTCTCCTCCTTTCTGCTGCAATGGGCGCATCCCTCCCGGGCACAGGGACGACGGGACAGCGCGTCCGCATTGGCGTGCTTCTCACCAGCCCGGTGTTGGATCCGGTACTGAAACGCCTGGAGCTGCTCGATCCAACGGGCGACCTGTCCCTCCGGCTCCCGGAACGTCAGGAGCCACTGCAGGGCAGCGTGGTCTGTGCGAATGGTGAAGGGGAGCCCGCAGAGATAGTGGCGGAAGTGGCGGACCCCCTCCACCACCGCAAGCAGCTCCCGTCGGGTGACGCAATACCGGCGCTCTGCCTTGCTGAGCGACCGGCTAAAATACGCCACCACATGCTCCCCTTCTGGACCCGGCTGGGATAAGACAGCCCCGATCCCCTCGTTGCTTGCATCCGTGTCCAGCAGGAAGGGAGAACGGACATCCGGGGGAGCCAGCACCGGGGACTGGCACAGCGCATGTTGCAGGGAGGCGAACGCCTCCTGGCACGCCGGGGTCCACTCAAAGGGCTCGTCTTTCCTCAGGAGGCGGTGCAGGGGGGCAGCGATGGTGGCAAAGCCCTGCACAAACCTGCGGTAGTAGGACGCAAGCCCTAGGAAGCTTCTAACCTGCCGGGGATTGACGGGAATAGGCCAGTCCCTCACTGCGGTGACCTTGTCCACCTCTGTCTGGATCCCCTCTGCTCCCACTCGGTGCCCGAGGAACGAGACCTCCTGGCGCATCAGCTGGCACTTTTCAGAGTGCAGTTTTAGCCCCGCTTTCCTCACTCGCCGGAGCACCTCATGCAGGGAGGCCAGGGCGTCCTGGAAGGTCCCTCCATGGACTAGCAGGTCATCCAGGTAGACCAGGCACTCCGAGGGGGGTACTCCGGCCAGCACCTTTTCCATGAGCCGCTCGAACGTTGCGGGGG
This sequence comes from Acipenser ruthenus, assembly GCF_902713425.1. Lineage (NCBI taxonomy): Eukaryota > Metazoa > Chordata > Actinopteri > Acipenseriformes > Acipenseridae > Acipenser > Acipenser ruthenus. Next base: position 11,348,540 of record NC_081205.1, on the reverse strand, counting down.
CGTTGCAAAGTCCGAACGGCATCACAGTAAACTGCCACAGACCCCGTCCAGTGGAGAAGGCAGTCTTCGGCCGTGCAGAGGGATCCAGCGCAACCTGCCAGTAGCCGCTGCGGAGGTCCAGCGAAGAGAACCAACTAGAGCCGGCCACCAAGTCCAGGGACTCATCGATGCGGGGAAGGGGGTAGGAGTCCTTCTCCGTCACATCGTTCACTCGCCGGTAATCGACGCAGAAGCGCCACTTGCCGTCCTTCTTCCGCACCATGACTACCGGCGAGGTCCAGGGGCTGTCGGACGGCTCAATGATCCCCGCTGCCTTCATCTCCTCCAGCACCTGCTCTGTGGCTTCCTGGAGGGCGAGTGGTTGGCGACGAGGGCGCTGCTTAATGGGGCGGGCGGCTCCCGTCTCGATCTGGTGCTGCACCAGGTGTGTCCGCCCCACGTCATCCGAGGCGGTAGCGAAACTGTGGCGATACTCATACACCAGTTCCCACAGCTGGCGACGCTCTTCTGTGCAAAGCCCTTCGCAGCTCCTGAGCCAAACTGCATGCACTGCGCTGAGAGCTGGGTCTTCAGGGGAGACTGGTGGCGGAGGGGAGATTGCTGGGGACGCTGAATTACTCCTGACAGTAGGGCGTGGCATGGCGGTATCCTCCCGCAGCCCTTGGGTAGCGGTTGGCGGCGCCGGGCAGGGTGGCGGGGCTGCCTGGGGGAGAGCTGCATTCCCCTGGGCCACGCTAGAACTGCAGGAGGGCGGCTGTACATGCTGGCGAGCATTGCGGCCTGAGAGTGGCCGTGTTGGCTGGCGAGCGTTGCGGCCTGAGGGTGGCCATGTTGGCTGGCGAGCGCTGGCACCTGAAGGCGGCTGTGCAAGCAGTAGCTCCTTCCGGAGTGGGGGCCGTCGAGACGCTGTATTGTCCCTGATGAGACTGGCGCATGATGGAGCCCGGGGGTGTGCTGAGGTCTCCCGTCTCATGGCGGCGGTCCGTTGTGTCCTCGGCAGATCCCGAAACTGTCGTGCGAAGGGGTCCCGACTCCGACCCAGCGGTCCAAGGGGTGAGGCTAAAGCTAAAGCCGGGCTCCCCTGTATGTGCAGTGTCCCGGTCCGGAGGTTTAGCTGTCCGCCTGTGTAGCGCAGGAAGTCCAGGCCCAGTATGCAGGGGTCCTGTACAGCTGCTACCCAGACAGGGTGGTGTACTGTCCGTCCAGCCACTTCAATAGCAAGGTTGCCCTTTCCTTGCATGGGGGCTAGCTCTCCAGTCACAGTGCGCAACTGCACGGTGGTGGGCTCCAGCCGGACCCCTGCAGGGAGCACATCGGGGCGGATGAGAGTCACCGTGGAGCCAGTGTCTACGAGAGCAGTGCACGGGACCCCCTCAATGCGGACGGGGACATGGCAGAAGTCCCCGGCAGTGGTCCTTCCTACCGCTATAGCTGGCTGGCACTGTCTGTGGTCGGCTGTTTCCGTGAGGGGTGACGCCCTGCTCTGTCGGCTACACGGGTTAGTACTGGTGGCGGCCGCTGCAGCTGGGTGGTCCGCGATTAATGGGACTGGACTGGGGGCACGCGTCGTCCCGTCTATGCGGGCCCCTTGGCGTTTCCCTGCGGTTGCTGTGTCAGGTGTGGTGGTGGTGCAGCAGCTGCTGCTGGGCAGTGGCGCCGTAGGTGGCCAGGCTGTCCACAGCCCCAGCACAGCTGTGGGGGGGTCTCAGGAGTCCGAGCTGGCTGGGTGACCGCCGCCCTGATGAGGGTGGTAAGCTCCGGGGGCCAGGTGGGGTCAATGGTGCGGTACGGGGCCTCCTCTTCTTCTGCTTGGGCCATGCGAGCTCTAGGTGGTGTGTGGTCAGGCCGCCTCTTCTGCTGACCACTCTCGCTCCCAGGGGCATGGTCCCGCTCCCCCTCCTCGAGCACCGCCTCGACTCGTTCGGCGTGAGCCACGGCAAGCTCTAGGTTGGTTGGGGCAGCAAACCGGACCTGCTGACGTAGAGCGGTCGGGGTCAGTCCGCGAACAAAGGCCTCGACAGCCAGGTCCTCCTGGGTGGCTGGCGGGAACATTGGGTACCCCCTCCGGGCCAGGTACCGGACATCAGCAGCCAGTACGCCCAGTTTCTCTCCGGGAGCTCTAGTGCGGTTGGCCAGCTGCAGGCGCAACCCGACTGCGGGCTCAACTCTCCCAAAACGGCGTTCGAGAGCTGCGGTTAACACCTCGTATTGGGCCACCTCGTCTGGGCCCAAGTCCAGCAGAACCTGCAGCGCTTCTCCCTCTAATGCAGCCGCCAACTGTCCTGCTTTCTCCGTCGGCCCCCAGTCATTAGTGAGCGCTGCCATCCTGAATTTGACGTGGTACGCCTCCCACGGCGATCTACCGTCATATCGGCCTGCTTTCACTGGCTGCCGGCTCGCCCCTGGCAACATGTTCCCCCCACACCGCATATTCTCTCTCCCGTGATCGGCACGGGGCCCATGTCGGGGCTTAACGTCACGCTCTCTTGTCAGACACACGCTCAGTTCAGCAACCAATGTCCCATAGCTACTACAGCCATTTAGATCGACGGTGGTTAAACAATGTAAAGCCTCTTCTTCTAAACAAGCAATTAAATTACTGGCTTTCTCTCTGTCTGTCCAGTTGTTTACCATTGCCATCATTTCAAACTGCTTTACAAAGTCTCGCCAATCGGCCTTACCGTTGTACTGCAAACGGCTGTAATAAACCCCCATGTTGACATTCTGCTGCAGGGCGGGCGTGTCCGATGGTGACGCTGCCTCCTCCTTGACGCGCACTTGCGCTCCTCCTATCTCTGTGGCCGATGACGTCCTTGCGGCGGCCGAAGAATCTCCTTCTCTCTCGATGACGATGGCGCAGTGCCCCTCAGCCTGCGGAGCAGTCTGTCTGTCTCCCAGCTCCGCCATCTTGATCCCTCTTTCCTCTTTCGCCCAAGGGTTCTTGCTCCTCCCTCGCTCCATGTTCTCTCCTCCCCATGCAGCGCCCATTCTCGGGTAGCTCCTGACCCTCAGCTCAGCGACCAGCTCCTCCAGTCTGGCTCGCAGCTCGTCTTCTCTCATCTCTCTCGCGTCCGCCATCTTCTCCCTCTTGCTTCTGTTTCACCCCTCGTGACAGGCGCTGTACAAATCCCACTTCTGAAACACCAATGTAGCGTTCTGTGCTATGGGGATGAGACAGACTCGGGAGAGACCAGATGAGGTTCCACGTACTTTTATTTTTTTAATTTCTTTAATAACACAACGAAACCCTGTTTGGGCCGGGGTTCACGCCAAAATAACAAATAGCTGTCTCTCTCTCTTTTACACCGCAGACTCACCGACAAGCACTCTCTCAGCCGGTCCTCTCTCTCTCGTAATCGCTCTCCAGTCAGACATTCACACGCATTCTCCCGCTCGCGGCTTCCCCCCCCTCCTACTTATAGCCTCTGGGGGAACCGCCCACTGCACACACACGCATGCACTCACGCAGACACACACCAACGGCGTGCCCCGTACCCTCACAATACATGGAACCTTAAACAGGACGTAACAAACAAGACAAACACAATGTCCAGGATGCTGCCATCGCCAGGGTCGTTACAATATAAAGACTTGCTTTTGACTGCTGGCAAGTTTAAATGTTACTTTAGAGTACAAAACTTTACCGTACAGACTTCAGACTCCGACATCATTTCTGGTCAGAGTCGAGGGTCTCAGTGCGACAAATGTTTGAAATTCTCCCTTTCGGGTTCCCTGTTGGTTGAGAGGACGGATGTACCAACGATGTCGCTTTTAAAACCTCTTGATAAGAGGTACAAACTCAGCACATTTACTTTAAATGTAAATGTATCCAATTTTGCGAATGCAATCTGTATTTAAAGTGTGAACAACAGCTGTGACCACTTTGCGCAGTGAAAAGTGCTGCGACACGACGCGTCCCGTACAGCAAATAGTGAAGCTGCACAGCTTGTAGTTGATTCATCTGCGATAGAAGGAATCTACGTAAGGAATTGATCATTTGACATATACTGGACTATACATTAGGTACATTTCTAACGAGATCACACTGATGTAGAACATATTTCTATATTTAAGGTAAATTATTTTCCTTACCACACTAAAGGAAAAGAGCCTATATCACTTTTTAAAACGCAGAAACATGTACACTGACTTACATTGTATTATTTGATCTGAAATACAAGTTACACAATTAATAAATAAAATCTAAAATAAAAAACCGACCACGAAGGGACTCGAACCCTCAATCTTCTGATTCGAAGTCAAACGCCTTATCCATTAGGCCACGCGGTCGTTCACCAAACGAGAGTGTTTACGTAAATACTTTAATCTATAATTAGCGTAGTTTGTACTACAGTATCAACGAAATATTTTTTCATAACAAAGCAAACAAGTACAGAACTACCACAGTGCCAAAGAGGTACGCAATTAAAAAAGCAGCCAGTAGCCCCGCCCATACCCTAAAGCTATGTGCTTACCCAATTGGCGCTGCCTCTTGTCTGTTATTTTCCTATTGCTGAGTGATGCCCCGCCCCTCGTACTCAGGGCACAAATGGAATTGACTGACGCTTCTGTGAAGTAATGGTTTTATAAACAATACATACCGGTATGTGATTGTTAATATGAAATATATATAAAAGCGGCTGAAATACAAACTGACAATAAAAATATAGCAGAGGATGGTTTCGATCCATCGACCTCTGGGTTATGGGCCCAGCACGCTTCCGCTGCGCCACTCTGCTTTTGCTCAGTTGTCAAATGTTTAATAAGATACTGTTAAATTAATTAATATAATGGACTACTATTTAATCATAGCGGTTAACGTTACTTTAGGGTGGTAAGGTTAAATTGCCTTTACCAGACACCGTGTTTAAATGGTTACTGACGCTAACCATGTTGAAATATATGTTTATTTATTTTGATGAATAATAGCTGAAGAGAGGGGAAACGTCTGGAAAGTTTATTATAAAACTGTCGTGAGAAAAAAAAACATACACGTTACACCCCAGATGGGACTCGAACTCACAATCCCTGGCTTAGGAGGCCAGTGCCTTATCCATTAGGCCACTGGGGCTCCTAAAGAAAATGCCGTTCTTGCTCATATTTGTGTGCCTGACTATCGCTAAATACAGAATGGAAGGTAACCCCTAAAAAAATTATTAACGCTTTACCTTTTTACATGTACTGTACTCTGCAAGCTTTTTATGGTCACCTCGGATTTTTCAGTACAGGTTGCAAAAGCAGACAAAAGCAAATAAAAGTATTTCTGAGGGTTTTATACTTTAGATTTTATGGCTAAAAGGTGCCATCCCACAACTTTGCAGTGAATTTCTCAGCATTTATTATGATAGAAACGTCAGTTCGACGAAACACTTTTTAATAACTTAAGAATAATAATGCACTAAAACGAAGGTCCCACCGAGATTTGAACTCGGATCGCTGGATTCAGAGTCCAGAGTGCTAACCATTACACCATGGAACCCATATTTATGCCTTGGCCACGTAACTGTAATAAATACATCATTTTATTATTCTCTTTTTTTTTTTTTTTTTTCTTTTTTTTTGTTGTTGTTGTGTGTGTAAGCGTTTCTACTGCGATTGTTTTAATTAGCACTAATCTTGGACTACCTTACCCAGGGTAACATTACACAGTCCAAGATTGGTTTTAATCGGGCTGTGAAAGCAGCCGAATATGTTTACAATGACTTGGATCCGGGAATCCAGAGCTTTAAAAACTGTAATAAGTCCAGACTAGTTTGGAAAAGCTTGTCTTCGTTCAGACTGTATCACAATCCCCCATCCTTCACTGCTATGACATAATAGTGTTGCATTGAATTACTACTTTTTATAAAGCATGTTATTGTGAAGCATGTTTACTGACGTGCACCTTTTGTTTTTGTGTAGATCGCCTCACCATTACCTACTGTCGAAGCAGTGGCCCTGGAGGCCAGAATGTTAATAAAGGTATGGAAATGGACGTCTTTGTTAAATATTCACAAGCATGTTTAATGTACAGGGTGATCAGGAGCACTGTTGTGGGGAAGCATTCTCCACAGAGTTAACTAGACAGGCAACAACATCACAGGTTACAGAGAGTCAGCTACTGTTGTGTTATAGTACATTTTTCACATTTTGTTCTAGTAAACACACAAGCTGAAGTCCGGTTCCACATACAAACAGCTGATTGGATTCCTGAAGATGTGCGACAAAAGATTATTTCTCAGGTAACATCAATACTAAGATTACATATTCACTGGAGCTGACTGCTAATAACATTGAAGAAATGTGAAAGTTAACTAACAGCTGGTGTGTAAAGGGTAAATATTTTAACTTCTAACTGAAATGAAAGCTTAACAAAAAACACCTCTATGAATCTGTGCTATACGATGAAAACATGAATAAAATCAGACATTGGTCTAATTAGTTTGTTATAAGGCTATGATTTTGATGCAGTACTTTTTAGTTCGTTTTACTGGCAAGGTGCGGCAAAAAAACAAGAATTCACGGAAAGTTGTCCAAATGCCGTTCCCTTTCAAGTCGAAAATAACCATCAAGGTATGGGACATTGCCGTCAGGCAGTAGGGATTGGCTGAGCTTTATGTCAAAGCTGCCGATAGGCCTCCGCGCAAGCTGCCGTGTAAGCCCGCCCCCCTGGGAGCTTACTATACGCAGCGCGCGGAGAGTCACTCCCTCTTTTGCCTTCAGCATCAGTAGCGGTAGGACTTAGAGCTATTTAACTGATTGTACTCACTAAAGCTTAGGCTTGAGAAGCTGGTTTATCCCCTTCTCCGAGTTTATTTCAGTTATACTCTCCGGAGTTATTATTGTTTATTATTATTGTTATTGTATTATTATTTAGGATTATATATTGTTTAACATTATATATTCCTTTTCGCTTTGCTTCGGCATCGCGTTCTTCGTGGTCTCCCCGTCTTTCCTCTGTTCTTAATTATTATTGTGTGGGTTTTTTGTATATATATATTTGTATATATATTATATTTATTGTATATATATATATATATTTTGTTATATATATTGTAGATTGTGTGTTCGGACGCGTGTTGCGTTGGCCTTGGCCCACGCGCATTTTGCATCCTCGGTCTAGCTTAGGCTAGACCGTGTGTGTGTGCGGGTAGTCTGCTCTGCAGTGTCCCCCCCCCCCCCCCCCGCGGCGCGTTCCCGCCACGTGGTATTGCACTACACTCCCTTACCTTCTGCAGCGTCCACCAAAAAAAAAAAAAATTCCCTTCACTATACAGAGGAAGACAACCACCAACGTGCAAAATCCCCAGCACCTTTCAGGTAGGTATTGCACAGCATCAGACACTGTACCAGCACTTAGCGTCTCCGCTTGGCGGGTCAGCTGACGCTTAGGCGTCTGTGCTAGCGTTCCACGCTCGGTACTCGCGCTTCGGCGCTCGCGCTCCGGCGCTTTTGGTGTCAGTGCTTGTGCGCTTGGTGCAGCGCTTCGGCGCTTTGTGCAGCGCTTCTGCGCTTGGTGCTTAGTGCTTCTGCACTTGGGGCTCAGTGCTCGATGCTTCGGTGCTCGACGCTTCGGCGCTCGACGCTCGACGCTTTGCCGCCTCGAGGCCTCGACGCGCGCACCCTCAACGCTCGACGCACGCACCTCGGCGCTCGACGCGGCGGCGCTTGACGCACGCACTTCAGGTGCTCGATGCTTGGTGTCCGACGCTTAGGCGTCCGACGCGCGCACCTCGGCGTTTGACGCGACAGTGCTCGACGCACACTCTTTGGTGCTTGACGTCAATACTAGACGCTTCGGCGTTCTACTATGTCTGGGTTCCACCGTTGCGTGACCTGTCAGGCCAAGTTGCCTGCCAGCGACCCTCATGAAGACTGCGTCGCATGCTTGGGGCCGGACCATGCCGCATCTGCCCTGGCAGATAGGGCATACTGCCAGCTATGTGCGGGGTTTCAGACACGCACCCTTCGCCAGAGAGCGAGGAAGGCAGTTGGAGGTTGTTCCCCATCCTCGGGCTCGTCCCACACCGTCTCGGCCCCACCGTCATCGATCGTGTCGCTGCCGGCGACGTCTCAGCTCCCTCTGAGCCCATCTTCCCAGCTTACAGCTGGTCAGAGATCTCCAGCCAGGTGTGCTCGGGAACGTTCCCGCAGTCCCTCCTCTCGCGGGGCTCGCCCCCGTCGGGAGTCTCGATCCAGGTCTCGATCGCCTCGCCGGAGAAGGCACTCTCGCTCCCCTCGGAGGGGTAGGTGTTACCAGGACACATCTGGGGTGGCTGAGCTCACCTCCAAGATGTCACATTTTATGGAGCTCATGATGGGACAACAATCCCTCCTTATGACCCTAGCAAATGTGGCGCCTCGGGCCCCAGAGCTAGTAACCGGACCCAGCACTAGTCAGCTGACGGTTCCTCCACCAGTGCCCCAGGAAGTAGAGTGGGACGCCGATGCTGTCTCAAGGGACGCATCTGATGCAGACCCGCTCTTTGAGGACACAGAGCCTGAGGTGGCATCCCAGCACTCTGGGCAGGACGACCCTGAAGTGCTGGATACTAATGACCCTATCTGGTCAGTGGTGGAGAGGGCAGCCCGTCACTTAGGCGTGGACTGGCCTGCGTCAGAGCCAACACGACGCTCTTTATTTGAGTTGCCATCGGCTCCGCCCCTTCAGTCCAGGATGCTCCCGGCGTTCCCGGATTTTATTAAGGAGGTACAGTCCACCTGGGGAGCCACGGCCTCCGCCCCGGCGACTTCTCGCAAGGCTTCGGCTTTTACCATGCACGGGGCGAGCGAAGCTGGATTAGCGTCCTTTCCGCCAGTGGGCGCCGCGTTCGCCGCGCTAGTAAAGGCGCCGACATTATCGGGGCTGGCTAAGGACCCTTCCTGCCCTAACAGGCAGTGTAGGATTACGGAGGCCCACCTAAAAAAGGGTTATGTCGCGGCTACAGAGGCAGTTAGACTGTCTAACGTGGCCAGCCTCCTGACAGGCGGCGTTGATTCGTGACCTGCCTGAGTCCCCATCCGTCGGACTTAGAACCGAGCTGGGTGCAGTTGCACAGCTTTTGGTTAAGCTGGCTCAGCTGAATGCGCGAGCACAGGGCAGGAGCATTGCTTCCCTTGTAGTGGCAAGGAGGCAGCTCTGGCTCTCACAGGCCAGGGTACAGGAGCCTGATAAGGCCCCGTTGCTAGATGCTCCTATATCCCCGGGGCACACGTTTGGCCCAGCGGTGGAGGAGATGCTGCAACGCTCCGTCAAGGCGCGTGAGGCGTCGCAGCAGTTGGCTAAGATGTGGCCAAGCAAGCCTTTCCAGCCAAGGCGGCTGCAGGAGCTCCAATGGCGCAGGGCGCCGCCGCAGCAGCAAGCGCACCCACAGGGCAGTAAAACCGCCCCTTTGGGGGTTTCAGCACGCAGCCAACCCGCGTTTGCAAGACCGCAGCGCGGAGGGTGGCGCCCCAGAGGAGGTAGCAGACCACGCCCTCGTGGCTCTGGTCAGGCCCCTCGTGAGCGAGCGCAGCCTAAGCAGCCCTGAGAAACCCCGGCAGCCATTAACCCACTGCTACACTGTTCCACAGCTTCTGTTCTGGCAACAATGCACCAACGACATCTGGGTGCGCAAGACTATACTCACCGGGTACACCCTTCAATTCCGGTTAAACCCCCCCCCCCCTTCAGGGGAGTGGTGGTAACTGCAGTGAAGGACTCGGTTCAGTCCTCAGCTCTAAATGCAGAAATACAGGCATTGCTCAAGAAGCGTGCCATTCAACTAGTAGACCCTGCTCTGACCGACCAGGGGTTCTGATCCAAGTACTTCCTAGTGCCAAAAAAGGACGGCGGGCTCCGCCCTATTTTAGATCTGCGACTACTGAACAAATACCTACGGGTGTTGTCGTTCAAGATGCTTATGCACAGGCACATTGTCCAGTCTGTCCGGCAGGGCGACTGGTTTACCACCGTAGACCTCACAGATGCATACTTTCACGTTCCCATCTGTCCAGGTCACAGGAAGTACCTACGTTTCGCATTTCAGAGCAGGGTCTACGAGTTTTGTGTCCTGCCATTCGGCCTGTCTCTAGCTCCTCGAACCTTTTCGAAGTGTATGGACGCCATTTTAGCCCCCTTGCGGGCTCAAGGCATCCGACTGCTGAACTATCTGGACGACTGGCTCGTCTGCGCGCAGTCAAAGGAGCAGTTGGCACAGCACTCAGTGATGGTTACAGACCATCTTCAGCGGCTAGGTCTGAAGGTCAATTCAGAAAAGAGCCGCCTCGTGCCGAGCCAACAGACCGAATTCTTGGGTCTGCATCTGGACTCTGTGTCCATGGAAGCGACCCTGTCGACACAAAGAGTTGCCTCACTGGAGCGGTGTCTCGCCCTATTCAGGTTGAGAGAAACAGTCAGCATGGAGCTGTGTCAGCGCATGCTGGGGTTGATGGCTGCCGCCTCGCAAGCCCTTCCTTTGGGCTTACTACACCAGAGACCTCTGCAGGCCTGGTTCAATGCCTTTGCGTTGCATCCGCGGAGAGACAAACACCGCAGGTTGAGGGTATCCCGAACCTGCTGGGAAGCACTGCGCTGGTGGAAAGTTCCGTTGAACATCCGCCAGGGCGTACGCTTGGGTCCCATCTTCCGAAGGGAGGTTATTACGACTGACGCTTCCAACCAAGGTTGGGGAGCAGTCTGGAACGGGTCGGGGACTCGCGGAGTGTGGTCAGGACCCTGGAGGTCGGCCCACATCAATGCTCTGGAACTCAGAGCGGTGGACCTTGCCCTGCGGCACTTCTTGCCAGTGCTTCTAGGCAAGCACGTGTTAGTGCGGTCAGACAACACCACGGTAGTGGCGTATATCAACCGCCAGGGCGGCTTTCGGTCCCCCGGTCTTCACCGGTTGGTAACACGGCTGTTGCTTTGGGCTCAACCGCGTTTAGCCTCTCTGCGGGCGGTTCACCTACCGGGCAGAGTCAATTACGCAGCGGATCTCCTGTCCAGAGGAGGTCCTCTTGCAGGCGAATGGCGTCTTCACCCTCGGGTGGTAGAGCGCATTTGGGACTGGTTCGGCACAGCGCAAGTCGATCTCTTCGCTTCGCGAGAGACCACGCACTGCCCCCTATGGTTCTCGGTGAAGGACCTCGACAGCCCCCTAGGAGTCGATGCACTGGCTCACGAATGGCCGCCAGGGCTCCTGTACGCATTTCCACCGATTTTGATGCTCCCCGCCTTCTTGGAGAAGGTCAAGGTAGAGCAAGCGACAGTGATCCTGATCGCTCCTCGGTGGCCTCGGAGGATATGGTTCCCGAGTCTAGTGCAGTTGTTGCACGGTCGCCCGAGGGAGCTCCCTCTGCGAGCGGACCTGTTGTCCCAATCCCAAGGAGGGCTATGGCACCCGAACCCCAAGCTCATGCAGCTATGGGCTTGGCCCCTGAGCGGGAGCGCCTGTCAGCCTTAGGGCTTTCGACGGCGGTTATATCCACCATTCAGAGTGCGAGAGCGCCCTCTACTCGGTCGCAATATGCGTATAAGTGGCAATTGTTTCAGAGTTGGTGTCTGGCTGAGGGCCATGACCCGGTCTCCTGCCCTATGGCAGTGATATTACAGTTTCTGCAGAAGCTGTTAGATGAGGGTAAGTCTCCCTCTACACTTAAAGTGTATTTGGCCGCTATTTCGGCTTGCCATGTACGCATTGACGGGTTATCACCTGGTTGCCATTTCCTGGCATCTCAGTTCCTAAAGGGCGCAAGACGCTTGCGGCCTCCAAGGTCGACCAGTTTACCGTCTTGGAGCCTTGATGTGGTGCTAGAAGCCCTTACCAAGGCACCGTTCGAGCCTCTCCACAGTGTGGATATGAAGTTCGTGTCTATTAAGACTGCGTTTTTGCTGTCAGTGGTATCAGCGAAACGTGTGGGCGAGTTACATGCACTCTCGGTGCATCCATCATGTACTCGTTTCGCAGGTTCTAAGGTCTCCATGCGTCCAAATCCGGCCTTTTTACCCAAGGTCATATCCCCGTTTCACATGAACCAACCAGTCGAGTTGATGGCGTTCCATCCTCCTCCTTTTTCTTCCCCAGAGGAAGAGCGGTTACACATGCTCTGCCCTGTGCGGGCATTGAGGTGTTATATTGATCGCACAAAGACTGTGAGGCAAACAGAACAGCTGTTCATATGCCATGGTTCTAAAACTTTGGGTCAGCCGTTGTCTAAGCAACGCCTTTCTCATTGGATAGTGGATGCTATTCAGTTAGCATATGATACTATGGGCCTTCCGCCACCAGGGCAGTTGAAGGCACATTCCACTAGGGGTATGGCAACATCCTGGGCCCTCTTTAGAGGGGTGCCGATGTCTGACATTTGCGCTGCAGCCAGTTGGGTTACACCGCATACATTTACGAGGTTCTACCGGTTAAATGTACTGGAATCCTCTGCTCCGTCATTTGGAGCATCTGTGTTGCACTCTATGACGCCTCAGGTTGTGGACGTCTAGAGTGGTTGACAATATGGTGTGACTATTCCACCTTGGGACAGGTGTCATTGCGAGCATAGACGCTGAGGCGCAGCTCCGCATATGTGTAGATGTACTGCCTACGCAGTTGCATTATGACGTAAGGCTGTCCTACTGCCGAGAATCCTCCCTCGCGACGGCTTGGGTACACTGTTCCCATACCTTGATGGTTATTTTCGACTTGAAAGGGAACGATAGGTTGCGGATGCAACCCCGGTTCCCTGAAAGAGAAAATAACCATCAAGCCGCGAGGTCGCTCTGGAGGCCTTCACGGCCTGAAGGGCAAAAGAGGAAGTGACTCTCCGCGCGCTGCGTATAGTAAGCTCCCAGGGGGGCGGGCTTACACGGCAGCTTGCGCGGAGGCCTATCGGCAGCTTTGACATAAAGCTCAGCCAATCCCTACTGCCTGACGGCACTGTCCCATACCTTGATGGTTATTTTCTCTTTCAGGGAACCGGGGTTGCATCCGCAACCTATCGTTCTTGCTCATATTTGTGTGCCTGACTATCGCTAAATACAGAATGGAAGGTAACCCAAAAAAAAATTATTAACGCTTTACCTTTTTACCTGTACTGTACTCTGCAAGCTTTTTACGGTCACCTCGGATTTTTCAGTACAGGTTGCAAAAGCAGACAAAAGCAAATAAAAGTATTTCTGAGGGTTTTATACTTTACATTTTATGGCTAAAAGGTGCCATCCCACAACTTTGCAGTGAATTTCTCAGCATTTATTATGATAGAAACGTCAGTTCGACGAAACACTTTTTAATAACTTAAGAATAATAATGCACTAAAACGAAGGTCCTACCGAGATTTGAACTCGGATCGCTGGATTCAGAGTCCAGAGTGCTAACCATTACACCATGGAACCCATATTTACGCCTTGGCCACGTAATTGTAATAAATACATCATTTTATTATTATTCTCTTTTTTTTTTTTTTTTTTTTTTTTTTTTTTTTTTTTTTTTTGTGTGTGTGTGTGTGTTGTGTGTGTAAGCGTTTCTACTGCGATTGTTTTAATTAGCACTAATCTTGGACTACCTTACCCAGGGTAACATTACACAGTCCAAGATTGGTTTTAATCAGGCTGTGAAAGCAGCCGAATATGTTTACAATGACTTGGATCCGGGAATCCAGAGCTTTAAAAACTGTAATAAGGCCAGACTAGTTTGGAAAAGCTTGTCTTCGTTCAGACTGTATCACAATCCCCCATCCTTCACTGCTATGACATAATAGTGTTGCATTGAATTACTACTTTTTATAAAGCATGTTATTGTGAAGCATGTTTACTGACGTGCACCTTTTGTTTTTGTGTAGATCGCCTCACCATTAGCTACTGTCGAAGCAGTGGCCCTGGAGGCCAGAATGTTAATAAAGGTATGGAAATGGAAGTCTTTGTTAAAATATTCACAAGCATGTTTAATGTACAGGGTGATCAGGAGCACTGTTGTGGGGAAGCATTCTCCACAGAGTTATCTAGACAGGCAACAACATCACAGGTTACAGAGAGTCAGCTACTGTTGTGTTATAGTACATTTTTCACATTTTGTTCTAGTAAACACACAAGCTGAAGTCCGGTTCCACATACAAACAGCTGATTGGATTCCTGAAGATGTGCGACAAAAGATTATTTCTCAGGTAACATCAATACTAAGATTACATATTCACTGGAGCTGACTGCTAATAACATTGAAGAAATGTGAAAGTTAACTAACAGCTGGTGTGTAAAGGGTAAATATTTTAACTTCTAACTGAAATGAAAGCTTAACATAAAACACCTCTATGAATCTGTGCTATACGATGAAAACATGAATAAAATCAGACATTGGTCTAATTAGTTTGTTATAAGGCTATGATTTTGATGCAGTACTTTTTAGTTCGTTTTACTGGCAAGGTGCGGCAAAAAAACAAGAATTCACGGAAAGTTGTCCAAATGTAGGTTTAGCTACATCAACATACACAAGAGCTTTTAAATAGTACACCAGAACCAATAATATAAAGACTTGCTTTTGACTGCTGGCAAGTTTAAATGTTACTTTAGAGTACAAAACTTTACCGTACAGACTTCAGACTCCGACATCATTTCTGGTCAGAGTCGAGGGTCTCAGTGCGACAAATGTTTGAAATTCTCCCTTTCGGGTTCCCTGTTGGTTGAGAGGACGGATGTACCAACGATGTCGCTTTTAAAACCTCTTGATAAGAGGTACAAACTCAGCACATTTACTTTAAATGTAAATGTATCCAATTTTGCGAATGCAATCTGTATTTAAAGTGTGAACAACAGCTGTGACCACTTTGCGCAGTCAAAAGTGCTGCGACACGACGCGTCCCGTACAGCAAATAGTGAAGCTGCACAGCTTGTAGTTGATTCATCTGCGATAGAAGGAATCTACGTAAGGAATTGATCATTTGACATATACTGGACTATACATTAGGTACATTTCTAACGAGATCACACTGATTTAGAACATATTTCTATATTTAAGTTAAATTATTTTCCTTACCACACTAAAGGAAAAGAGCCTCTATCACTTTTTAAAATGCAGAAACATGTACACTGACTTACATTGTATTATTTGATCTGAAATACAAGTTACACAATTAATAAATAAAATCTAAAATAAGAAAACGACCACGAAGGGACTCGAACCCTCAATCTCCTGATTCGAAATCAGACGCCTTATCCATTAGGCCACGCGGTCTTTCACCAAAGAGAGTGTTTACGTAAATACTTTAATCTATAATTAGCGTAGTTTGTACTACAGTATCAACGAAATATTTTTTCATAACAAAGCAAACAAGTACAGCACTACCACAGTCCCAAAGAGGTACGGAATTAAAAAAGCAGCCTGTAGCCCCGCCCATACCCTAAAGCTATGTGCTTACCCAATTGGCGCTGCCTCTTGTCTGTTATTTTCCTATTGCTGAGTGATGCCCCGCCCCTCGTACTCAGGGCACAAATGGAATTGACTGACGCTTCTGTGAAGTAATGGTTTTATAAACAATACATACCGGTATGTGATTGTTAATATGAAATATATATAAAAGCGGCTGAAATACAAACTGACAAAAAAAATCTAGCAGAGGATGGTTTCGATCCATCGACCTCTGGGTTATGGGCCCAGCACGCTTCCGCTGCGCCACTCTGCTTTTGCTCAGTTGTCAAATGTTTAATAAGATACTGTTAAATTAATTAATATAATGGACTACTATTTAATCATAGCGGTTAACGTTACTTTAGGGTGGTAAGGTTAAATTGCCTTTACCAGACACCGTGTTTAAATGGTTACTGACGCTAACCATGTTGAAATATATGTTTATTTATTTTGATGAATAATAGCTGAAGAGAGGGGAAACGTCTGGAAAGTTTATTATAAAACAGTCGTGAGAAAAAAAACATACACGTTACACCCCAGATGGGACTCGAACCCACAATCCCTGGCTTAGGAGGCCAGTGCCTTATCCATTAGGCCACTGGGGCTCCTAAAGACAACGCCGTTCTTGCTCATATTTGTGTGCCTGACTATCGCTAAATACAGAATGGAAGGTAACCCAAAAAAAAAATTATTAACGCTTTACCTTTTTACCTGTACTGTACTCTGCAAGCTTTTTACGGTCACCTCGGATTTTTCAGTACAGGTTGCAAAAGCAGACAAAAGCAAATAAAAGTATTTCTGAGGGTTTTATACTTTAGATTTTATGGCTAAAAGGTGCCATCCCACAACTTTGCAGTGAATTTCTCAGCATTTATTATGATAGAAACGTCAGTTCGACGAAACACTTTTTAATAACTTAAGAATAATAATGCACTAAAACGAAGGTCCCACCGAGATTTGAACTCGGATCGCTGGATTCAGAGTCCAGAGTGCTAACCATTACACCATGGAACCCATATTTACGCCTTGGCCACGTAACTGTAATAAATACATCATTTTATTATTATTCTCTTTTTTTTGTTTTGTTTTGTTTTTTTTTCTTTTGTGTGTAAGCGTTTCTACTGCGATTGTTTTAATTAGCACTAATCTTGGACTACCTTACCCAGGGTAACATTACACAGTCCAAGATTGGTTTTAATCGGGCTGTGAAAGCAGCCGAATATGTTTACAATGACTTGGATCCGGGAATCCAGAGCTTTAAAAACTGTAATAAGTCCAGACTAGTTTGGAAAAGCTTGTCTTCGTTCAGACTGTATCACAATCCCCCATCCTTCACTGCTATGACATAATAGTGTTGCATTGAATTACTACTTTTTATAAAGCATGTTATTGTGAAGCATGTTTACTGACGTGCACCTTTTGTTTTTGTGTAGATCGCCTCACCATTAGCTACTGTCGAAGCAGTGGCCCTGGAGGCCAGAATGTTAATAAAGGTATGGAAATGGAAGTCTTTGTTAAAATATTCACAAGCATGTTTAATGTACAGGGTGATCAGGAGCACTGTTTTGGGGAAGCATTCTCCACAGAGTTAACTAGACAGGCAACAACATCACAGGTTACAGAGAGTCAGCTACTGTTGTGTTATAGTACATTTTTCACATTTTGTTCTAGTAAACACACAAGCTGAAGTCCGGTTCCACATACAAACAGCTGATTGGATTCCTGAAGATGTGCGACAAAAGATTCTTTCTCAGGTAACATCAATACTAAGATTACATATTCACTGGAGCTGACTGCTAATAACATTGAAGAAATGTGAAAGTTAACTAACAGCTGGTGTGTAAAGGGTAAATATTTTAACTTCTAACTGAAATGAAAGCTTAACAAAAAACACCTCTATGAATCTGTGCTATACGATGAAAACATGAATAAAATCAGACATTGGTCTAATTAGTTTGTTATAAGGCTATGATTTTGATGCAGTACTTTTTAGTTCGTTTTACTGGCAAGGTGCGGCAAAAAAACAAGAATTCACGGAAAGTTGTCCAAATGTAGGTTTAGCTACATCAACATACACAAGAGCTTTTAAATAGTACACCAGAACCAATAATATAAAGACTTGCTTTTGACTGCTGGCAAGTTTAAATGTTACTTTAGAGTACAAAACTTTACCGTACAGACTTCAGACTCCGACATCATTTCTGGTCAGAGTCGAGGGTCTCAGTGCGACAAATGTTTGAAATTCTCCCTTTCGGGTTCCCTGTTGGTTGAGAGGACAGATGTACCAACGATGTCGCTTTTAAAACCTCTTGATAAGAGGTACAAACTCAGCACATTTACTTTAAATGTAAATGTATCCAATTTTGCGAATGCAATCTGTATTTAAAGTGTGAACAACAGCTGTGACCACTTTGCGCAGTGAAAAGTGCTGCGACACGACGCGTCCCGTACAGCAAATAGTGAAGCTGCACAGCTTGTAGTTGATTCATCTGCGATAGAAGGAATCTACGTAAGGAATTGATCATTTGACATATACTGGACTATACATTAGGTACATTTCTAACGAGATCACACTGATGTAGAACATATTTCTATATTTAAGTTAAATTATTTTCCTTACCACACTAAAGGAAAAGAGCCTATATCACTTTTTAAAACGCAGAAACATGTACACTGACTTACATTGTATTATTTGATCTGAAATACAAGTTACACAATTAATAAATAAAATCTAAAAAACCGACCACGAAGGGACTCGAACCCTCAATCTTCTGATTCGAAGTCAGACGCCTTATCCATTAGGCCACGCGGTCTTTAACCAAAAGAGAGCGTTTACGTAAATACTTTCATCTATAATTAGCGTAGTTTGTACTACAGTATCAACGAAATATTTTTTCATAACAAAGCAAACAAATACAGAACTACCACAGTCCCAAAGAGGTACGAAATTAAAAAAGCAGCCAGTAGCCCCGCCCATACCCTAAAGCTATGTGCTTACCCAATTGGCGCTGCCTCTTGTCTGTTATTTTCCTATTGCTGAGTGATGCCCCGCCCCTCGTACTCAGGGCACAAATGGAATTGACTGACGCTTCTGTGAAGTAATGGTTTTATAAACAATACATATCGGTATGTGATTGTTAATATGAAATATATATATAAAAGCGGCTGAAATACAAACTGACAAAAAAAATCTAGCAGAGGATGGTTTCGAGCCATGGACCTCTGGGTTATGGGCCCAGCACGCTTCCGCTGCGCCACTCTGCTTTTGCTCAGTTGTCAAATGTTTAATAAGATACTGTTAAATTAATTAATATAATGGACTACTATTTAATCATAGTGGTTAACGTTACTTTAGGGTGGTAAGGTTAAATTGCCTTTACCAGACACTGTGTTTAAATGGTTACTGACGCTAACCATGTTGAAATATATGTTTATTTATTTTGATGAATAATAGCTGAAGAGAGGGGAAACGTCTGGAAAGTTTATTATAAAACAGTCGTGAGAAAAAAAACATACACGTTACACCCCAGATGGGACTCGAACCCACAATCCCTGGCTTAGGAGGCCAGTGCCTTATCCATTAGGCCACTGGGGTTCCTAAAGAAAATGCCGTTCTTGCTCATATTTGTGTGCCTGACTATCGCTAAATACAGAATGGAAGGTAACCCAAAAAAATATTATTAACGCTTTACCTTTTTACCTGTACTGTACTCTGCAAGCTTTTTACGGTCACCTCGGATTTTTCAGTACAGGTTGCAAAAGCAGACAAAAGCAAATAAAAGTATTTCTGAGGGTTTTATACTTTAGATTTTATGGCTAAAAGGTGCCATCCCACAACTTTGCAGTGAATTTCTCAGCATTTATTATGATAGAAACGTCAGTTCGACGAAACACTTTTTAATAATTTAAGAATAATAATGCATTAAAACGAAGGTCCCACCGAGATTTGAACTCGGATCGCTGGATTCAGAGTCCAGAGTGCTAACCATTACACCATGAAACCCATATTTACGCCTTGGCCACGTAACTGTAATAAATACATCATTTTATTATTATTATTTTTTTTTTTTGTGTGTGTGTGTGTGTGTGTGTAAGCGTTTCTACTGCGATTGTTTTAATTAGCACTAATCTTGGACTACCTTACCCAGGGTAACATTACACAGTCCAAGATTGGTTTTAATCGGGCTGTGAAAGCAGCCGAATATGTTTACAATGACTTGGATCCGGGAATCCAGAGCTTTAAAAACTGTAATAAGTCCAGACTAGTTTGGAAAAGCTTGTCTTCGTTCAGACTGTATCACAATCCCCCATCCTTCACTGCTATGACATAATAGTGTTGCATTGAATTACTACTTTTTATAAAGTATGTTATTGTGAAGCATGTTTACTGACGTGCACCTTTTGTTTTTGTGTAGATCGCCTCACCATTACCTACTGTCGAAGCAGTGGCCCTGGAGGCCAGAATGTTAATAAAGGTATGGAAATGGAATTCTTTGTTAAAATATTCACAAGCATGTTTAATGTACAGGGTGATCAGGAGCACTGTTTTGGGGAAGCATTCTCCACAGAGTTAACTAGACAGGCAACAACATCACAGGTTACAGAGAGTCAGCTACTGTTGTGTTATAGTACATTTTTCACATTTTGTTCTAGTAAACACACAAGCTGAAGTCCGGTTCCACATACAAACAGCTGATTGGATTCCTGAAGATGTGCGACAAAAGATTATTTCTCAGGTAACATCAATACTAAGATTACATATTCACTGGAGCTGACTGCTAATAACATTGAAGAAATGTGAAAGTTAACTAACAGCTGGTGTGTAAAGGGTAAATATTTTAACTTCTAACTGAAATGAAAGCTTAACAAAAAACACCTCTATGAGTCTGTGCTATACGATGAAAACATGAATAAAATCAGACATTGGTCTAATTAGTTTGTTATAAGGCTATGATTTTGATGCAGTACTTTTTAGTTCGTTTTACTGGCAAGGTGCGGCAAAAAAACAAGAATTCACGGAAAGTTGTCCAAATGTAGGTTTAGCTACATCAACATACACAAGAGCTTTTAAATAGTACACCAGAACCAATAATATAAAGACTTGCTTTTGACTGCTGGCAAGTTTAAATGTTACTTTAGAGTACAAAACTTTACCGTACAGACTTCAGACTCCGACATCATTTCTGGTCAGAGTCGAGGGTCTCAGTGCGACAAATGTTTGAAATTCTCCCTTTCGGGTTCCCTGTTGGTTGAGAGGACGGATGTACCAACGATGTCGCTTTTAAAACCTCTTGATAAGAGGTACAAACTCAGCACATTTACTTTAAATGTAAATGTATCCAATTTTGCGAATGCAATCTGTATTTAAAGTGTGAACAACAGCTGTGACCACTTTGCGCAGTCAAAAGTGCTGCGACACGACGCGTCCCGTACAGCAAATAGTGAAGCTGCACAGCTTGTAGTTGATTCATCTGCGATAGAAGGAATCTACGTAAGGAATTGATCATTTGACATATACTGGACTATACATTAGGTACATTTCTAACGAGATCACACTGATGTAGAACATATTTCTATATTTAAGTTAAATTATTTTCCTTACCACACTAAAGGAAAAGAGCCTATATCACTTTTTAAAACGCAGAAACATGTACACTGACTTACATTGTATTATTTGATCTGAAATACAAGTTACACAATTAATAAATAAAATCTAAAAAACCGACCACGAAGGGACTCGAACCCTCAATCTTCTGATTCGAAGTCAGACGCCTTATCCATTAGGCCACGCAGTCTTTCACCAAAAGGGAGCGTTTACGTAAATACTTTCATCTATAATTAGCGTAGTTTGTACTACAGTATCAACGAAATATTTTTTCATAACAAAGCAAACAAGTACAGAACTACCACAGTCCCAAAGAGGTACGGAATTAAAAAAGCAGCCAGTAGCCCCGCCCATACCCTAAAGCTATGTGCTTACCCAATTGGCGCTGCCTCTTGTCTGTTATTTTCCTATTGCTGAGTGATGCCCCGCCCCTCGTACTCAGGGCACAAATGGAATTGACTGACGCTTCTGTGAAGTAATGGTTTTATAAACAATACATACCGGTATGTGATTGTTAATATGAAATATATATATAAAAGCGGCTGAAATACAAACTGACAAAATAAATCTAGCAGAGGATGGTTTCGAGCCATCGACCTATGGGTTATGGGCCCAGCACGCTTCCGCTGCGCCACTCTGCTTTTGCTCAGTTGTCAAATGTTTAATAAGATACTGTTAAATTAATTAATATAATGGACTACTATTTAATCATAGCGGTTAACGTTACTTTAGGGTGGTAAGGTTAAATTGCCTTTACCAGACACCGTGTTTAAATGGTTACTGACGCTAACCATGTTGAAATATATGTTTATTTATTTTGATGAATATTAGCTGAAGAGAGGGGAAACGTCTGGAAAGTTTATTATAAAACAGTCGTGAGAAAAAAAAACATACACGTTACACCCCAGATGGGACTCAAACCCACAATCCCTGGCTTAGGAGGCCAGTGCCTTATCCATTAGGCCACTGGGGCTCCTAAAGAAAATGCCGTTCTTGCTCATATTTGTGTGCCTGACTATCGCTAAATACAGAATGGAAGGTAACCCAAAAAAATATTATTAACGCTTTACCTTTTTACATGTACTGTACTCTGCAAGCTTTTTATGGTCACCTCGGATTTTTCAGTACAGGTTGCAAAAGCAGACAAAAGCAAATAAAAGTATTTCTGAGGGTTTTATACTTTAGATTTTATGGCTAAAAGGTGCCATCCCACAACTTTGCAGTGAATTTCTCAGCATTTATTATGATAGAAATGTCAGTTCGACGAAACACTTTTTAATAACTTAAGAATAATAATGCACTAAAACGAAGGTCCCACCGAAATTTGAACTCGGATCGCTGGATTCAGAGTCCAGAGTGCTAACCAGTACACCATGGAACCCATATTTACGCCTTGGCCACGTAACTGTAATAAATACATCATTTTATTATTCTCTTTTTTTTTTTTTTTTTTTTTTTTTATTTTTTTTTTTTTTTGTTGTTGTGTGTGTAAGCATTTCTACTGCGATTGTTTTAATTAGCACTAATCTTGGACTACCTTACCCAGGGTAACATTACACAGTCCAAGATTGGTTTTAATCGGGCTGTGAAAGCAGCCGAATATGTTTACAATGACTTGGATCCGGGAATCCAGAGCTTTAAAAACTGTAATAAGTCCAGACTAGTTTGGAAAAGCTTGTCTTCGTTCAGACTGTATCACAATCCCCCATCCTTCACTGCTATGACATAATAGTGTTGCATTGAATTACTACTTTTTATAAAGCATGTTATTGTGAAGCATGTTTACTGACGTGCACCTTTTGTTTTTGTGTAGATCGCCTCACCATTACCTACTGTCGAAGCAGTGGCCCTGGAGGCCAGAATGTTAATAAAGGTATGGAAATGGACGTCTTTGTTAAAATATTCACAAGCATGTTTAATGTACATGGTGATCAGGAGCACTGTTGTGGGGAAGCATTCTCCACAGAGTTAACTAGACAGGCAACAACATCACAGGTTACAGAGAGTCAGCTACTGTTGTGTTATAATACATTTTTCACATTTTGTTCTAGTAAACACACAAGCTGAAGTCCGGTTCCACATACAAACAGCTGATTGGATTCCTGAAGATGTGCGACAAAAGATTATTTCTCAGGTAAGATCAATACTAAGATTACATATTCACTTGAGCTGACTGCTAATAACATTGAAGAAATGTGAAAGTTAACTAACAGCTGGTGTGTAAAGGGTAAATATTTTAACTTCTAACTGAAATGAAAGCTTAACAAAAAACACCTCTATGAATCTGTGCTATACGATGAAAACATGAATAAAATCAGACATTGGTCTAATTAGTTTGTTATAAGGCTATGATTTTGATGCAGTACTTTTTAGTTCGTTTTACTGGCAAGGTGCGGCAAAAAAACAAGAATTCACGGAAAGTTGTCCAAATGCCGTTCCCTTTCAAGTCGAAAATAGCCATCAAGGTATGGGACATTGCCGTCAGGCAGTAGGGATTGGCTGAGCTTTATGTCAAAGCTGCCGATAGGCCTCCGCGCAAGCTGCCGTGTAAGCCCGCCCCCCTGGGAGCTTACTATACGCAGCGCGCGGAGAGTCACTTCCTCTTTTGCCCTTCAGGCCGTGAAGGCCTCCAGAGCGACCTCGCGGCTTGATGGTTATTTTCTCTTTCAGGGAACCGGGGTTGCATCTCCGAGTTTATTTCAGTTATACTCTCCGGAGTTATTATTGTTTATTATTATTGTTATTGTATTATTATTTAGGATTATATATTGTTTAACATTATATATTCCTTTTCGCTTTGCTTCGGCATCGCGTTCTTCGTGGTCTCCCCGTCTTTCCTCTGTTCTTAATTATTATTGTGTGGGTTTTTTGTATATATATATTTGTATATATATTATATTTATTGTATATATATATATTTTGTTATATATATTGTAGATTGTGTGTTCGGACGCGTGTTGCGTTGGCCTTGGCCCACGCGCATTTTGCATCCTCGGTCTAGCTTAGGCTAGACCGTGTGTGTGCACGGGTAGTCTGCTCTGCAGTGTTCCCCCCCCCCGCGGCGCGTTCCCGCCACGTGGTATTGCACTACACTCCCTTACCTTCTGCAGCGTCCACCAAAAAAAAAAAAAATTCCCTTCACTATACAGAGTAAGACAACCACCAACGTGCAAAATCCCCAGCACCTTTCAGGTAGGTATTGCACAGCATCAGACACTGTACCAGCACTTAGCGTCTCCGCTTGGCGGGTCAGCTGACGCTTAGGCGTCTGTGCTAGCGTTCCACGCTCGGTACTCGCGCTTCGGCGCTCGCGCTCCGGCGCTTTTGGTGTCAGCGCTTGTGCGCTTGGTGCAGCGCTTCGGCGCTTTGTGCAGCGCTTCTGCGCTTGGTGCTTAGTGCTTCTGCACTTGGGGCTCAGTGCTCGACGCTCGACGCTTCGGTGCTCGACGCTTCGGCGCTCGACGCTTCGCCGCCTCGAGGCCTCGACGCGCGCACCCTCGACGCTCGACGCACGCACCTCGGCGCTCGACGCGGCGGCGCTTGACGCACGCACTTCAGGTGCTCGACGCTTGGTGTCCGACGCTTAGGCGTCCGACGCGCGCACCTCGGCGTTTGACGCGACAGTGCTCGACGCACACTCTTTGGTGCTTGACGTCAATACTAGACGCTTCGGCGTTCTACTATGTCTGGGTTCCACCGTTGCGTGACCTGTCAGGCCAAGTTGCCTGCCAGCGACCCTCATGAAGACTGCGTCGCATGCTTGGGGCCGGACCATGCCGCATCTGCCCTGGCAGATAGGGCATACTGCCAGCTATGTGCGGGGTTTCAGACACGCACCCTTCGCCAGAGAGCGAGGAAGGCAGTTGGAGGTTGTTCCCCATCCTCGGGCTCGTCCCACACCGTCTCGGCCCCACCGTCATCGATCGTGTCGCTGCCGGCGACGTCTCAGCTCCCTCTGAGCCCATCTTCCCAGCTTACAGCTGGTCAGAGATCTCCAGCCAGGTGTGCTCGGGAACGTTCCCGCAGTCCCTCCTCTCGCGGGGCTCGCCCCCGTCGGGAGTCTCGATCCAGGTCTCGATCGCCTCGCCGGAGAAGGCACTCTCGCTCCCCTCGGAGGGGTAGGCATTACCAGGACACATCTGGGGTGGCTGAGCTCACCTCCAAGATGTCACATTTTATGGAGCTCATGATGGGACAACAATCCCTCCTTATGACCCTAGCAAATGTGGCGCCTCGGGCCCCAGAGCTAGTAACCGGACCCAGCACTAGTCAGCTGACGGTTCCTCCACCAGTGCCCCAGGAAGTAGAGTGGGACGCCGATGCTGTCTCAAGGGACGCATCTGATGCAGACCCGCTCTTTGAGGACACAGAGCCTGAGGTGGCATCCCAGCACTCTGGGCAGGACGACCCTGAAGTGCTGGATACTAATGACCCTATCTGGTCAGTGGTGGAGAGGGCAGCCCGTCACTTAGGCGTGGACTGGCCTGCGTCAGAGCCAACACGACGCTCTTTATTTGAGTTGCCATCGGCTCCGCCCCTTCAGTCCAGGATGCTCCCGGCGTTCCCGGATTTTATTAAGGAGGTACAGTCCACCTGGGGAGCCACGGCCTCCGCCCCGGCGACTTCTCGCAAGGCTTCGGCTTTTACCATGCACGGGGCGAGCGAAGCTGGATTAGCGTCCTTTCCGCCAGTGGGCGCCGCGTTCGCCGCGCTAGTAAAGGCGCCGACATTATCGGGGCTGGCTAAGGACCCTTCCTGCCCTAACAGGCAGTGTAGGATTACGGAGGCACACCTAAAAAAGGGTTATGTCGCGGCTACAGAGGCAGTTAGACTGTCTAACGTGGCCAGCCTCCTGACAGTCTATCAGGCGGCGCTGATTCGCGACCTGCCTGAGTCCCCATCCGTCGGACTTAGAACCGAGCTGGGTGCAGTTGCACAGCTTTTGGTTAAGCTGGCTCAGCTGAATGCGCGAGCACAGGGCAGGAGCATTGCTTCCCTTGTAGTGGCAAGGAGGCAGCTCTGGCTCTCACAGGCCAGGGTACAGGAGCCTGATAAGGCCCCGTTGCTAGATGCTCCTATATCCCCGGGGCACACGTTTGGCCCAGCGGTGGAGGAGATGCTGCAACGCTCCGTCAAGGCGCGTGAGGCGTCGCAGCAGTTGGCTAAGATGTGGCCAAGCAAGCCTTTCCAGCCAAGGCGGAGGGTGGCGCCCCAGAGGAGGTAGCAGACCACGCCCTCGTGGCTCTGGTCAGGCCCCTCGTGAGCGAGCGCAGCCTAAGCAGCCCTGAGAAACCCCGGCAGCCATTAACCCACCCCTACACTGTTCCACAGCTTCTGTTCTGGCAACAATGCACCAACGACATCTGGGTGCGCAAGACTATACTCACCGGGTACACCCTTCAATTCCGGTTAAACCCCCCCCCCCCCTTCAGGGGAGTGGTGGTAACTGCAGTGAAGGACTCGGTTCAGTCCTCAGCTCTAAATGCAGAAATACAGGCATTGCTCAAGAAGCGTGCCATTCAACTAGTAGACCCTGCTCTGACCGACCAGGGGTTCTGATCCAAGTACTTCCTAGTGCCAAAAAAGGACGGCGGGCTCCGCCCTATTTTAGATCTGCGACTACTGAACAAATACCTACGGGTGTTGTCGTTCAAGATGCTTACGCACAGGCACATTGTCCAGTCTGTCCGGCAGGGCGACTGGTTTACCACCGTAGACCTCACAGATGCATACTTTCACGTTCCCATCTGTCTGGGTCACAGGAAGTACCTACGTTTCGCATTTCAGAGCTGGGTCTACGAGTTTTGTGTCCTGCCATTCGGCCTGTCTCTAGCTCCTCGAACCTTTTCGAAGTGTATGGACGCCATTTTAGCCCCCTTGCGGGCTCAAGGCATCCGACTGCTGAACTATCTGGACGACTGGCTCGTCTGCGCGCAGTCAAAGGAGCAGTTGGCACAGCACTCAGTGATGGTTACAGACCATCTTCAGCGGCTAGGTCTGAAGGTCAATTCAGAAAAGAGCCGCCTCGTGCCGAGCCAACAGACCGAATTCTTGGGTCTGCATCTGGACTCTGTGTCCATGGAAGCGACCCTGTCGACACAAAGAGTTGCCTCACTGGAGCGGTGTCTCTCCCTATTCAGGTTGAGAGAAACAGTCAGCATGGAGCTGTGTCAGCGCATGCTGGGGTTGATGGCTGCCGCCTCGCAAGCCCTTCCTTTGGGCTTACTACACCAGAGACCTCTGCAGGCCTGGTTCAATGCCTTTGCGTTGCATCCGCGGAGAGACAAACACCGCAGGTTGAGGGTATCCCGAACCTGCTGGGAAGCACTGCGCTGGTGGAAAGTTCCGTCGAACATCCGCCAGGGCGTACGCTTGGGTCCCATCTTCCGAAGGGAGGTTATTACGACCGACGCTTCCAACCAAGGTTGGGGAGCAGTCTGGAACGGGTCGGGGACTCGCGGAGTGTGGTCAGGACCCTGGAGGTCGGCCCACATCAATGCTCTGGAACTCAGAGCGGTGGACCTTGCCCTGCGGCACTTCTTGCCAGTGCTTCTAGGCAAGCACGTGTTAGTGCGGTCAGACAACACCACGGTAGTGGCGTATATCAACCGCCAGGGCGGCTTTCGGTCCCCCGGTCTTCACCGGTTGGTAACACGGCTGTTGATTTGGGCTCAACCGCGTTTAGCCTCTCTGCGGGCGGTTCACCTACCGGGCAGAGTCAATTACGCAGCGGATCTCCTGTCCAGAGGAGGTCCTCTTGCAGGCGAATGGCGTCTTCACCCTCGGGTGGTAGAGCGCATTTGGGACTGGTTCGGCACAGCGCAAGTCGATCTCTTCGCTTCGCGAGAGACCACGCACTGCCCCCTATGGTTCTCGGTGAAGGACCTCGACAGCCCCCTAGGAGTCGATGCACTGGCTCACGAATGGCCGCCAGGGCTCCTGTACACATTTCCACCGATTTTGATGCTCCCCGCCTTCTTGGAGAAGGTCAGGGTAGAGCAAGCGACAGTGATCCTGATCGCTCCTCGGTGGCCTCGGAGAATATGGTTCCCGAGTCTAGTGCAGTTGTTGCACGGTCGCCCGAGGGAGCTCCCTCTGCGAGCGGACCTGTTGTCCCAAGCCCAAGGAGGGCTATGGCACCCGAACGGGAGCCCCTGAGCGGGAGCGCCTGTCAGCCTTAGGGCTTTCGACGGCGGTTATATCCACCATTCAGAGTGCGAGAGCGCCCTCTACTCGGTCGCAATATGCGTATAAGTGGCAATTGTTTCAGAGTTGGTGTCTGGCTGAGGGCCATGACCCAGTCTCCTGCCCTATGGCAGTGATATTACAGTTTCTGCAGAAGCTGTTAGATGAGGGTAAGTCTCCCTCTACACTTAAAGTGTATTTGGCCACTATTTCGACTTGCCATGTACGCATTGACGGGTTATCACCTGGTTGCCATTTCCTGGCATCTCAGTTCCTAAAGGGCGCAAGACGCTTGCGGCCTCCAAGGTCGACCAGTTTACCGTCTTGGAGCCTTGATGTGGTGCTAGAAGCCCTTACCAAGGCACCGTTCGAGCCTCTCCACAGTGTGGATATGAAGTTCGTGTCTATTAAGACTGCGTTTTTGCTGTCAGTGGTATCAGCGAAACGTGTGGGCGAGTTACATGCACTCTCGGTGCATCCATCATGTACTCGTTTCGCAGGAGACGGTTCTAAGGTCTCCATGCGTCCAAATCCGGCCTTTTTACCCAAGGTCATATCCCCGTTTCACATGAACCAACCAGTCGAGTTGATGGCGTTCCATCCTCCTCCTTTTTCTTCCCCAGAGGAAGAGCGGTTACACATGCTCTGCCCTGTGCGGGCATTGAGGTGTTATATTGATCGCACAAAGACTGTGAGGCAAACAGAACAGCTGTTCATATGCCATGGTTCTAAAACTTTGGGTCAGCCGTTGTCTAAGCAACGCCTTTCTCATTGGATAGTGGATGCTATTCAGTTAGCATATGATACTATGGGCCTTCCGCCACCAGGGCAGTTGAAGGCACATTCCACTAGGGGTATGGCAACATCCTGGGCCCTCTTTAGAGGGGTGCCGATGTCTGACATTTGCGCTGCAGCCAGTTGGGTTACACCGCATACATTTACGAGGTTCTACCGGTTAAATGTACTGGAATCCTCTGCTCCGTCATTTGGAGCATCTGTGTTGCACTCTATGACGCCTCAGGTTGTGGACGTCTAGAGTGGTTGACAATATGGTGTGACTATTCCACCTTGGGACAGGTGTCATTGCGAGCATAGACGCTGAGGCGCAGCTCCGCATATGTGTAGATGTACTGCCTACGCAGTTGCGTTATGACGTAAGGCTGTCCTACTGCCGAGAATCCTCCCTCGCGACGGCTTGGGTACACTGTTCCCATACCTTGATGGTTATTTTCGACTTGAAAGGGAACGATAGGTTGCGGATGCAACCCCGGTTCCCTGAAAGAGAAAATAACCATCAAGCCGCGAGGTCGCTCTGGAGGCCTTCACGGCCTGAAGGGCAAAAGAGGAAGTGACTCTCCGCGCGCTGCGTATAGTAAGCTCCCAGGGGGGCGGGCTTACACGGCAGCTTGCGCGGAGGCCTATCGGCAGCTTTGACATAAAGCTCAGCCAATCCCTACTGCCTGACGGCAATGTCCCATACCTTGATGGTTATTTTCTCTTTCAGGGAACCGGGGTTGCATCCGCAACCTATCGCTCTTGCTCATATTTGTGTGCCTGACTATCGCTAAATACAGAATGGAAGGTAACCCAAAAAAAAATTATTAACGCTTTACCTTTTTACCTGTACTGTACTCTGCAAGCTTTTTACGGTCACCTCGGATTTTTCAGTACAGGTTGCAAAAGCAGACAAAAGCAAATAAAAGTATTTCTGAGGGTTTTATACTTTAGATTTTATGGCTAAAAGGTGCCATCCCACAACTCTGCAGTGAATTTCTCAGCATTTATTATGATAGAAACGTCAGTTCGACGAAACACTTTTTAATAACTTAAGAATAATAATGCACTAAAACGAAGGTCCCACTCGGATGAACTCGGATCGCTGGATTCAGAGTCCAGAGTGCTAACCATTACACCATGGAACCCATATTTACGCCTTGGCCACGTAACTGTAATAAATACATCATTTTATTATTATTCTCTTTTTTTTTTTTGTTGTTGTTGTTGTTGTTGTGTGTGTAAGCGTTTCTACTGCGATTGTTTTAATTAGCACTAATCTTGGACTACCTTGCCCAGGGTAACATTACACAGTCCAAGATTGGTTTTAATCGGGCTGTGAAAGCAGCCGAATATGTTTACAATGACTTGGATCCGGGAATCCAGAGCTTTAAAAACTGTAATAAGTCCAGACTAGTTTGGAAAAGCTTGTCTTCGTTCAGACTGTATCACAATCCCCCATCCTTCACTGCTATGATATAATAGTGTTGCATTGAATTACTACTTTTTATAAAGCATGTTATTGTGAAGCATGTTTACTGACGTGCACCTTTTGTTTTTGTGTAGATCGCCTCACCATTACCTACTGTCGAAGCAGTGGCCCTGGAGGCCAGAATGTTAATAAAGGTATGGAAATGGAAGACTTTGTTAAAATATTCACAAGCATGTTTAATGTACAGGGTGATCAGGAGCACTGTTGTGGGGAAGCATTCTCAACAGAGTTAACTAGACAGGCAACAACATCACAGGTTACAGAGAGTCAGCTACTGTTGTGTTATAATACATTTTTCACATTTTGTTCTAGTAAACACACAAGCTGAAGTCCGGTTCCACATACAAACAGCTGATTGGATTCCTGAAGATGTGCGACAAAAGATTATTTCTCAGGTAACATCAATACTAAGATTACATATTCACTGGAGCTGACTGCTAATAACATTGAAGAAATGTGAAAGTTAACTAACAGCTGGTGTGTAAAGGGTAAATATTTTAACTTCTAACTGAAATGAAAGCTTAACAAAAAACACCTCTATGAATCTGTGCTATACGATGAAAACATGAATAAAATCAGACATTGGTCTAATTAGTTTGTTATAAGGCTATGATTTTGATGCAGTACTTTTTAGTTCGTTTTACTGGCAAGGTGCAGCAAAAAAGACAAGAATTCACAGAAAGTTGTCCAAATGTAGGTTTTGCTACATCAACATACACAAGAGCTTTTAAATAGTACACCAGAACCAATAATATAAAGACTTGCTTTTGACTGCTGGCAAGTTTAAATGTTACTTTAGAGTACAAAACTTTACCGTACAGACTTCAGACTCCGACATCATTTCTGGTCAGAGTCGAGGGTCTCAGTGCGACAAATGTTTGAAATTCTCCCTTTCGGGTTCCCTGTTGGTTGAGAGGACGGATGTACCAACGATGTCGCTTTTAAAACCTCTTGATAAGAGGTACAAACTCAGCACATTTACTTTAAATGTAAATGTATCCAATTTTGCGAATGCAATCTGTATTTAAAGTGTGAACAACAGCTGTGACCACTTTGCGCAGTCAAAAGTGCTGCGACACGACGCGTCCCGTACACCAAATAGTGAAGCTGCACAGCTTGTAGTTGATTCATCTGCGATAGAAGGAATCTACGTAAGGAATTGATCATTTGACATATACTGGACTATACATTAGGTACATTTCTAACGAGATCACACTGATGTAGAACATATTTCTATATTTACGTTAAATTATTTTCCTTACCACACTAAAGGAAAAGAGCCTATATCACTTTTTAAAACGCAGAAACATGTACACTGACTTATATTGTATTATTTGATCTGAAATACAAGTTACACAATTAATAAATAAAATCTAAAATAAAAAAACGACCACGAAGGGACTCGAACCCTCAATCTTCTGATTCGAAGTCAGACGCCTTATCCATTAGGCCACGCGGTTTTTCACCAAAAGAGAGCGTTTACGTAAATACTTTAATCTATAATTAGCGTAGTTTGTACTACAGTATCAACGAAATATGTTTTCATAACAAAGCAAACAAGTACAGAACTACCACAGTCCCAAAGAGGTACGGAATTAAAAAAGCAGCCAGTAGCCCCGCCCATACCCTAAAGCTATGTGCTTACTCAATTGGCGCTGCCTCTTGTCTGTTATTTACCTATTGCTGAGTGATGCCCCGCCCCTCGTACTCAGGGCACAAATGGAATTGACTGACGCTTCTGTGAAGTAATGGTTTTATAAACAATACATACCGGTATGTGATTGTTAATATGAAATATATATAAAAGCGGCTGAAATACAAACTGACAAAAAAAAATCTAGCAGAGGATGGTTTCGATCCATCGACCTCTGGGTTATGGGCCCAGCACGCTTCCTCTGCGCCACTCTGCTTTTGCTCAGTTGTCAAATGTTTAATAAGATACTGTTAAATTAATTAATATAATGGACTACTATTTAATCATAGCGGTTAACGTTACTTTAGGGTGGTAAGGTTAAATTGCCTTTACCAGACACCGTGTTTAAATGGTTACTGACGCTAACCATGTTGAAATATATGTTTATTTATTTTGATGAATAATAGCTGAAGAGAGGGGAAACGTCTGGAAAGTTTATTATAAAACAGTCGTGAGAAAAAAACATACACGTTACACCCCAGATGGGACTCGAACCCACAATCCCTGGCTTAGGAGGCCAGTGCCTTATCCATTAGGCCACTGGGGCTCCTAAAGAAAATGCCGTTCTTGCTCATATTTGTGTGCCTGACTATCGCTAAATACAGAATGGAAGGTAACCCCAAAAAAAATTATTAACGCTTTACCTTTTTACCTGTACTGTACTCTGCAAGCTTTTTACGGTCACCTCGGATTTTTCAGTACAGGCTGCAAAAGCAGACAAAAGCAAATAAAAGTATTTCTGAGGGTTTTATACTTTAGATTTTATGGCTAAAAGGTGCCATCCTACAACTTCCGCTGCGCCACTCTGCTTTTCCTCAGTAGTCAAATGTTTAATATGATAAAGTTAAATTACATGCAGCGAATTTAACAGCATTCATTATGATAGAAAGGTCAGTTCGATGAAACACTTTTTAATATCTTAAGAATAATAATGCCAAAAGGAAGGTCCCACCGAGATTTGCACTCGGATCGCTGGATTCAGAGTGCAGAGTGCTAACCATTACACCATGCAACCCATATTTATGCCTTGGCCACTTAACTATAATAAATACATCATTTTATTATTATTATATTTTTGTAAGCGTTTCTCCTGCTATTGTTTTAATTTGATATGTTTAGGTTATATTTTATACAATTTGGTGGATTCTTGATCTCCTTAGTTCGGGTCTAGGCAGCGGTCAGGTATTTTCCACAAGGGGGCGATACACCATGGCAGCGGCTAACCACAGTAGCGCACATTGTACTGCATTCCTCCATATCCCTGCCTCAGTCAGCTCTCTGCACATTGTACTGCCTTCCTCCATATCCCTCCCTGAGTCAGCTCTCTGCACATTGTACTGCATTCCTCCATATCCCTGCCTGAGTCAGCTCTCTGCACATTGTACTGCATTCCTCCATATCCCTGCCTGAATCAGCTCTGCACATTGTACTGCATTCCTCCATATTCCTGCCTGAATCAGCTCTCTGCACACTGTACTGCATTCCTCCATATCCCTGCCTGAATCCGCTCTCTACTCACTGTACTGCCTTCCTCCATATCCCTGCATGAATCAGCTCTCTGTACACGGTAATGCATTCCTTCATATCCCTGTCTGAATCAGCTCTCTGCACACGGTACTGCATTCCTCCATATCCCTGTCTGAATCAGCTCTCTGCACACTGTACTGCATTCCACCATATTGCTTCCTAAAACAGCTCTGCACACTGTACTGCATTCCTCCATGTCCCCGCCTGAATCAGCTCTCTGCACATTGTACTGCATTCCTCCATATCGCTGCCTGAATCAGCTCTGCACTGTACTGTATTCCTCTATTTTCCTGCCTGAATCAGCTCTGCACACAGTACTGCATTCCTCCATATCCCTGCCTGAATCAACTCTGCACACTGTACTGCATTCCTCCATGTCCCAGCCTGAATCAGCTCTCTGCACATTGTACTGCATTCCTCCATATCCCTGCCTGAATCAGCTCTCTGCACACTGTACTGCAATCCTCCATATCCCTGCCTGAATCAGCTCTGCACACTGTACTGCATTCCTCCATATCCCTGCCTGAATCAGCTCTGCACATTGTACTGCAATCCTCCATATCACTGCCTGAATCAGCTACCTGCACACTGTACTGATTCCTCCATATCCCTGCCTGAATCAGCTCTCTGCACACTGTACTGCATTCCTCCATATCCCTGCCTGAATCAGTTCTCTGCACACTGTACTGCATTCCTCCATATTCCTGCCTGCATCAGCTCTCTGCACACTGTACTGCATTCCTCCATATCCCTCACTGAATAAGCTCTCTGCACACTGTATCCTGGAGTGTACCTTGTGCTCACAGGGTCCAGGTATGTGGGAGCTCCCTAAGATCAAATGCAATCAGAGACTGAAGGTCAGCCCACAGTTACACCTGCTGAGTCAGGTGACACTTTTGTTTGAAAATTGAATCCAGTATGTGCTGAGGTTTTAATAGCTGATCATGAGATTTTCTAGTTTCATCTTGGTAAGCCTGGTTTCTAAAGGGCTTTGAGGACTCGTCCTAAACAGAGTTCTGAGCAATTTAGTTGTTTTCTATCATGGTCTGGAATTTTATCTTGACTGAAAGTGAATTGAATTGAAGCAGGGATATGCAGCCTCTGTGTTTCCAGGAATGCATGCGACAGTTTTAATGTGCGTCACATATTGCTCAGGTATGCGAGGGGTGTGTAGCAGGTGCTTGTCATTGTGTTTAACACATTGCAGGTCGCAATGCCATTAGAATACAGGGCACCATGGCCTGAGGCTTTAACAGCCTTGCTTAATACCAATCTCCCAGGAAAGACAGTCGAGGTCAGCGTGGCTGCACTACCCTCGCTTCACATCATTTTATTTTGCTGCCTTTATTTCATTGTTTTAATGTACGCTTGTTTGGTGGCTACTTCTGCTGTGTCTGTGTCTAAATAACCAAACAGACTAAAAGCCGCTATTAATGTTCTTCATCTATGTCTACAGTGCATGTGGTTAAACTTTTCAAATGCTTTGTCATTGACATTGTGAGATGTACACTCTCAGAGGCATTATAAGTGTAGCTGCTACTGATAGATTCCAACGAGGATGCAGCTTATAATGCTGAACAAAAAAACATTCAACTAATGCATTTGTCCCTGTGTGCATTTCTGAAACACCTAATCTATACATTATCAGACTTTCTTCTAAAGACAAGCCACCACCCAGTGAAACAAAACAGACTTGGTATTACTTTAATAATTATTTTATTGTGACAGAATTAGAACAGAAAATGTAAAGAGACAAAAAAAAGCTTAATATACATTAAGAATTAAATACACTTTTAAATGAAGTTAATGGCTTGTTAGTGTCAAATACTAAAAGAGCAAATCAATAATCAATAATCTAAACACAAGAATACAATTTGGCAACCCTTCACCTGCATGGCTAAATATTACAGGCAACACTGTTTTGTGTTTTGTTTTTATTTTACAGCATCATGTCCCATAAGGGGAAATATATTGTGTGTTGCCTGAAAAGAACGCTTGTCAATACAGGGTTAAATACTCTCCATTTGTGAAGAGGAGCTCCTTCTCTCTACCCTCCTGTTTGGCACAGTTCACTTCAGAGCACATTTACCAGAGCTCTTAGACATTAGTTATAAGTTAATTACATTAGTGAAAACTGGAATCACCCTGAGAAAATCCGAGCAGTCCCTCTGAGAACAAGGCTTACTGTGGTAGGATAATTGCAGCATACCTCTTGGGGTGTAGCTTTCGAAGCCTGCTAGCCTAATGACATCAGTTACTGTTAACATCATGTTTGTAGTAAAAAAAAAAAAAATGCTCTAAGGCAAGAAACCTAAAACATTTATTTTTGTTTTAGAACTGAGGAAGTCCAAGGGCGGCATCATCCACAGTACATTTGAGACAATTTTCACATCTGGGGCTAAATGAAGACAAGCAAGCTGTTGGCTTTCCATTGGTAGTAAATGGAGAAGACAGTCTCTTTGTTTAGGTCTCAAGAGAATGCTTCTGTGGGTCGCTACATATATTTAAAACATATTTTTCATTTTATTTACCCCCAGACCACTCTAAAATCCTGCTAAAGCTGCAGCAATATGAGAATACACAAGTTGTTGTGTTAAGTGTTTCTGCTATACAAACCCTGATTAAGATTCTGCTATACACACCCTGACAGCACTGATCGTGTCTGTCTGTGCATTGTGCATCGACCTTCACCAAACTTCATCATACACGCCTAGCCTCCTAGAGACAGATTGCATTGCAATCCAGTAAGATTTCATACAAAGATTCAGATCCTATGCTATTATTAGGAGATTAAGAGGAACAGCAAGAGTGGAAAACATGTGTCAGTGAAGGAGAGAGACAATCCTCAAGCAGTGACTCAACCTGCCAGATTTCAGTGTCTGGGAACAATATGCTTTTCTACCATCGCCATTTAGTCTACCAAGTGATTTTGTAAATAAACTGGTATAGATTAACAGAAAGTGTTTATTTTTATTTTTACAAGAACCACATATCTGAGCCAAGGGTCAGTCATTACATCCTGGTGACTTTCTCCCTGTACAGCTGGTACACCAGAGTGTAACCATTAACCTGTCCCCTGGAACAATCTGCCCCTAGTGAATGTAAGAAATACTGAGTGTTGCAGGGAGGACAGGTTATGAGTTACACTTGTTGTACTTTGACCAGGATGTGATGGCCGAAACAGAAAATGATGAATCTACAGGAGAATATCTCATTGGTTAAGATAACAGATATTTCTTACCTGTACCAAGTAGCTCTATAAACACAATTCTGAATTTAAACGTACAGGCTTTTGTTGATAACTTCCTGCTGTCCGAAAAGGCTGATGCTTAT
Source organism: Acipenser ruthenus (assembly GCF_902713425.1). Classification (NCBI taxonomy): domain Eukaryota; kingdom Metazoa; phylum Chordata; class Actinopteri; order Acipenseriformes; family Acipenseridae; genus Acipenser; species Acipenser ruthenus. The sequence goes on along the minus strand of NC_081205.1, from coordinate 11,311,581 downwards.
TTTTAAAGAAACAGACAAATTCACGTGTCCAATTAATATACATTCCACAGTGTAGGACGCTGTAGTATGCTGTTGCAGTGTTCTACATTATATTATGTTGTAACTGTATCGTGTATGACAGCCTTATTACCTGAGTAGCAATCAATTGGCTTAGTTATTTTTCGGTAGCAAATGATAAAGTAAAATATTTAAAAAATGTTCCCCTGTAATTGGCAAAGCAAGCTTCTCACAATTGTTTTTCCAGCCACGACAGCACAAATTCACTTCCTGTCTTACATGGTGGTAGAGGTGGGGTCCTATTACCTGTAACACAGGAAGGAAATGAGGAGAGGAGACCAAGAGCAGCCAACAAATCAGGACAAGGTGACAAGATAAACGCGTTTCACGGGAGTCCAAGTGAAAAGAACAGGACCGGGTCTGCCCACACCTGCTTTCAGGTGACGTTTTTAAAGCCTTGGGTCTTTACAGTAAACTTTAACATTAATTTAACAAAGAACTTGTATTGTAATATTGTGGAATGGCCAGGAAGTTAGAATGTTCTCAGTTAATCTAACAGGTATTTATTTCTATGTTAATTCAGTCCCAGGTTCTATAGAAGGTTGAAAACATTTTATCATGAAAAACATAAGAACACTGCATAACAATACTTTCTGCATATTGAAAATGGACAAAGACTATGAAAAAAATTGCTTTCATTAAGGAACATGCCCCTTCATATTAGGACAAAACACATTTACTTAAAATGAATGTAATATGCACCTTCAACACTTTTATGTAACACCCTCACAGCTCAAAAACGACACCATTCTTTTAATGTCTTAAAAACCTTAATTCAGTTCCAGAACACAGGGCTAATTATTATAATATCATATTAATAAGCCAAGGCTCAATTGATCTCCATAAAGGACAGTGTTATAAGGCAATGCCTAAATTCACAAAAAAAAACAAAAAAAACTGAAAGTAAGGCTAAATCAAGCCTTTTTTTCTTTTACTATGAAATATAGTTTGCAACACTGTGGAATGCAGGAATTCCATCTGTATAATAGATATATGTGTAAAGTGCCTTGTCTTTGTAAGGTAGCACAAGCTCTGTGTGTGTTTTAGTAAGTGGATTACCTGTTTGTTCCCATGTTACAGCTTCAAGGGTTTTTATGGTTGTAAAGGTGAAATACATTTCTTTGCAGCGTGTGTAAGAGGGGTGATCCCTCGAAAAGCAGACCTAATGCTACTGCATTAATACTGAGAACCCTGGCTGCAGATTCCCTGCTCTTTACCAGTGGTTAATTAAGCCAGGCAGCTAGTCCAGTAATATGATGAAAGAGGAAGGGGAGCTGTGGGGTTCTGTTCATTTGCTGCTCTTGCTGGTTTTACTGGATTTCATGTCTGTCTTGGTCTTCTGGATGCGTGAGAAGATCTCCTTGAAGAGGGCCTTGTACTCAGGGGTGGTCTGGCCCAGCCTCTTGTCCACGGCCTCCACGTGCTTGCTGATGTTCTCCACGGCCTTGCGCTCCTCTGCCTCTTGGGAGAGCTCTGGCAGCTGGCAGTCCCGCAGGGAGGCGTCTCGGGAGACGGGACGTGAGGTCTGGACGCCCATGTGGCGCAGGCTCTCCTCGTGGCGCCGGCACTTGCCCAGGAGCTCCTCGTACTTCTCCAGCAGGGCGTGGTACTGCTCGTCCACCTCGCGCAGGATGGACATGCCCCGCTTGCGCACGTTGTTGGCGTGCAGGGTGTAGTTGCCCTGGTGCCGGCTGGCGGCGTCCTTGGTGACGATTGTGTTGAGCGCCGTGTCGCTGCAGCTCTTCCGCACCGGGCTGGCGGCCGGGGGGCTGGTGGGGGACAGAGCCTGGCTGCAGCCCCCGCTTCCGCCCGCTTCGTCCGTCTCCGGGGTGTTGTTGAGGGGCTCCAGTAGGGCCTCGGCCAGGCTGTCCTCTCCGATCAGCAGGTACTTCTTGATCTGCTTCATCTGCTGCAGCTCCAGCAGCTCAACCTCCAGCTCGTGGATGCGCAGGTGGCAGCCTTCGGCCTGGTGCAGCCGGTGCTCCAGCTCGGAGTACTCGTGCAGCACGGCGGCGCACTCCCGCTCCGCCCCCTCCTTGCGCTGCCGCTCCTGCTGGATCTGAGAGCGCAGCGAGCTCACCATCTCCCGCAGGCGCTCGTTCTCATGCTCCAGCGGCTTGGGCTCCAGCTCCGACTGCGAGCTCCGGATCACAAAGCCATCCTCATACCTGCAGGAGTGATGAGAACAAAACGAGTCAGAGGGGCCACTCAGGACATCCTAGAACTGTCACAAACAACATGGCTTCTTTTTTTTATTAACCCTTTGCAGTCCATTTATTAACTGCGCGTCAGGCACGCCAGGTCTAATTAATTTTCACACGCGCAGTTAATTTTATACGCGCTGTTTAAAAGGGGTTCAAACGGGTTTAAATGGCCCTGCATATCAACAAAGCACTCACTAGGCATCTCCAGCCCTGCCCCACCCTTTTGTTTGCTATAGCGTTCACCTATGTAAGAAATAAATAATAATAATAATAATAATAATAATAATAATAATAATAATAATAATAATAATAGTTGTACATACCGATCGATCATCTTCGGATCACTCGTTTTATCACCAAACTCCTCAATAATGCGATCCAAGTCATTATTTTATTACTATAACATCTCAGAAAAGCTCTGCAAATGTCAGTGTTTTCTGTGCGCTGATTCAGTCAGCCAACTTGTTTACTTACGTCCGCCCCCGTTATCTGATACCTGATACCATGTATGACTATTCATGAGATACGCCTTTTTTTTTTTTTTTTTTTCTCTCTTCTCCTGTCGCTCCCACTTGGCAATTGAATGGTTTTCTCGGCTTTTTCCGGAGAAAAACGACTAAACACCCGTTTATTGCGTTGCTATAATGATGTCGGACCCAGTCCGACAAAGGACCTGTGAGGAATAATTGCAATGTCAGACCCAGTCCGACAATGGACCACAAAGGGTTAAAACAGGAAGTCCTTAAAGAGTGTTAAAGACTTCCCTTCACTGTATCACTGAAGTATGTTCAGACTATGTTCAGGCACTGTTTAATCGGGAGCTAAAGAGCAAACTTGTGTGGGTATAAACACGCAGTGTTATATTTACTTACATTTACAGTATGGTAGAGTGTTAGTGTGTGAGGGAGGGCAGTGTTAGTGTGTGTCAGGGAGGGCAGTGTTAGAGTGTGAGGGAGCACGTGGTGGTGTGTGTACCTGGGTGCTGAGCACAGCTCCTTGAGGCAGGGGAAGGAGTGGATGGTCTTGCGCCTCTCCCTCTTCTCTCTCCTGACACGCAGCTGCTCCAGGCTGCGTAGCTCTTCCACCTGCGCCTGCAGCGCCTCCACCTGGCCCTGCAGGGTCTCAATGGTCTCTGTCATCCTGGGGAGAGGGGAGGGAAGCTGTTAGCAATAGAGACAGAATTCAAGCTGCAAACAGCAGGGTTACTGAGGTCAGGGAGTACAAAGCAAGATTCTCCCTGAGCAACACATCAGGTGCAGAGGAATCAAACAGCCAGGCCGTCTGTCCTGGGGCTGAGCGAACATGGATTCATCCATTTAAACACCTAGTGCCTGTCATGTGTAATTATACACTGCACTTCTCCCAAAAACATTTTTGTTTACGAAGAATTTGCAGGGCAGTAAAGTTGAAGGAACACTGCCAACAAAAATCCTTTATGTGCCAGATAGGCCCTGGGGTCCAATTCAAATCCCAGTGTGTTACCCTGAACCCCTAGCAGAACCATTAGTAGACCACAGCATTACCAGCAATGGAAACATGATGGACTGGGAACACATGTTGCCCAGCGGGATCTAAATACTTGCACTCTTTAAGTCTATATGAATCCCTCTTGTGTTTCCCCCAGCGGCCAGCTATTGACTCCTATTGTCATATTGATATTCAGGTGATATTCAGATCTGCTACTGCAATGGATTACCAGCAGTGTGTCTTAGTTCATGCTATTGGGATTCCCCAATGTCAAAATACAAACATGTTTTCCACTGTGGTACTATTCTATCGATGGCATATTATTATTATTATTATTATTATTATTATTATTATTATTATTTATTTCTTATAAATGCATTACCACTGCAGTGTCATGGTCTGCATTGCCATTGAAGATCATTTGGAAAGAGTGATGTTCTTCAAACTGAACCAGAAGAACAGGTGCTAGAGCAACACTGCTGAGCATGTGCAGCAGCATGTTAGTGCTTGAGCAGGGCAATGTGCCGTGCAATATCCCCTTCACACAGGGCAGAAATGATTGCTGCCACACAGCTTCAGCAGCCAGCTGTTACCATCTGCTGCCTCTAAATCTTAACACTGGGAATGCTGCTAGACTAATGACAGAGCCGTTATGCTATTAGATCTCTGAAACCCGCACGTGGCTTCACTGGTACTTTCCTGCCCTTACCGGTCACTTTTCTGCTGGGCCGCCTTGCTCTCCAGGACGAGCCTGTGATTGGTGCGCTCCAGGCCACGCGCGCTCACGTCCAGCTGCTCGTACACCTTGGCGTGCTGCTCGTTCATCGCTCGCAGCATCTCTAGCTGCTTGGACAGGTACTGTGGAGAGACAGCACACAGACAGGCCCATCACAGACTGCCTGACAAACCCAGGGACTGGAGGAGACACACAGAGACAGGCCCATCACAGACTGCCTGACAAACCCAGGGATTGGAGGAGACACACAGGCCCGTTACAGACTGCCTGACAAACCCAGGGACTGGAGGAGACACACAGAGACAGGCCCGTCACAGACTGCCTGACAAACCCAGGGACTGGAGGAGACACACAGAGACAGGCCTGTCACAGACTGCCTGACAAACCCAGGGACTGGAGGAGACACACAGAGACAGGCCCGTCACAGACTGCCTGACAAACCAAGGGACTGGAGGAGACACACAGGCCCGTCACAGACTGCCTGACAAACCCAGGGACTGGAGGAGACACACAGAGACAGGCCCGTCACAAACTGTCTGACAAACCCAGGGACTGGAGGAGACACACAGAGACAGGCCCGTCAAAGACTGCCTGACAAACCCAGGGACTGGAGGAGACACACAGAGACAGGCCCGTCAAAGACTGCCTGACAAACCCAGGGACTGGAGGAGACACACAGAGACAGGCCCGTCACAGACTGCCTGACAAACCCAGGGACTGGAGGAGACACACAGAGACAGGCCCGTCACAGACTGCCTGACAAACCCAGGGACTGGAGGAGACACACAGGCCCGTCACAGACTGACTGACAAACCCAGGGACTGGAGGAGACACACAGAGACAGGCCCGTCACAGACTGCCTGACAAACCCAGGGACTGGAAGAGACACACAGGCCCGTCACAGACTGCCTGACAAACCCAGGGACTGGAGGAGACACACAGGCCCGTTACAGACTGCCTGACAAACCCAGGGACTGGAGGAGACACACAGAGACAGGCCCGTCACAGACTGCCTGACAAACCCAGGGACTGGAAGAGACACACAGGCCCGTCACAGACTGCCTGACAAACCCAGGGACTGGAGGAGACACACAGGCCCGTTACAGACTGCCTGACAAACCCAGGGGCTGGAGGAGACACACAGGCCCGTTACAGACTGCCTGACAAACCCAGGGACTGGAGGAGACACACAGAGACAGGTCAGTCACAGACTGCCTGACAAACCCAGGGACTGGAGGAGATACACAGGTCAGTCACAGACTGCCTGACAAACCCAGGGACTGGAGGAGACACACAGGCCCGTTGCCTGACAAACCCAGGGGCTGGAGGAGACACACAGGCCCGTTACAGACTGCCTGACAAACCCAGGGGCTGGAGGAGACACACAGAGACAGGCCCGTCACAGACTGCCTGACAAACCCAGGGACTGGAAGAGACACACAGGCCAGTCACAGACTGCCTGACAAACCCAGGGACTGGAGGAGACACACAGGCCCGTCACAGACTGCCTGACAAACCCAGGGACTGGAGGAGACACACAGGCCCGTCACAGACTGACTGACAAACCCAGGGACTGGAGGAGACACACAGAGACAGGCCCGTCACAGACTGCCTGACAAACCCAGGGACTGGAAGAGACACACAGGCCCGTCACAGACTGCCTGACAAACCCAGGGACTGGAGGAGACACACAGGCCCGTTACAGACTGCCTGACAAACCCAGGGACTGGAGGAGACACACAGAGACAGGCCCGTCACAGACTGCCTGACAAACCCAGGGACTGGAAGAGACACACAGGCCCGTCACAGACTGCCTGACAAACCCAGGGACTGGAGGAGACACACAGGCCCGTTACAGACTGCCTGACAAACCCAGGGGCTGGAGGAGACACACAGGCCCGTTACAGACTGCCTGACAAACCCAGGGACTGGAGGAGACACACAGAGACAGGTCAGTCACAGACTGCCTGACAAACCCAGGGACTGGAGGAGATACACAGGTCAGTCACAGACTGCCTGACAAACCCAGGGACTGGAGGAGACACACAGGCCCGTTGCCTGACAAACCCAGGGGCTGGAGGAGACACACAGGCCCGTTACAGACTGCCTGACAAACCCAGGGGCTGGAGGAGACACACAGAGACAGGCCCGTCACAGACTGCCTGACAAACCCAGGGACTGGAAGAGACACACAGGCCAGTCACAGACTGCCTGACAAACCCAGGGACTGGAGGAGACACACAGGCCCGTTACAGACTGCCTGACAAACCCAGGGGCTGGAGGAGACACACAGGCCCGTTACAGACTGCCTGACAAACCCAGGGGCTGGAGGAGACACACAGGCCCGTTACAGACTGCCTGACAAACCCAGGGACTGGAGGAGACACACAGAGACAGGTCAGTCACAGACTGCCTGACAAACCCAGGGACTGGAGGAGATAAACAGGTCAGTCACAGACTGCCTGACAAACCCAGGGACTGGAGGAGACGTTTGGGGTTTTTGCAAGGAAAGTACATTTGAGAGATTCTAGGTTTGGATACAATACTAAAACCATTTTCTTTACTACAAGCTTAGTAAAATATGTACATATCACATAATGAAGTAAGGTGATAACATATACCTATAAATATATGGACTGCCCATGCTGCTGGATATTTGGACAAGCCCAGAACACATGTTATATGTTGCCCCCTGTACCGCACACTGCCTCCAACACTGTGATACTGCACCTCTCAGAACAAACTCCCTCCCAATCCAGGGGCTGGAGGCACTTGCTCTTAATTGCACCCCGACAATGTGTGTCTGCAGTGGGGACTGTAAGTCTTAATATGGGACAATTATCTAATCAGAGTCCTCTTCTATCAATGAGAGGATTCTCTGGGGAGGCCTCGTCTTTGTGACTCCTCTTCTATCAATGAGAGGATTCTCTGGGGAGGCCTTATCTCTCACTCCTCTTCTATCAATGGTTTAATTAATTCCTTCATTGATTACCTATGTATTACATTTCATTTCAAAATGAAATCTCTGATTCATGGGATCCCTATAGACATGTTTTAAAGTTAAATGAATTGCAGGTTTGCTGCTGGTGTGTTGGTGTGCTGTGTGTCGATATAAATCACTGTGTTGGTTAGATGGCTTTATTGATTGGTTTCAATTAGCCATTTCCTTTCTACTTTGTAGTTTCCAATTCACTGGCAGGTTACGAGGTCAGCGTGTCTCTTTGTAACACTGCTGTGGAGCAATGCAAAATAAAATCCTTCACAGTGGCAGTACATTCACGCTTTCTGGTTTTAGTTTTGATCATTTAAATTGTATTGTCTTTTGGTTCAAACACCAACATAAATAATGATTTGCAATATGCTATTTAAAGTGTTGCATTTTCAATAGGAGTTGTTACAGTGTAGCATCATACAGGTTTTATATATGCTCTAATGTTGTTGTCATAGTTAAAGTAATTCATATCAGTATATTATAACTGATAAGTGTTCCATGCATGGATAAATGGTTTCCTGGAATATTTTACAATGTTTCTTCTAATACCAAGTCCACAATTACAGAAGCATTATTAGGAGAGACAACTTCAACGATTTATTCAAACGCATACAGTAAATTTCTGATATTTTCCTCTTTACTTTCTGCAAAAGTATTACAGTAGTTCAATACTGAAAAAATGAAAACACACCAAATATTAACTTATAACTACTGATTTTGTGTTCACTTTTCCCCATGCATGGTTCAGTTACTGTATCTTGTTGCAAAGAAGGTACATCACATACTGTAAACAGTTTTAATGAGGTTTCCATGAAGAACTCTAGTTGGCTCAAAATGAATATGTTGCTCTCCATAGTAAATCCATTGAACCGCCTTTCATGGCACATCCCACATTTCTTCTATTGAAAGAGAAAGTTAAAGGGTAACTTGTTTCTGTCTTGGCACTCCCCTCACATTTTCAGTTTGTGCAAACACATGTACAGGAAAACCTCACCACTGACTTTCAATGCAGTCTTCCTGGTTTCTGTTGCATGGCAACGTCATTGTGCAGCGGGAGAGCTCAATAGCACAGCAAGCCTTCAGCACAGCAGTCACAACATGCAGCTATGGCAAGTAACGGCAAGCACGCATTTTAGAAAATGATCCATTTTCAATGTGACAACGATACTTTCTTCTGCTTTAATAAATATGTTTAATTATGAAATATCTTGAAATACCTGCTTTTAGACCGTGAAAATCCCCAATGAGTCTTCTTATTTAAACTCTTAACTCACAGTTTACACTACACTTTAACTACAGTTGATTTTATGTACATATTTCAGTATGTCAGTAACATACAATCACATAACTGCTGTACATACAGCATTCACAAACAACGAGATGGCCATGATCCTGTATGTATGTGTAGAAATGTGTGGCATACGCAGGTATGTAAAGACAGACGGACAGGCATATATCCCCGGATACCAACCATACCACTGTACCTGCATGAGGGGCTCTGTGGATTAATGTTAAACTCCTAAGTGTGAAAGGCTTACCTGTACAGGTAGATATGGGCATCTCACTGAAGTGACAGTACTGAGCAATGGTTGAGAATAGAATGTGGGGTCAGGGGCAGCCGACTCAGTGGATCATTTTAAAGCATGCCATTTTTTTCTATTAAATTCAAACAGAAGAATGACAAAGCTCTCAGACTGCCTGAACCAAGAGGATCTTGCTTGTCACCCTCCCTGCAGCAGTTCACACACAGTTTACAGAGACAGGAACAGGACTGAAGCAGGAAGGTGACCTTGGAATTAGCTTCCAAATCCATCAACTTGACCCTAATCTTCTCATACAGCCACATGAGCCACTGAACAGAGAGATCTGCTGGGGCCTCACCTCAGAAACAATGCTATTACTGTTTAAAGTAATTGGAACTCACACAACAGTTCTGTACATTTCCTCTGCCATGCACATCCTTTCATTATATAAAGGCCTACAGTAAATCTTAATGTGTAGTTTTGAACAAAAAAAAAAAAGTTTTAGTAAACATGTATTTCCATTTTAAAACATGATATCTGGTACTAGGCTTGGTTAAAGAAAGCCTTGTTTGGAAGCCATGCTTTCAGTCCGAGTCATTTCACCTGGAGACCTTTACTGGCTTCCTTCCTGTCAATAACCAATCAGCTTCTTCCTCTATTGACTGACATGCTTTCAGCCAGTAGGTCAATGTCAAGGTCAGCAACACATTTACGCAGGGATAACATAACATATAATACATGTTGGTGGCAGTGGTGGTACGAAATGGCTTGTTTTCCTTGTGCAATGCCCACGATCGGACATGACTAAGACAACCCCATAACGCAGCTGTGTTCCTAGTATGAAGAAAGCATCTTGAAATGTTAGATCTTTTATCATCCAGAAAAGGTTAATGGGTTATATTTTGCCAGAGTTTCCATACCACTAGAAACATGAAGCTGGCACCTGCAATGGTTTATGACACATTAGGGTCTGTTTTAATGATCTAATCAGTGATGGTCATAATACTGCCACTCTAAAATGTATAACCATATGCAACAGGGATGTGGGAGTCTGCTGTGAGTGAGAGAGCAACACAGGGACTGCAGTTGTCATGTTGTGACGCACTACCAGGACAAGAGTGGGCAGAGGAGCTCCATGAGAACATGCATGTGGGCAGAGAGAGCTCCATGAAAATATTCATGTGCTCACTGTGCCAGCTCTGCTGAAGTCTGTCAGAGCATGGCACTATATATTCAACAATTAATATGCTGGTGCTCCAGGAAACCAGGAAGCCACTACCAGGAATGCCTGTCCTATTAAAATATTTTAACAAATACATTTGTATTTATGATGCTTTTTCTTAATGTATGAGTGCATTATGTTCTGTTTCTTTTTTAAAAGCGTTATGTACCCTACTGTGACAAAGACAGAGTGAACTCTTGTTTTAGATCTCCCTTCCGACCGGTGAGGACGCTGGGGAGGAGGAGCAGACAGAGCCGCGGTTGCCCTCGCTGACCAATGGGGACGGGACGGGGCGTACAAAAGGGGGCGTGGCCCAGGGTTCTGTTCCTTCCTGCAAGGTACTGTGTGAGAGAGACGGAGAGAGAGACGATAACGGGAAAAAAAGGATACAAACAAACAGGGGAAGGAAAACAAAGAGAAGGGGTGTGTGGCGCGTGTGTTGCTAATAACTGTGTTGTGTTTTTACTTTTATCTGCCAGAGCACTAACGGGACGCTCCGGAGTAAAAAGGAGAAGCGTGAACCCGGAAGTGCCGGACTGGTGACGCCCCGTTTTCCCGTCGAGGATTTGGGAGAGACGGATTATTGTTTTGTTGGGGTTTTTTTTTGATTGTGCATGTTTTTGCTGGTTCCTTTTCTTTGTTACTTTATTTTTGTGGTTGCCAGGTTACACATTGTTGTGTATCCTGGCTCCATTATTATTTTGTGGTGGCCAAAATAAAGCCGTGTGTTTTGCACATAGAAAAACAGGGACTGGTCTGGTTTATTTCCCATCACCCACACAGCTATCCTGTCACAAGTGGTGTCATCGTGGGACGGACCCAACCACTTTGTCGGCGATCCTGGAGGCATTGGACAGCCGGAGGGAGGCTGAGGAACGGAGGAGGGAGGAGCGGTACACGGCTCTTATCGAGAGGGTCGGGATGGGGATGACGTCGGCGGCATTGCCAGATACTGCCCGGCAGCCATGGAGTGCGACGTGGCTGCGTGTCACCTGGCATCGGAGACAGGTAAGAAATGGGGAAATGGTCGGGACCGTGTATGATTGATGTTGTATTGGGGAATGTGAACACCCACGCGTTAGTGGACACAGGGTGTGAGCAAACTTTAATTCGGACAGCTCTCCTTGGCGGTATGTCGTGGCAGCCACAAGGCCAGGTGGCAATCTCCTGTATCCATGGGGATACGGCGACATACCCCACTCTAAAAGTATATTTATCAGTAGGCCCGATAAAGCGCCACCTAGTAGTGGGGGTGGCCGAAAAGTTGCCACATCCAGTTATTCTGGGTCGAGACTGGCCGCAATATAAGGATTTACTAAAGGTATCGGCAGCCTCGACCACACATGTAGACACGACAGGCCCCCGGGGAAGGGGAATAGTAATTGGTACTATTTTCCCTTTCCATACAGAGCTGTTTTCTCCACTTTTTCGTCCTAGGAAAACACGTAAGGAGAGACGGAAGGAAAAGTGGGAAGGCGCATCGATAAGACAAGGTTGGGGTCTGGCAGGAGACGGTTCCGATGGTCCCAAACGTCAATCCAAGGGGGTCGGAATGCACTGCGACCGGGCGGGCGAGGTTACTGGACCCTCGAGGGTAGAGACTGCTCCAGCCCCTGTCAATATCCCGGACGTGTGGGCCTCAAGCGCGGACCTAGTGTGGGAGCAGAAGAACGACCCCATACTGGTGCACGCTTGGGAACAGGTCCGGTCTATTGAGGGTAAGGATGTTGACGGCATTGGGACGCTGGTATATCCTCATTTCGTTGTAGAGGGGCACTTACTATATAGAGTAAACCCAGCCCCGGGCACAGGACAGCCTGTCAAACAGTTGATGGTTCCCCCGTCCTGTCGACCAGAGGTCATGAGGCTGGCGCATGACGTCCCCTTTGCCGGACATCTTGGCGTTGACAAGACGAGGGACCGAATACTGGTTCGATTTTATTGGGCAGGGCTCTACACCGAGGTGGCGAAATATGTAGCTACCTGCCCGGAATGTCAGCGAGTAGCACCGGGTCGAGTGCGCCCCGCTCCTTTGGTCCCACTGCCTATTATCTCCACTCCCTTTGAACGCATTGCAATGGACATAGTTGGGCCAGTGCTGCCTTCTGATTCCGGGTACACTCACATATTAGTGATGGTGGATTATGCAACACGGTACCCAGAAGCAGTTCCGTTGCGGTCCACTAGTGCCACTGCAATTGCGAAAGAGTTAAGTCAGATTATGGCTAGAGTAGGGATCCCAAAAGAAATATTGACTGATCATGGAACAAACTTTTTGTCGAAAACGCTACAGCAGATGTACAAAATTCTAAAAATACGTCCCATCAGGACGTCTGTTTATCATACTCAGACGGATGGGCTGGTGGAACGTTTCAACCAAACATTAAAGCAAATGTTGAGCCGATTTGTGAGTCAGGAGCAGCAACATTGGGCTACCCTTCTTCCTTACCTACTCTTCGCAGTGAGAGAGGTGCCTCAGAGCTCAACGGGATTTTCCCCCTTTGAGCTTTTGTATGGCCGGCAGCCACGGGGCATCCTTGACCTGTTGAGAGAAGGTTGGGAAGAACACAAAAGCTCCTCTAAAAATGTAGTGCAGCATGTGCTCCTACTGCGGGATCGCCTTGATTTAATTGGTTGACTGGCTCAGGACAATCTTAGATCGGCTCAACATCGGCAACAGCAGCATTACAATACTAATGCGCGAATTCGAACCTTTCGGCCAGGAGTTAAAGTAATGCTGCTTCTTCCGTCATTGGAGTCGAAACCGTGTGCTAAATGGCAGGGGCCATATGAGGTGATACGGGTCGTAGGATTAGTGAATTATGAAATTAGACAGCCCGATCGCCGAAATAAAACAGAAATTTATCATGTCAATTTGTTAAAACCCTGGAAGGCAAGGGAGGTCTTATTCATAGCCCCAGGCGAGATGGAGGATGACTTAGGACCCTGTATAGAGACCCCCAGCCCCAGCCAGATTTCAATGGGGAAACAGTTACTTCCAGATCAGCAAGTCGAATTGCGTAAGTTAATTAGGAAATTTGGTGATGTGTTTTCTGACGTGCCCGGCAGGACTAACCTTACCAAATATATTGTTATTACTCTGCCAGGGGTCACTGTTCGGGAGAGGCCCTACCGGATCCCAGAAAGCCATCGGAGTGGCGTCCAGAACGAGGCGAGGGCGATGCTTGAACTTGGGGTCATTGAGCCTTCCAAAAGCGAGTGGTGCAGTCCCATTGTTATAGTGGCCAAGAAGGACGGCACTAATCGTTTCTGCGTCGATTTTCGAAAGGTCAGTGCTATCGCCAAGTTCGACGCCTACCCCATGCCTCGGATCGACGAACTCCTCGACCGACTGGGGACGGCCGGGTTTATCTCAACTCTGGACCTGACGAAGGGATATTGGCAGATCCCTTTGACCCGCGATTCATGTGAAAAAACGACATTTTCAACTCCGGATGGTCTGTTCCATTTCAAAACCATGCCGTTTGGGCTACATGGTGCGTCCGCCGCCTTTCAGAGACTGATGGACGAGGTGTTACATCCCCATCGTGAGTATGCAGCAGCGTATATTGACGATGTGGTTATATATAGCTCCACCTGGAGAGAGCATGTAATTCGACTTACAGCCGTCCTTCAGTCTCTAAGGGCTGCCCGGCTGACAGCCAAGCTGAAGAAATGTGCGTTTGCTAAATCAGAAACTCAGTACTTAGGATTTATTATGGGAAACGGACGGGTGAAACCCGTAGCCACCAAAGTCCAGGCGTTGGTGGACGCGGCTGTCCCCAAAGCTGTTGGGATTGGCTGATTATTACCGCCGCTTTATCCCCGAGTATGCCACCGTGGTTGATCCCCTGGTGAACCTCACTAAGAAAAGTGCGCCAAATTTAGTCAAGTGGTCAGAAGAGTGTCAGGGAGCGTTTGAGACCATCAAGCAAAAACTGTGCCAGGCTCCTGCGCTAATATTACCAGACTTTAAAAAGAGATTCCTCCTCCATACTGACGCGTCAGAGGTTGGTTTGGGGGCGGTCTTGTCCCATAGGGTTAACGGGGTGGAGCACCCCATTCTTTACATCAGCAAAACAATGCTTCCTAGGGAGCGCAATTACTCGGTTGTAGAGAAGGAGTGCTTGGCCATTAAATGGGCGACTCACTCCCTCAGATATTACTTACTGGGACATTCATTTGATCTGGTCACGGACCACGCCCCACTCAGATGGTTAAGCACTATGAAGGATAGCAATGCTCGGATAACTCAGTGGTATTTGGCATTGCAACCTTACGTGTATCGAATGGTACATCGTGCAGGGAAAGATCACCAAAATGCAGATTATTTTTCCCGGGAGGGGGGAGTAATGGGGATGGTAGGTTTGGCCGAGTGTTCCTTCGGCTCCACTCTGAGCGGTGGGATATGTGACAGAGAGAGTGAACTCTTGTTTTAGATCTCCCTTCCGACCGGTGAGGACGCTGGGGAGGAGGAGCAGGCGGAGCCGCGGTGCGCAACGTCACAGACCCGGTCGGGAAGCGCGGTGGCAATCACGCATTGGCTGACGGCGGTTGCCCTCGCTGACCAATGGGGACGGGACGGGGCGTACAAAAGGGGGCGTGGCCCAGGGTTCTGTTCCTTCCTGCAAGATACTGTGTGAGAGAGACGGAGAGAGAGACGATAACGGGAAAAAAAGGATACAAACAAACAGGGGAAGGAAAACAAAGAGAAGGGGTGTGTGGCGCGTGTGTTGCTAATAACTGTGTTGTGTTTTTACTTTTATCTGCCAGAGCACTAACGGGACGCTCCGGAGTAAAAAGGAGGAGCGCGAACCCGGAAGTGCCGGACTGGTGACGCCCCCTTTTCCCGTCGAGGATTTGGGAGAGACGGATTATTGTTTTGTTGGGGTTTTTTTGGGATTGTGCACGTTTTTGCTGGTTCCTTTTCTTTGTTACTTTATTTTTGTGGTTGCCAGGTTACACATTGTTGTGTATCCTGGCTCCATTATTATTTTGTGGTGGCCAAAATAAAGCCACGTGTTTTGCACATAGAAAACAGGGACTGGTCTGGTTTATTTCCCATCACCCACACAGCTATCCTGTCACACCTACCTACTGTATAAAACAGCTGAACTTCAAACACACAGAAGGGAATGTTTGTCTACTGGGCTTAGGTTTGATGCACACAAAAGAGAATGTGATCTCACATTTCAATTCATCTTCTGTTATTATGAAGTGCAGTGGATTAGGGAGGGGCTGTTAAGAATGATTAATGTACAGAGAATGTGAAATGAGACTGAAAGAAGTGCTTTATAATGAAGTGCTTTATAATGCCTCCCAGCCATGCGTACAAAGACATATTCAATACCCTTGTAAAGTCAACTTGACAATATACAATTAGAAAGCCAGTGGACTGGAAGCTTGTTTCTGGCTAAGATACAGTCATTTAACTGGGCTTTTCTGTTTACATTTGCAATCACACATATTTCACTGTTTCTTTGCCCTGTTATGCTAGTTTCCTAAAACATATAGCTTCTCGACCTTTCAGGCCGTTGCGATCTTAAAAAGGTACTGTCGACTTACAGGGGTTTCGGATAGCATAACTATCTGTCTAATACAGTAAAGCCCCTTTTATTGAGAGTGAACTAAAAGGGTCTCTGCACAATCACTACAGTTTACACTAGATATGTGGGGATCTTGCCACTCTTTCCTTTTTAACCCCAGGATTACACTGTAATCAAGGCGCTGGTACCCTTATAATGTCTCTTAAAAAGATTATGGTATGCAACTGTTTAAAGCTAGTACTGAATACAATGATACAACCCACCAGTTACCTACTGCTGTTTGTTTTGTTACCAGGTCATTTTTAAAAGCTGCATAAGAACTGAGCAGCCGTAAAATATCTAGAACTGCTGTAGCTGTATTTGCTCTATTGACATTCAGAAAGATGCTGACTTGAACGTTTGTCTTTCAGGTGAAAAAGTTTCTAAATGCCTAATACTCAGAGCACCCCTAAATTTACTGTGACACAAACAGTGAAGACATAATACAATATCAGCGACAGAGGGATTCCTATCGCTCTGCATCCCAAACACTGCCAGTCCCAATTCAAACTGTGTTCATTTATTAGATTTAGTGATTTATCGATTCATTCTTTAACTAGGAATAAACCCATTGAGACAAGGGTGTCCTGGCAAGATGACCATCAAGCAACACACAGTAGTAATTTCACATCGTTAAAAGCAACATCAGTCTAAAACACATCATACATTCAGTCTGGGATCAGAATCATTTACACTTCCATAGTTATTGGATCCTACTCATTAAAGTAAATGTAATCGTTATTCTAGTCATTATTCTACATTTTGCTGAGACATTTGTATTATTTATCTGATACTCTATCATATCCAGGATACTCTGGTCCAGACTATTCGATGCCACACAGGCGCTGTGACTAAATGCTGATTGGTCAACACAGGACCTTCTCCAAGGCACTTCTCCATGTGAAAGGCTTGATCGTAATCTGTTCTTCAGTATATTACTTACACTGTATATCTCTCTATCGCTGATGGAAACAAACAGGAGTGACTTCAAATTTCTTTCTTAGTTTAATGCAACTAACATAAAACCCAATCCAGTACCTCATCATGAGCTCAGCGGGGTCCCTGTCTCTCACCTCTATCTCCTGCACTTGCTCCTCATTGGTCAGGTACATCTGCTGCAGCGAATCCTCCAGCTCCTTGTTGCGCTCCAGCAGGGTCTTCCCAAGCTCCGCGGCCAGGTGCAGGTCTGAGCAGAGAAACAATGGCACACTTCAGCTACACCCTCACACTCACAACACCAACACTGCGAGAACCCCATATCGGACCACATTGTCACAGTAGTTTTATCAGACACTATTGTGAAAACATTTTTAGGGGAAAAAGATTTACTGGAAACCCAAACATCCCTTCTAGACTGTACATTGTATGCATGTTCTCCTGTGATAATTGCATTGAGTTTTTTGGTCCCCAATTAATTTTTCTCCCCAATTTAAAATGGTCAATTATGTTCCTTCATCGTAGCAGCTCCCCACAAAAGCTCAGGAGAACTGAAGGTCAGTGGGTTTCCCCTGATCCCTGAGCCAATCTCCTCTTAACACCCCGGAACTCGACAGCACATGTAGGCGAGATACCGCTTCCTGGAGGACAAAGGCCAGACCTGCAGTTCTCCAGCTCCCCAAACCACTGGCCAGTAGCAGCCGCTGTAGCAAGGTGACGAGAGCCAGTGATGCAGAATCCCCAACAGTGATAAGCAACCTGGCACAGCTAGGACAGGAACCCACACACCGCAGAGTGTGTGATTCACCACACACACCACGTGGCCGTGCCTTTACCATGTGATCCCACCCTGAAGTGACTGTTATTACAGGGCAAACTCGTATAAAAATGATCAAAGCTTGTTCTTCCAATAGAATCATAAAACCTGTCTGCCTAGGCAGGTGTGAAGTACAGGGCTACAGAAAGGAGCTCTATACAAGCACCCAATGGTTCTGTTCTAGGAAGGGCACACTGTCAACTATTAGCAACTAGAAACTGACATTTTCCAGAAAATCAATTTTTCATGCCAGACGTGTACCGAAAAAAAAGACTTATTGACAAGGTTTGTTTTCCATACAGGTAATCTACATTGGAAGCAAACAAATACAATTTGAGATACAGTACCCCTGCTCTTGTGGGACGTCTTGCTCAATAAAGTCGGTATTATGGGATGGTTAACAATTCAGGGATGCTTTCTCCATGATTTCACTTTAATACACTCTGCACAGGAAAGAGTAAAGGGCTGTATCTAATTAGCTTTACTACCACTCTGAGTAGAAGAATATGGCATAAAACACTTTGCTGGAATTTTACAGACCGTGCATGTGATTAGTAATTTCAGTGTTCATTTAAAACGTTTCCAAAGGCAGCCAGTCCATGAGAATGCTGCTGTGTGTACGTGCTCACATCATGCACACAAATGCTCTCTTGTGCGTGTGCGTGTGAGCAGGGCAGACATGTGTGTAGGGTTTGTGCACTTGAATGTACATGTATCAGAATGTGGGGGAGGGCGGAGGGGAGTGCAGCAGACAGACAGACAGCACGGTGTGGTGAGGGCGGAGGGGAGTGCAGCAGACAGACCGACAGCACGGTGTGACGAGGGCGGAGGGGAGTGCAGCAGACAGACAGACAGCACGGTGTGACGAGTGCGGAGGGGAGTGCAGCAGACAGACCGACAGCACGGTGTGACGAGGGCAGAGGGGAGTGCAGCAGACAGACAGACAGCACGGTGTGACGAGGGCGGAGGGGAGTGCAGCAGACAGACAGACAGCACGGTGTGACGAGGGCGGAGGGGAGTGCAGCAGACAGACCGACAGCACGGTGTGACGAGGGCGGAGGGGAGTGCAGCAGACAGACCGACAGCACGGTGTGACGAGGGCGGAGGGGAGTGCAGCAGACAGACAGACAGCACGGTGTGACGAGGGCAGAGGGGAGTGCAGCAGACAGACAGACAGCACGGTGTGGCGAGAGCAGAGGGGAGTGCAGCAGACAGACAGCACGGTGTGACGAGGGCGGAGGGGAGTGCAGCAGACAGACAGACAGCACGGTGTGGCGAGGGCGGAGGGGAGTGCAGCAGACAGACAGCACGGTGTGGCGAGAGCGGAGGGGAGTGCAGCAGACAGACAGACAGCACGGTGTGACGAGAGCGGAGGGGAGTGCAGCAGACAGACAGCACGGTGTGACGAGGGCGGAGGGGAGTGCAGCAGACAGACAGACAGCACAATGTGACGAGGGCGGAGAGGAGTGGTGTGCTACTGCTATGGTAGAAAATTGCAACTTTAGTTTTATTCTCTTTATGCTTTTTATAACCCAATAACATATTGATTGATATATTAATATTATATTACCGGTACTGAAAAAATATTAGACAATATTGGACAGAATGTTTCGAAACTGTAGCTAGAGTTTTTATAACTTTTGTTGCATTACTGTTTCTTGCACCTATTAGTAGAATTATCAAACAGCAACTAGCTTAAAATATAATCATATTTATTTTAACCCTTTCTCCTGCCTCTTATTGATGTTAGCAGTAATGCTGCATGGTTCTGAGCGGTTCTGCCTTCTGTTGCTCCAATATTTAGTTAGTATTATCTGTCTCAAAATGATTCAAACCAAGATAGAGAAGCATGATAATTCAGGGCTGGAGCATCAGTGCCCAGAACCACGCTCAATGATTGCGAACATCATAAAATACAAGGACAGGGGGAACAAATACATTCAATTAATAAAATCACATTTCAAGGGACTTGCTCTTAAATTTTTATATAACAGATTATTATTTTTATTTCATTTATTTTTAAATCATTGAATTTAAATTTTGCTGTATTGTAGAATTGTTATTCATTTTGGCTGAAGTCGTTACACTTCAATAAAGTACATTCTACAAACTAAAGACAAAGAACATTGCTGATTATAAAATGGTAAGAGCTAGTTCCCAAAAGAGTTGACTATGAAACAATTTCCTTTTAAAACTCCACATGCCACCATCTCTCTAGTACAAATGTTAATTATTGAATTAGTTATCTCATAAACACTTCCCTTTACAGCCCTCTGTATGTCTTTGATAATATCCAGACCCTGACAGAATGAATTGCTGCAAGCCTTTTTTCTAACCGAGGAATTGCAAAACTGATGTAGAAAATCAATGACCCTCACCACTGCCGAGTGAGTGATCAGGTATTACCTTTCAAACGAATGCTTTCACACTGTAATTGCTGTGTGCATTACCTACACTGCTACATTCAGTTTTAATTTCATAGCACTCTTCACAAACTGACTAATGAAATTCTTCTACAGACATCGACACACAAACACATCTTTATATCCTTGTACGTGTGCAGTATTTTAACCTGCTATTCATCTTCTGTTTTGAATCCTCTTTATGCTAAATAAATTCAACATGTCAGCAATCTATAACTGTTCTTTAGAATAAGTAAAGCGGTTCCATTCTGGTTGAGTGGTTCCATTGAAATGTATATCATGAATCATGCTACAGAGGCAAGGAGGAAGTGCAGTAAGGGCAGGATGCTTTGCAATGTATGTATACCGAAGGGAATGCGTTTCTGTCTTTGATCATTTTCCCCAAAGTATTAACAATGAACAACCCAAAGACAAATGTGCCGTTTTAACCTGAGGCAATTGTACCATTGCCAGCACTGTGTATGAGAGGTGCGACACGTCTCTGTACAGAGAAGGCTACTCCAGGATGCTCATGAAATGATATTCTGTTGATATAAAATCTACTGTACACTGTAAGGAAAAGAAAGTATGTTTGAACCAAAATCGCTGAATTACTTTCCTTGGACGAAGCTGTGCATCTGCGTATTATAGCAATGTGGTGCAATTCAGAACAACGTGAGTCACCTGGTCAGTTCAGTCATTGGATTTGAAGGAACACATTCACCTGGTCAATTCAGTCATTGGATTTGAATGAACGCATCCACCTGGTCAATTCAGTCATTGGATTTGAAGGAATACAAGATAGATTCCAAAATAAGATCCAGTTAAAAAAACATTCTATCTGCAGCATTGAATACAAAACAGTTCTCAACACTAGAACTCTATTCTTTTGAATTTAAGACACCCTCGAATTTATAATGCAGCCCAAATTTCTCGCCCTCAATTAGAGGAAAAAATAAAACATCAAATAAAAGATGCATTTACAAAGATACAACCTCAATTACACATATAAGATACAGTTTTACTCAGGAATACTCATCTATTAGGCATATTACTAAAGCATGTTGTATATGGTAAATTAACATGCCTGTAACAACAACAAATCTCTCCTCGTCATCCTCCTCTGAGTTGGAGGAGTCCTCAATATTACTGGACATCTCCTAGCAATGACCCCCGCTTCTTTGACAATGGCTGCCTGTATGTCATGGATGATTCAAGATCGGTTCAGGAACGTTTTTGTTCGTCTTTTCTCGGGCAGTCAGTCACGTTCCTGTTTGTGTACTCGGGCAGTCATATCTTTTGTTGATGATTTTAATACACATCACTATACTCAAATTTAAGACCCCATTTTGAGAAGAAAAAAATGGGTTTAAAAACTGTGTCTTAAATTCGAACAAATACAGTATGTTATATGTTTTCCATTTCATTTTTACTCAATTATCGTTAGTCCAGATCACAAAAAACACACCAGAGAGGCCAGGGACTATTACATGACAATCTATACCAATACCTAAAGGGGTTGTTGCTAATGAAATAATTCCATAAGCCTGGCACTTTAATTCTCTGCGTAGATCTCAAATGTGCAGTTCTGAAAGAAACACATATGTTGCAAACATGTATTTTCATTATAAAGAATTATATCTACTAGATTAAACACAGCCCTTCAAGCCTACTCACCAGCAGCAGCAGCAGGTTGTGTGTGAGCGTGCACTTCTGTTGGTTTACTTAAAAATGGCTCTATTTTATAGCCAGGGTTTTCATTCCTATTAACTATGGTACTATTGCAGAGAATTAATCTGTACATTTTGGGATTTTACTGCTGTACTTCCATTTATTTATTTCTTTTTTATTTATTTATTTCTTAGCAGACGCCCTTATCCAGGGCGACTTACAATTGTTACAAGGTATCACATTATACATTATTTCACATTATACAGATATCACATTATTTTTACATACAATTACCCATTTATACAGTTGGGTTTTTACTGGAGCAATCTAGGTAAAGTACCTTGCTCAAGGGTACAACAGCAGTGTCCCCCACTGGGGATTGAACCCACGACCCTCCGGTCAAGAGTCCAGAGCCCTAACCACTACTCCACACTGCTGCCCATATGTAGGTTCTATAGACATTGCCATCACAAATATATTGCAAATGTCGTGGACTTTCTTATGTTCTTATGATATTGTATAGTAACAGGAATCTACATTGAATGAACTTTAATCTAATTTGTCTAGCTTTGCCTAGAGGTAACGATCAACCGAACACCTTGAATGCACCAGGCACTCAGGAAACAAAAGGCTAATCAAACCTGTCTCTGTGATTTAATTAACCCATCTAGTGAGAGAGAGGTGGTTTAGCATAGGAGTCTGAAAGAGAGAAAAATAGCTTAAAGATTCAGAGATTTAAGACAAATTTCACATCATATTGATTTAATACCACTATGAGTACAAGATGCAAGTGTTTTTATTCTTAAATTGCCTAACAAGTATAGAATAACCCAGGTAATAAATCCCTAAGAGAATTAAACTGTTTGCAATGTCTAACCAAAGTCGCAACCCGACATGTTTGTTGTCTAAAGAAATGTAATTTCTTATGGTAAAAATAACGGGAATTCAGAATAAAATCTGAATTATTTAGCAAAAGTTATGCATGTTTTAAAAGTTTCCCCTTTCCAGATTATGATAATGAACTAATCAGACAGAGGAAGGGGGGCGCAATCAATCAAGATTTCAAGCCCATTCGCTACAAAATAGCCAATCGGAGCATGCAGCGGGAAATTCAAATAATCTCTTTGTTTGAAAAGTATAAAAGCCAACTAAACATTAGCTCCTTGCCCCTGCTCTACGCCCCAGATCTGCCCCCCTACCCTAGTCTCTGCGTTAGCCCCAGCTACCCTCTGCTGGCCCCTGCTCTACGCCCCTGCTCTATGCCCCTACGCTAGCCTCTGCGGTAGCCCCTGCTCTAGCCCCCTGCTACCCTCTGCGCTATCCCCTGACCGCTGATCCCTGCTCGCTCAGATTCCAAGAAACTACAAGACTGCACCTGCAGCCCTCAGCTCTCAGTATTTATCCATCAAGGTTGGGGGCCCTGACACTCGGAGAAACACAAGGTAACAGAACTCGGAAAGTGACTGCTTTCCAGGCTAGGTAACAATACTCTTAAATATCTATTCAGGTATTGTGTGACCGCTTGTTGTTGTGTCAGTATGTACTAATATTTATTTGGTAAATTGTTGTTTTAAACCTTAGTTCTCATTGTAATGCTTTTAATGTGACATTGTGTAACTGTTTTGTGTGATTTTCAGACTTATTTTGTTGCATGCTTAATAAACACCATCTTTCTAAGAAGAGATTCCCAGTATTGAGTCATTCGCTCATGTTGAACAAACACGATTTATGAACTTTGAACAGTCTGGAACGTGGTCTATTTTTGGCTTGTTGTAACGTGTAAATCCGCCATCGTTTTCAGAGAGCGATATTGAAAATGTGTTTGTACATTATAATAGGACACTGTTTATTGTAGAGGTCCCAACGAGATCTTGACAATCGAAGGTATCTCTTTATCCCCTACAGTTTTTGGAGGTCCTTTAATTTATTGCTTTTAAGAATATATTAACTGCCTAGAATAGTACCCACACACAGTATCAACACTTTTCAGTGCACGGTACAGGTTTGTCTCATTCTGCACCACCTAGTATTTCATTTCTCCCCTGATTAATAGCCTGTTGTGTTTGTATTATTCTCTCTTGCTGTTTTTGTTGAGACTGTTTTGTGTCCTTTTTCAACCACAGGGATTGCTTAAGAAAACACTCCTAAAAGCAGAATTTCTGCAGCTAGGTAGTTTTAGAAATGACACTGTAGCAGCTGTGAGCTAATCAATTCTCAATGCTAAATCACTGTATAAAGCTGCACACAGATGCTACAACAGCGGACATTTTTATAACCACCCAACTTTAGAAATTCAGCTTTTCAAAAGCAGACTAGAAATTACAAGAGGATGTCAAAGAACAAACACAATAGGATATTAAACTAACGATGCACAGAAACTATATTATTAAAATCAATTCATCCAGAACTCTGCTGCCCGCCTGGTGTTCTCTCTGCCTCGCTTCGCCCACGCTACTCCACTACTCCGCTCGCTCCACTGGCTCCCGATCACCACTCGCATCCAGTTCAAGACTCTTGTACTAGCCTACAGATTCCTTGACCAGACTGCACCCAGCTACGTCCAGACCCTCATCTCTCCCTACACCCCCACTCGACCTCTCCGCTCCGCCTGCACTAGAAGACTAGCTCAACCTCCGCTACGCTCCCCTGCCTCCAGAGCCCGCTCCTTCTCCACCCTTGCTCCGCAGTGGTGGAATGACCTTCCTACAGATGTCAGGACTGCCCAGTCCCTGACCACATTCCGACGCCTCCTTAACTCACCTCTTCAAACAGCACCTGTAGAACTCCTCTGTTTGTATCCTGGGACACTATCACCCTTCATGTAAATGTGCTTTATTTTGCTCTTATCTGCCCCCTATTTTACTGCATTTAATCCTGTACTTCAGAATACTGTAATCTGCCAAGTGTTTAACCTGTAGTACTTTGTATTTAATCACATCCTGATGTAACTATCACTATTTAATCATATCCTGATGTAACTATCACTATTGTCTGCTGTATTATTGAATTGTGGTTTGTCACACTTGTACTTTGCTTGAACAAAAGTTATTGTGTTTCTTGCTCTTATTGTATTACTTGTATTGTAACACTTGAAATGTATTTGCTTACGATTGTAAGTTGCCCTGGATAAGGGTGTCTGCCAAGAAATAAATAATAATAATAAATAAATAATATTGTGTTTTTTTGTTTTGTTTTTTTAAATAATAAAATGATATATTCCCTGTAAAGGAGTCTTTACCTAGTGGCCAGTTGGAACTGTACCCAACCCAGGAGAGACACAGTGAGTGGAGTCCTGCATTGACAGACTCCACGGGAGGGAGGCACGTGTGGAGTACTTAGCCGGTCCCTAGAGTGTCCCCATGGGAGGGAGGCACGTGTGGAGTGCTTAGCCAGTCCCTAGACTGTGCCACCACGAGGGAGGCACGTGTGGAGTGCTTAGCCGGTCCCTAGAGTGTCCCCATGGGAGGGAGGCACGTGTGGAGTGCTTAGCCAGTCCCTAGAGTGTGCCAACAGGAGGGAGGCACGTGTGGAGTGCTTAGCCAGTCCCTAGAGTGTGCCACCACGAGGGAGGCACGTGTGGAGTGCTTAGCCGGTCCCTAGAGTGTGCCACCACGAGGGAGGCACGTGTGGAGTGCTTAGCCGGTCCCTAGAGTGTGCCAACAGGAGGGAGGCACGTGTGGAGTGCTTAGCCAGTCCCTAGAGTGTGCCACCACGAGAGGGAGGCATGTGTGGAGTGCTTAGCCGGTCCCTAGAGTGTCCCCATGGGAGGGAGGCACGTGTGGAGTGCTTAGCTGGTCCCTAGAGTGTGCCAACAGGAGTGAGGCACGTGTGGAGTGCTTAGCCGGTCCCTAGAGTGTGCCAACAGGAGGGAGGCACGTGTGGATTGCTTAGCCGGTCCCTAGAGTGTGCCGTGCTAACATTACAGCTATTAAAAACACAATCATCTGCTGCCTCTCACAATGCACTACTGAGCTCCAAACTGGCTGGGTAGTCGACTGGGAGAACAATACAAATTGGTCATTCTTTCTCATTTGATTGTAAAAGCTAGCAGTAATTGCGGGGGAATTTGTGGGCCAGATTAAAGCCAGAACTGATCACGCTGAACGGATGTGACTCCCACTCATTCAACTGAAAAAGTGCAATCAGAGATTGACGACAACTGAAGTATTTGTTCTGTGATTCAATGGGTTTCCCCTGCCCTGGCCCAGCATGGTTAGGCTGTTTAAAGCCAACAAGGCTGGGAGAGCCAGCAGCACTATGGGTTCTTGCTACATGTGGCCTGCCTTTTTCCTTTCTCTCTCTCTGCCCTGGTGTGCTGTGGTGTGCCAGCGAGAAGGCCCCTATAGGCGAAGCTCAGTCTGCCAGCACAGTGGAGCACCCTGTGATTTAGTTTGTATGACAGCGGTAATGTCTTTTGTGGCCCCAGGGCAAAACCTGGGAAATTCACAAAAAAAGTGAAATTGTTCTGTTATTTATGTTATTTAAAACAGCTCATTAAGCATTAAAAGCGAAACAGTGTGGTATTTGTGCCTGAGACAGTGATGCACGATGTGTGATGCGGCACAATGCGCATTTACAAACAAGCCAACTGAATCCAGCAAGTGTGACTGCACCGATATGCCGTGCTACACTATTTATAGAAACAGGCATCAGCGGATGAAGACATGACCTGATTACAAACGTGACGTTACTGAAAACATGGCTCAGTCTTTGGGACCTGCTGAGTCAAGCTCAGTTTCATAAAATTACAAACCATTTTGGAACATTATACATTATGTAACACGCCATGACTTTTCGAATAATGTCACTACTTTGTTGCATTGCTTATTAGAAAATGACTCTGTAAATGCAGGCAGACAGATTTTTGGCTTCTTAGAGTGACTTTCAATACTTTATGGCAAAAGTTTTATTCTCTAAACGCTGTTGGTTGAAAATCTTAAACTTCAGGAGGTCAATGAAATGAGAACAAACTGCAGAGAATGTCCCTGAAAATGCCAGTGCAAGGTTATTAAAAGCAGCTTCATGTGAGAATATTGGTTTGTAAGTAAATCTGTGATCGATTCAATTCAGCTCGAGACATTGCAGCTTATTTTGTTATGTTTAACCGTTTCAAATCTCTCACTGGGAATGCATAGTGTGCTTTCTGAATTGGGGGATATATGGAGATACCTCACACTTTATACATGCAATGTTTGCTGACAGCTTTCATTTTAAATTTACAGCCATGCACAGGGAAGTATGGTACTGTACTTACATCAGTGATGCATTGATGAGATTTTCAACATGATTCAATTTATAATCAACCAGAACCTTTGTCATGTTTTGTGTTATTTTTGTTTCCCAAGTTCTTTGGACTTCATTATATTTTACAGTTCAGAAGCTACAGCACTGTAGGGGTTAAATGAATCAGTATGGTTTGAATCAAGCAGCACTTTCGTGCTGGGAATGAATTGATTGCTGGCAATTAGCACAGTAAGAAGACAGGCTGGTGCTGCCTAAGTGGGTGTTTGTATTGTATTACACAACTGGCAATCTCAACAGTGCAACTCTGTGGAAAAAAAAGCCAGCTGGGAAGTGCCTCTGCAGGGTTTCTCTAACCTTGAAATGAAAGTTTTGCCCCTTGGTGCATTACATTTTGCAGCTTTACATTGTTCTATTAATTGATGCCTTTTACAACCAAATAACTTTAATGTGTTGACATAATGTAAAATGATGGACATTATCTTTAAAAAGATATCGCAATACAATCTTCTCTGAATAATAATCCACAAAGGGCTAGATACTGTACTGTTTCCTTGTCAGAAACCCCCTAGCCCGTTACGAAGTCTCTTACTCTGATAACCAAGCCCTGGATCACAGGAGTAACAGTAACTAGGACACAATCTTTTTTTTCTTGTTATTTGGTAATGTGACCCTGGGATGTCATTAGTTTCACATTAATTTTCTCCTGTATCATTCCCTGCCTGGCACAAGCTGGCATTTTCATCCCCATCTTAATACTTTTAGTAAATGCTGGTGACAGTGAGATGTCTGACTGCCTCTTGTTTAATCATCCTAGTCCCCAAGGATAGACACTTCCCAGCCTCATCGGACAGCTAGGTCATTATCTTGTTTTTTTTCAATGAGTTCTGTTTTTATCTGGAATCGTTTTTAAAGGATTGGTATACACATCAGAAACATACACATCAGTGGGCTTATCAACTCAACAGGATAATACATAAGCCTCTGCCTTTTACCTATGGAGGACTGAGCTGGAATCTACACTACTGTAGCTCAGGGGAAGATTAACACTGGGAACATCATTTAAAGAAAAGGCATCTACTTGATAACATGGTATGATGCTATGTGGAGGTTTTAAAGTGAACAAGTATAGTAGAAGAATTATATTTATTTTACTAACAAATAGTTGATATTAAGTTTATAGTGTCAACCGTTTTTATGGCAGGACATTGCCTCTGGTGGGTTAGGGATCCAAAACCAGCAGGGACTGTTTCTCCTTCTCGTGCCACAGTGCCCCCTACTGGCCAGGCACCCAGTGAGCTCAGCAGACACCTGCAGGGCTGGCTTTTGTCCTCCAGAGGACAGAGGCTGGCTGACCTGCTTTAGTTTCTGGTTGTAAAGAGGCAGCTGGCTTGGTCGTGGGATCGGAGGATGCCCACACTGACCTTCAGTTCTCAAATAAATAAATCAAATAAATAAAAATAATCTCACATGTAAATCAAGCGAACTCCTCCGCTGCCTCAGAGACAGCATTAATTGACAGCATTATATGTATTTAGAAATTGTATTTGCTGGGAGGAAAATACATAATCATTCTATTGTTGCCCTGAACTACACAAAAATATACATTTAAAAACACATATAGAAAAATAATAAAAATGTCAAGGCCTTGCTGATTGTAAATGATCCCCCATTTATGTTGCTTTTTTCTGACAACTATCAACTTTTCAGAGGCAGAAAAACATCACCCGTTCCAGGCATGTGACACATTCCTCAAGGTCAGCTGATATTGACATGCATTTGAGAAGGTGAGTCTGCATCACTGAACTGTCAGTCACCTTGACATGCGAGTGCTGCTTCTCTATGCAAGCAATAGGGGAGCATTTCGGGGTAGCATTCTACTTGCGAGACATGTGTGTCTGTGTGTGTGTGTACATAACACAATAGCATTCCTTCTGGCTTGTTTACTTTCTGTCATGCAAAAAACAGTAGGCCTAAGCTGTTCCCATGCAAATATTACCCTTGAATGCATATGTATAAAAGGCTGCTTGTTTGTGTGGTAATTATTCGATTTTGTTGTGCGTGTATACTCAGCTCTTGTGGAATAGAATCTGCTATTCGCCCTTTTCAAACAGCATGGAAGCTTCCCATACTCTTAGGAGTGGGTCTATTGTGATGCGACTTATAGTAATCACCGTAGGAAACACACATACATTACAGGACCATAACTTAACAAGAGTACCGCACTCCACACAATCCTATAGCTGTACAGCATTATACAGGGATCATAAGGTTTTGTGTAGGCTACTTTTGGGTTGTTGATGCAATATACAATGTACAGCAATATTAATATTATTCAATAACAAACACAATGTTCATTCGTTTTGCAATGCAATATGGCATTTGTCTTTGTGAATTCATTAATGTGTTTATTATTTGCGACCTCAGATCTGGCCTGGTCGGTTTCTTTTCAGTAAATGCTGTACACAACTCCACGCATTGCATAGCCCTGGCTACCCTACCTTGTTCCAGGTCTTGTTGATCATACCACGGCTCCTCTTCCTCGGTCTCAAACTCCTCCATCCTCCCTGCGCTCAGCATCAGGACGCCCGAGCCCTGCAAACACCGGCCGGATACTTAGCTTCCCGTCGTGGAGACGGGTGCGGAATCCAGGTAAACAACAACTAAATGATGTATCCGGATTTACAGGTAACAACAGAGCCGTCAGAATATCAAAGTCTGGTCTTACTCCAAATCCACAGCGAGCTGTCTAGAACAAAGGACGCGGTGCAGTATAGTAACAGGTAAACACCGTGCAATTTTGGTCAGAGATGCCGGAGAGAAGTAGCTACAGCAGCCGCGGGTCAGAAGCTGTATCCTCGCACACTGTGCAGTAAGCATTAACTGTGTGTGAGTATAATTTATTTACCCGTTTCAAATCCCCTCAATGATGTATGTCCAGCTGCATGTTGTCAGAACTAAATCTACACAGCCCAGCAACCGGCCACTGTGGTCGCCCTGAAGCAATGCGGACAATTAATGCTTCGCCTCACAAGCAAAGACAATTATGCAAATGTGCCAATGATGTAAGCTGCTCGCCCAGATGTGTTATTGTAGCTGGTGCCCTGCTACGACGTCTCTCCTCCTTCCCTGTACTCCCTGCTTTGTATCTTCTCTATCTCCTTCTGATACAGACGTGGCAGACAGTTGCAGCTCCCCCTCCTCGCCACTCTCCCCCACACGCACACATGCAGTCACTCACAGCGTTGACTCATAAATGCAGATGTTGTGTCGCCTCACTGTGCCAAAACAGAAACGCAGAGGAGTCCACGAGCAGACCCGGGAAGAGGGAATGCGGCTTCTGCAGCTCAGTAGGGACCTCTAGATTTGGTTTCTTCAGAACACGCTACTGCACAGCTACACAGAACACATTATTGAACAAACATCAGTGTTTAATTTGTGCCGGGTCTCAGCCCCGGAACCTCTTCAGTTATGAAAGTTAAAAACCTCACACAAATGTTTGCTCTCAAATGCGTTTTCCTAAAATTGTCAACACAGTTCGCAATACTAAAGAGAGACAGTCCGCTGCCAAGTTCGTACATTTATACTTTACGATTTTAGCTGAGTGAGCGTCTTTAATGACACTGGCAGCACAACAAGTACTGTGTTGTGTGTGACTTTTGTCGTTTTTTATTCACAAATAAGCTTACTTGATTTGAAAAACGTCTTCTTACACTACTTGGTTTGATTAAATGAGTACACAACAAAATATGAAAGATAAACATTAATTTCAACAAAGAACAACAACAAGTTTTAATGAAAAAAATATTGTAGCCAACTTCTATATGAACATTAATGTCACAGCTGCAGTATTGCCACTTGCCCAGTTTAAGTGATAACATATTAGCTGTCTGTCTGTCCAACACGCAAGCGCACCACGTGTGTGAGTCTGAAAATCCCGCGAGATTGAGGAGACGTGTAAAAGAATTACTGGGTTTGAAAGTGAAATTTGTTGGACTGGCGAAAAGAGAACTGCGTTAGATGTACATTGTATATTACTGAACGAAATGAATACATTAAGTATGAGAAAACTATTCTAACAACTGACACGTTTCATTCTTAATTTCTTCTGCATTCAGAACAATGTGTGTGTGTGTGTCTAGATATATATATATATATATATATATATATATATATATATATATATATATATATATATACAGACGTGCGCAAATTTGTTGGTACCCCTCCACAAAAAACGAAGAATGCACAATTTTCTCTGAAATAACTTGAAACTGACAAAAGTAATTGGCATCCGCCATTGTTTATTCCATATTTAATAGAAATCAGACTTTGCTTTTGATTTTTTATTCAACATAATATTGTAAATAATAAAACAAATGAAAATGGCATGGACAAAAATGATGGGACCGCTAACCTAATATTTTGTTGCACAACCTTTAGAGGCAATCACTGCAATCAAACGTTTTCTGTAGCTCTCAATGAGACTTCTGCACCTGTTAACAGGTAGTTTGGCCCACTCTTCCTGAGCAAACTGCTCCAGCTGTCTCAGGTTTGATGGGTGCCTACTCCAGACTGCAAGTTTCAGCTCTTTCCATAGATGTTCGATAGGATTCAGATCAGGACTCATAGAAGGCCACTTCAGAATAGTCCAATGTTTTGTTCTTATCCATTCTTGGGTGCTTTTAGCTGTGTGTTTTGGGTCATTATCCTGTTGGAGGACCCATGACCTGCGACTGAGACAGAGCTTTCTGACACTGGGCAGTACGTTTCGCTCCAGAATGCCTTGATAGTCTTGAGATTTCATTGTGCCCTGCACAGATTCAAGGCACCCTGTGCCAGGCGCAGCAAAGCAGCCCCAAAACATAACCGAGCCTCCTCCATGTTTCACTGTAGGTATGGTGTTCTTTTCTTTGAAAGCTTCATTTTTTCGTCTGTGAACATAGAGCTGATGTGACTTGCCAAAAAGCTCCAGTTTTGACTCATCTGTCCAAAGGACATTCTCCCAGAAGGATTGTGGCTTGTCAATATGCATTTTAGCAAATCCCAGTCAGGCTTTTTTATGTTTTTCTGTCAAAAGTGGAGTCCTCCTGGGTCGTCTTCCATGGAGCCCACTTTCGCTCAAAAAGCGACGGATGGTGCGATCAGAAACTGACGTACCTTCACCTTGGAGTTCAGCTTGTATCTCTTTGGCAGTTATCCTTGGTTCTTTTTCTACCATTCACACTATCCTTCTGTTCAATCTGGGGTCGATTTTCCTCTTGCGGCCGCGCCCAGGGAGGTTGGCTACAGTTCCATGGACCTTAAACGTCTTAATAATATTTGCAACTGTTGTCATAGGAACATCAAGCTGCTTGGAGATGGTCTTGTAGCCTTTACCTTTACCATGCTTGTCTATTATTTTCTTTCTGATCTCCTCAGACAACTCTCTCCTTTGCTTTCTCTGGTCCATGTTCAGTGTGGTGCACACAATGATACCAAACAGCACAGTGACTACTTTTCTCCATTTAAATAGGATGAATGACTGATTACAAGATTGGAGACATGTGTTTTACTAATTAAAGAAACTAATTAGTTTGAAATATCACTATAATCCAATTATTTATTATCTTTTCTAAGGGGTACCAACAAATGTGTCCAGGCCATTTTAGAATATCTTTGTAGAATAAGCAATAATTCATCTCTTTTCACAGCTTATTTGCTTTATTCTATGACATACCAAAGGCATGCAAGTATACATGATAAAATAGCTTTTAATTTCATCACTTTTCAGGAGGAATGAAGCATTATTTCAATGAGCTGTAAGGGTACCAACAAATTTGAGCACGTCTGTATATATATATATATATATATATATATATATATATATATATATATATATATATATATATATAAACACAATAACATTCCTTCTGGCTTGTTTACTTACTGTCATGCAAAAAAAGACATCATTTAACTATTTATGATCTTGGTTTGCATGCAGGTAGTTTGTTACTCTTTCACTTCCTGTCATCCAAAACAACATCTAAAAACTATTGTAACATTGTAAGATCTGTAGCAATGCAGATGAGGCTTTTCCATCCACGCTGCCAAACAAAAACAAAACATTGTATTTTTAAATACAAAGCATAATACATGCAAAACAAAATACATGGCTACGCCATAATATTTATAAATAATAATAATAATAATAATAATAATAATAATAATAATAATAATAATAATAATAATAATACAAAACAAAACAAATATACTTTCTATTTGCAATGCTTTGCACTGCCCCTTAAATTGTGTGCAGGGCTCTCTCCTGCTGCCCTGCTACAGGTATAAGGCACAGTAAGTGGCACCACATGTTTACCTTAAAGACCTGTCCGATTTGATTATTTTTCCAACATACTATAAAACATAGGGGTAGGTTCACTAAAGTGTTGCGCCTGTTGACTCTCAAACCAGTTGCAAAGTCTTGGGTGAAATGTACTAGACAAGCGCAATGCTATTTGCGACGTTTTGGGGAATGCTTTGCTGCAACAGTTTCTGTTTCTGGTTCAAGCCTGGATTAATATGTAATTCTGGGCATTCCTGCATACATTCGCAAAAAAGGGGTGGAGATAGTTAAGAACTATCGAAAGCATATTTTAAACAGTCGCAATTATTGCTGGCATTTCCCAGTCCGCCTTTTCTTGTGCTCAATGCATGTTTGAGGCGAACACCCAAATGCCTATTTTTTCCCTAAAAGCAGGGTGTATTTACAAGCCTTGGAAACAAATTTCTGTGACATTTCTAGTTTCCCCAACGTGCTGCCCAGCTAATTCTGAACATCTGTACAGGAACAGGAAACACACCTATTCTATTAATGTGCAGGTGGTTTGGTCCACTGGGATCAGTATTAGGTCCTCAGCTCTTCCTATTCTATATTAATGACTTAGATTCTGGTATAGTAAGCAAACTTGTTAAATTTGCAGACGACATAAAATAGGAGGAGAAACACTATTGCAGCAGCAAAGGTCATTCAAAATTATCTAGATAGCATTCAGAACTGGGTAGACACATGGCAAATGACATTTAACAGAGAAAAGTGTAAGGTGTAGTGTGCATTATAAATACCATATGGGAGATACTGAAATTGAAGAAGGAATCTATGAAAAAGATATAGGAGTTTATGTTGACTCAGAAATGTCTTCATCTAGACAATGTGGGGAAGCTATAAAAAAGGGCAACAAAATGCTCGGATATATAGTGAAAAGTGTTGAAGTAAAATCAAGGGAAGTAATGTTAAAACTTTACAATGCATTAGTAAGACCTCATGTAGAATATTGTGTTCAGTTCTGGTCACCTCGCTACAAAAAGGATATTGCTGAAAGAGTGCAAAGAAGAGCGACCAGAATCCTTCAAGAAGCTGCTTGATGAGATTCTGGGATCAATAAGATACTACCAACCAAATGGCCTCCTCTCGTTTGTAACCTTTCTTATGTTCTTATGTTCCAAAAACACATTGGTGTTATTTTGGCGCATTGATTTATACATTTCATATACATTGAGCACTATAATGTGTGTGCAATTGTAGTGTACATTTTTTTAAAATCGACACCTCCTAATGTTGGATAAACATATCCGGTTTAGCGAGGGGCTACTGTATGATTATGAAAATCTTTTTGATAGAAACACATTTATTTGGGGGTGAAGGTGGGGGCCTATAGGATCTGATGGGATTAAACTGTTATATATATAGTTTATATATATATATATATATATATATATATATATATATATATATATATATATATATATAGTCATATATATATATATATAGTCATCGAACAATTAGACATAATGTAATAGAACTAATGGAAAGCAATATAAAACAATATGAAATGTACATAGACTCAGTGACCCATATTGAAAAAATGAAATTAAGTGATGGGAGTATAGATTCTTGGGCTACAGAGGCAGAAGTTATGGCAGCTGTAGACCTCCTAAATAGGCCCATACACGAATACATAGACTTAAAGAATAAGGACTGTTTTAAATACGAAGGCACAATAGAATATATTAAAAATAAGAACGATCCAATTAATCTTTTATACAACAATAACCATTTCTCAGTTATTGTATTTAAAGACAATGAAACCGGAAGAAAATCTAAATACTGTGGCATAATTAAGAAAGATAATCAAAATAAATCTAAAACAGTAAAAATAAACCAGGTTAAAGTAAATAATAAAATGCAAAATAGAGAGTTAAACATGAATAGGACAGAGAATTCAAAACAGAAAGATAGGAGACCCAAAAATAGACATGGTACCAAATACACAAAAGATAAGACAGAAGACATAGTATTCAATTTATCAAGTAAAACTTTCACCACATCCCAAAAAGCGGTACTGAGTAAAGGACTTAAGTTTATACCGACTAAAAGATACATCGATAAAGATAAACTGGCCACTGAATTAAAGGCGTGGGAGAGACGCATGAGATTAGCAGAATATTTTTTCAATGAAAATATCTCGGATTCAGAGGGTAATTATGAACATGGGATTAAGGTTAATAGTACAAGCACATGGACTCCTCCGGATGGAAGAGATAAATGATTAGATATGTATATTGAAGTAGTTGAACAAGAAATAATAGTAGGACTAAAGAAAAGATGTAAACTTAATTGAACCAATATTGAAGAACAAGCTATGACTGAGTTGTTAAATGATGATGATATAATGATAAGACCAGCAGATAAAGGCTCAGGAATAGTGATAATGAACACAGATGACTATATGAAATCTGTAGAATGTGAATTAAATAATACATATACATATGAAGAAGTTAAGAGCAATAAGATCAATAAATCGGTAAAAGAGGTTAAGGAAATTGCGGAGAGACTATACAATAAAGGCATTATATCAAAAGAATTAAAAAAATACATGCAGCCACATAATGCAAGAACAGGCCTAGCAAGAGGAAATCCTAAAATGCACAAAGAAAATCACCCTATGCGAATGATAGTCAGTACAATTGATAATCCAACACACATTATAGCTGAAATAGCAGAAAAACAACTTAGGTCGCACGTTGAGAAATTACCAAGCTATGTTAAGGATACAACACAATTTTTAAAAAGACTTGAATCAATAAAACACAACCTTCCAGAGAATACAATTTTATTTTGCATGGATGTAAAATCCTTGTACCCAAGTGTCCCTCGTAAAGAAACTTTAGAAGCTTGTCAAAAAGCACTAGATAATAGACTAGATAAATCAATACCTACAGCAGAGGTACTGAACATGATCAACATAGTTTTAGAAAACAGTTATTTTACATTTGTTGATAAGAATTACAAACAAAACGATGGTACCGCAATAGGATCTAAATTAGGAATGCATTTTGCCAGTACATACATGGGAAAATGGGAAGAACAATTACTTAGAAAATCGGAAAGAGAACCTTTAGAATACATTCAGTTTGTAGATGATATTTTTGGGGTTTGGACACATGGAGA
Source organism: Acipenser ruthenus (assembly GCF_902713425.1). Classification (NCBI taxonomy): domain Eukaryota; kingdom Metazoa; phylum Chordata; class Actinopteri; order Acipenseriformes; family Acipenseridae; genus Acipenser; species Acipenser ruthenus. Next base: position 11,275,238 of record NC_081205.1, on the reverse strand, counting down.
AGAATCTCTTTTCCAGTTTCATAAAATGGCAAATGAAATACACAGTAATATTAAGGTGGACCTTCGATGGACAAGGAAAGATATAGAATTTTTAGATACCATAGTAAAACTTGAAGAAGGTTCAATTGAGACTGACCTCTTCTGTAAACCTACTGACATGCACCAGTATTTACACATGTCCTCTGCACATCCGATACACACTAAAAGGGCAATCCCAAAGGGTCTAGGAATAAGAATACGAAGAATATGCTCAAAAGAAAGTGACTATGTAAAACAAAGAAATGTATTAAAAACAAATCTTAAAAAAAGAGGATACAAAGAAAGAATTATAGAGACGGAGTTAAGAAAAGTGGATAAACTAAAAAGAGATGATCTACTAGATTATAAAAATAGAGATAAAAAGGTCAAAAGAGTCCCATTAATAATGACTTACTCTAAACTTTTGCCCAATATTTCTAAAATAGTTTGGAAACACTTGCGGATTCTACATAATTCAGAAAAATTTAAAAAAAGTATTTCTTAAGGCCCCAGTTGTAGCATTCAAAAGAGAAGCTAATTTAGGTGATATTTTAGTTCACAGTAAACATAAAAGAATAATTGACAAAATAGGTTCTACGAACATATGCACTAGTAGATGTAAAGTGTGTAAATACATAGACAAACGTAAAAATATAATTAAACATAAGAACACCACATATCCACTAAAAACTAATACCTACTGTAAAAATAGCAATGTTGTTTATGGAATAGCCTGTGAAAAATGTGATGAAATCAAATATGTTGGAGAGACTGGAACTACTTTATATAAAAGAATTCAGAACCACCTTTCATTAATTAGAAATAAAAAAATGAATGAACCAATAGTACAGCACTTCACCAGTCAGGGACATGACATAAATGATGTAAAGTTTGTAGTATTAGAACAGCTCAAATTAGACAATGCGACATATAGAAGAATAAAAGAAAGTAAATGGATAAATAGACTGAACACGATTATGCCAGCGGGACTCAACAGAAAAGAATGAACTAATTAACTTCAATAAATATATAACATTTAAATAAATAAACACAATTCATTCAAAAGTTATGCATGCTGATGCGCTGGGGAGGCCAAATCTAGACTGATCCTCAGAGCCAGCATTGCATGATATAATAAAAATATAAGTTTATATAAAGTAGTGTTAATTAGAATTAATACAGATTCAAAAATAGAAGTACAAATGATGTCACGATATATAGAACACCATTACATCATGTAAGAATAAATCATGAATTTGAATGTAAACAATAACAAGTAGTTGTCATGCCATCAAAAACCTATAAATACCTCCAATGTTTGGATTCAAACACAGGCTCCCTTGAGAAAGATATGTACAACATATCGAAACGTTGGGCATTTTGAGTTTCAGTGTTTTAAAATAAAATATCAAACAGAACGAAATTTTAATGTACCATTTGTAATTCAGTAATATGAGAGAATTCGTCAGGGGTCTGAATACTTTTGCAAGGCACTGTGTGTGTGTGTATATATATATATATATATATATATATATATATATATATATATATATATATATATATATATATATATATATATATATAACATACAGTACTGTGCAAAAGTTTTAGGCAGGTGTGAAAAAATGCTGTAAAGTAAGAATGCTTTCAAAAATAGACATGTTAATAGATTATATTCATCAATTAACAAAATGCAAAGTGAGTGAACAGAAGAAAAATCTACATCAAATCCATATTTGGTGTGACCACCCTTTCCCTTCAAAACAGCATCAATTCTTCTAGGTACACTTGCACAAAGTCAGGGATTTTGTAGGCATATAGTCAGGTGTATGATTAAACAATGATACCAAACAGGTGCTAATGATCATCAATTCAATATGTAGGTTGAAACACAATCATTAACTGAAACAGAAACAGCTGTGTAGGAGAAATAAAACTGGGTGAGGAACAGCCAGACTCAGCTAACAAGGTGAGGTTGCTGAAGACAGTGTACTGTCAAGGGTCATACACCATGGCAAGACTGAGCACAGCAACAAGACACAAGGTAGTTATACTGCATCAGCAAGGTCTCTCCCAGGCAGAAATTTCAAGGCAGACAGGGGTTTCCAGATGTGCTGTCCAAGCTCTTTTGAAGAAGCACAAAGAAACGGGCAACGTTGAGGACCGTAGACGCACTGGTCGGCCAAGGAAACTTACTGCAGCAGATGAAAGACACATGATGCTTACTTCCCTTCGCAATCGGAAGATGTCCAGCAGTGCCATCAGCTCAGAATTGGCAGAAAACAGTGGGACCCTGGTACACCCATCTACTGTCCGGAGAAGTCTGGTCAGAAGTGGCCTTCATGGAAGACTTGCGGCCAAAAAGCCATACCTCCGACGTGGAAACAAGGCCAAGCGACTCAACTATGCACGAAAACACAGGAACTGGGGTGCAGAGAAATGGCAGCAGGTGCTCTGGACTGATGAGTCAAAATTTGAAATATTTGGCTGTAGCAGAAGGCAGTTTGTTCGCCGAAGGGCTGGAGAGTGGTACACGAATGAGTGTCTGCAGGCAACAGTGAAGCATGGTGGAGGTTCCTTGCAAGTTTGGGGCTGCATTTCTGCAAATGGAGTTGGGGATTTGGTCAGAATTAATGGTCTCCTCAATGCTGAGAAGTACAGGCAGATACTTATCCATCATGCAATACCATCAGGGAGGCATCTGATTGGCCCCAAATTTATTCTGCAGCATGACAACGACCCCAAACATACAGCGAAAGTCATTAAGAACTATCGTCAGCATAAAGAAGAACAAGGAGTCCTGGAAGTGATGGTATGACCCCCACAGAGCCCTGATCTCAACATCATCGAGTCTGTCTGGGATTACATGATGAGAGAGAAGCAACTGAGGCTGCCTAAATCCACAGAAGAACTGTGGTTAGTTCTCCAAGATGTTTGGGCCAACCTACCTGCCGAGTTCCTTCAAAAACTGTGTGCAAGTGTACCTAGAAGAATTGATGCTGTTTTGAAGGCAAAGGGTGGTCAGACCAAATATTGATTTGATGTAGATTTTTCTTCTGTTCACTCACTTTGCATTTTGTTAATTGATAAATATAAACTATTAACATGTCTATTTTTGAAAGCATTCTTACTTTACAGCATTTTTTCACACCTGCCTAAAACTTTTGCACAGTACTATATATATATATATATATATATATATATATATATATATATATATATATATATATACAGTGCCTTGCGAAAGTATTCGGCCCCCTTGAACTTTGTGACCTTTTGCCACATTTCAGGCTTCAAACATAAAGATATGAAACTGTAATTTTTTGTGAAGAATCAACAACAAGTGGGACACAATCATGAAGTGGAACGAAATTTATTGGATATTTCAAACTTTTTTAACAAATAAAAAACTGAAAAATTGGGCGTGCAAAATTATTCAGCCCCCTTAAGTTAATACTTTGTAGCGCCACCTTTTGCTGCGATTACAGCTGTAAGTCGCTTGGGGTATGTCTCTATCAGTTTTGCACATCGAGAGACTGAAATTTTTGCCCATTCCTCCTTGCAAAACAGCTCGAGCTCAGTGAGGTTGGATGGAGAGCATTTGTGAACAGCAGTTTTCAGTTCTTTCCACAGATTCTCGATTGGATTCAGGTCTGGACTTTGACTTGGCCATTCTAACACCTGGATATGTTTATTTGTGAACCATTCCATTGTAGATTTTGCTTTATGTTTTGGATCATTGTCTTGTTGGAAGACAAATCTCCGTCCCAGTCTCAGGTCTTTTGCAGACTCCATCAGGTTTTCTTCCAGAATGGTCCTGTATTTGGCTCCATCCATCTTCCCATCAATTTTAACCATCTTCCCTGTCCCTGCTGAAGAAAAACAGGCCCAAACCATGATGCTGCCACCACCATGTTTGACAGTGGGGATGGTGTGTTCAGGGTGATGAGCTGTGTTGCTTTTACGCCAAACATAACGTTTTGCATTGTTGCCAAAAAGTTCGATTTTGGTTTCATCTGACCAGAGCACCTTCTTCCACATGTTTGGTGTGTCTCCCAGGTGGCTTGTGGCAAACTGTAAACAACACTTTTTATGGATATCTTTAAGAAATGGCTTTCTTCTTGCCACTCTTCCATAAAGGCCAGATTTGTGCAGTATACGACTGATTGTTGTCCTATGGACAGAGTCTCCCACCTCAGCTGTAGATCTCTGCAGTTCATCCAGAGTGATCATGGGCCTCTTGGCTGCATCTCTGATCAGTCTTCTCCTTGTATGAGCTGAAAGTTTAGAGGGACGGCCAGGTCTTGGTAGATTTGCAGTGGTCTGATACTCCTTCCATTTCAATATTATCGCTTGCACAGTGCTCCTTGGGATGTTTAAAGCTTGGGAAATCTTTTTGTATCCAAATCCGGCTTTAAACTTCTCCACAACAGTATCTCGGACCTGCCTGGTGTGTTCCTTGTTCTTCATGATGCTCTCTGCGCTTTAAACGGACCTCTGAGACTATCACAGTGCAGGTGCATTTATACGGAGACTTGATTACACACAGGTGGATTCTATTTATCATCATTAGTCATTTAGGTCAACATTGGATCATTCAGAGATCCTCACTGAACTTCTGGAGAGAGTTTGCTGCACTGAAAGTAAAGGGGCTGAATAATTTTGCACGCCCAATTTTTCAGTTTTTTATTTGTTAAAAAAGTTTGAAATATCCAATAAATTTCGTTCCACTTCATGATTGTGTCCCACTTGTTGTTGATTCTTCACAAAAAATTACAGTTTCATATCTTTATGTTTGAAGCCTGAAATGTGGCATAAGGTCGCAAAGTTCAAGGGGGGCGAATACTTTCGCAAGGCACTGTATATATATAGCTCTCTTGAGAAAGATATGTACAACATATCGAAACGTTGGGCAGCTGGCTCTTTGAGCAAAAATATATATATATATATATTGTAGCGAACCTCAGTTAATGCAGGGGCATCACACAGGGCGAGGCAATCCACACACGGATGAAGGGCGGGCGTGAACCCAGGACCTCTCGTACTAAAGCATAGTGCCGATACCGCTGTACAAAAGAGCCGGCTCCCTTACAAGTAGCGTATATATCGGGCTTATGTCTCTGTGTGTGCTTACGTCACCTACCAGCCCTGCTGCTGCCTTCCCCTGTGCACACTACACTCTCCTGTGCCAGCCTTAAGTCCGTCCCCGACTTGCTAACCAGGCTACAGTCCGACTGTTCCCTCTTCAGTTAAAATAGGTTAACTGAAGAGGGAACAGTGCATTGTACAGTTGACGTTTACATTTAACAAAACAATGTTATTTAGATTCTTGCACTATTGCATGCATATACTTTAAACTTCAGGCACCCTCTGCTGCAGCAAACCACAACTCAGCTCCTGCTGTTATTTAAGAAGACTGGTGGTGAGTGAACACAGGTGAATGCAATGCAGTGCGGAATAAACAGACAGACAATGATATCCAGGTGCAAGGGTGTTTATTGATGATTACAATGTCCAGAGCCTTATGGGAAACACCTGTAAATTATAAATGAAGAAGTGATACAGCGGCGTGTATCACTTCGTCTGTAAATCCCCGGGTAACCAGAAAGTCCAGTCTTTATCCCACCCACACGAAACACAAAACACAAACACAGTTAACAGCTTTCACTACAGCTCCGGATTATGTTAGTGGTAGTCTATAACAACAGACAAACAGGTTTTACTAACACTGACAAACAAACACAACACTCACGGTTTTCTGGAATCACAGGAGTCTCCTTTTTAGGTTGATCTAACCATTTACAAAAGGAACAGATCACATTACACTACAACCCCTTTATACCCTCCCCCATGACCCCTAGGTTAACGAGCGCATTCGTTCCTCCAGTCCGCGGATGACATGCCGTTTCCCGTCCGGGTCATTGAGTTTGGGTACCGTAGCTCCGCCCCTTTTCTAGATGGCAGACTTCCACCTAACCCAAGGAATAAATTGTCATGCCATTTAGTCCAGGGTACTCTGTTCCCTTTACACAGCGCCCTCACAGGTCGGGAGGGAGCTCTAACACCAAGAATCATTCGATCTCTGTCACAAAGACACAACAAATATTTAAATTAGTATATTGCGGCTCTTTTCATTAACATATTTTCTCTTAGCACATAGGACAAAATGTTTACTTTGCTAAATGTTGCAACGAAAATGCAAACTGCGCTATGTTTGTGCTGCGACTGACCCATCTTAGTGAATCTACCCCTTAAAGCTTAAAACTATAGCTCGCGGGGATTGGGGAAGATTGATTACTGCATATCTCACCAATAGATCTGTACACTCTGTTTGCTGAGTTCATGCTTCAGCATAATCTGCATAGCTTGTTTGCTTTATCTTGTTCAGTTCTTCATTTTCAATAAAATTGAAATGATATATAATGCAATACCATTTTTACAATGAAGTAAAAATTCTGTTTAAAATATACAAAACAGTACAACAGGTTAAACACTAGCCAAATACAGCAAAAGTCAGATACATCTTAATCTTAATACTGTCAGCCTAAACCAGATTTCTAATAGTACAACTTTGAAAATGCCAGGCCGAACAATTATGTCTTCACCCAATTCCATTAGTCTGTGTATCCTTCTGCTCTGTGTCTCACAAAATAAAGGTTGTGAAGGTCATACAGATAAAGTGAGGGGTTGATTTTATTAATCTTTACCCAGCCTGGAAAATTCACTGCTTTTTTTAGAGCTGGGAAACATACTAACACCAGTGTGTGCCTCCCTGGATCTGCATCTACTTGTCTGTCTTTATATCAAATGACATCTTTACACGTGCATACAGTGGGCATGACATGGTGGTCTACTTCCTCATGTTAGTGATGACTCTTACCTTGAATTTATAGCCCTGACAGGGTGCTGATTTCCATCGACAGTCTTGTTTAGTGTTGAATTGCCTTTACAATAAGCCCAGTAGGTGGCGCCACATGTTTAATTTACCTTAAAAAATCATCAGATAGTATTACATTTCCTACTGATTTATTGTAAAATACTGTAACTGTCTGGAATCGGTTTTCTTAACTGCATATGACACCAACAGTCTGTGTGCTGTGTTTTAGTTTGAAGCATAAACTGAGACTTTGTTCTTCAGAAAGTAACAACATCATATTAGAGTCTCCCATGCTTTGTGTGCTGGACAAAAAAAGAGCCGAGAAACCCATACTGTACGAAAGTCAGATGTGCTGCACTGTACTGCTCTTTATGTTATCTCTTCATAGCACAAAACCTACAGTACAGAGGTTAATGAGAGGTGAGATGAAAACTTAAGCCTTCTTCAGTACCAGGTCCCCGATAGAATATATATTTACAGATCTAAGCTGTGCAGATTGTTTCCTGGATGGGACCTAACATGTCTGCAATGAGAGACTCTCATACATGCTTTTTGGATTTGTACAGAAGTGAGCTGTATTTTATTACACAGGGATGTAATACAGGATTCAGTATTATGGAAGTGGAAGTCTTCGTGCCAGCTCTCCCTGCTACATTGAGCCATGACTACAGGTTTATCTGTGTGCCCGGCTTTAGCCCCCTGATATAAAGACACACCCCAGCCTGTTTATCTGTAGCATGATATTTCCCAGAAGCAGAAGTTAAATCACATGATGTACCTGCTTGTTAAATATAAAGACGTTCACCAGCTACTTTAATTTAAACCTGAATCCACAGTATCAATACCCACTGAAAAGTGACACTTTTTTCCAACGTCTGCAGAAGCATCATTTTGGTAAGTGGTTATATACAGTATATGTACGTGTGTGCGTGCGTGCGTGTGTATGTGTGTGTCTATATATATATATATATATATATATATATATATATATATATATATATAATATATATATATATATATATATATATATAATAAAATAAATGTATTATGGAAGTGGAAGTCTTTGTGCCAGCTCTCCCTGCTACATTTTTTAGTTTCTGTTTGCACTTTTTTTGTCAAATGAAATGGTTTTTGCAATTATTGTGCACAGTGTGTGCCGGGAGGATTTTCCCCCAGTGCTGGGGGGAATGGCAAGAAAAGAAAAAAAGGCACTTTATATATATATATATATATATATATATATATATATATATATATATATATATATATATATATATATATATATATATTATAATTACTGCATTCACAATGGCGTTGCTTTAAAAATAAGCTGCTTTCAGGAGACCTACAGCTGTTCATCACTTTGAGACAGAGCACTCTCCATTGCTTTTGCCATTGCCTGACGTGAAGTTTTTGCATGCAGAGAAAAAAGTTATTTTCTTTTTAACCAGCGCTCCACTCTTTACACTCAGCCCTGTTTCCGCCTGTTTTTCGCTGTTTTCATTTATGTATGTTTATGTAGCGCCCGCGATCTTTTCTACTTAACTGTCCAGGTCGCTATCGAACTACGCCGTCTATATAGTTTAACGAGGAATAGAACCTCCAATAACCTTATTTATAAAGCAGCAATATTTGGGTACCCCACATAGAGCCCCTCTCAAATAAATGAAAAGACAAAATAATGGAAATTGGTTGTGCTCTTTTCAGCAAAATCTTTATTATCGACAACAAAATAACAAAACTAAAATCAACAATTGCTGCAGTGCAATAGATACAATCTTAACCATATATCTTGCACTCAAAATAATTATTTACTTATTGTCCCCAGCGACACCTAGAGGAGAGATAGAGAAACGTCCATTCAATTAATAAATAATGTTTGGCTGCTCCACCCACCAAATCCCAGAGGGCAGTCAAGCACCACCTGTGATAAAATAAACCACACATGAATAATAAAGTAAATATATTAAAAGTGTACCTACAAACAAAATCACCACACCAGACTTAACAGTGCACAATTCAAAAGGAAAACACAACCCAGCACCTGACTTGACTGAACGTTCAAAGCAGCCACAATAGTGATTCTCTCTCTCTCTCTCTCTCTCTCTCTCTCTCTCTCTCTCTCTCTCTCTCTCTCTCTCTCTCTCTCTCTCTCTCTCTCTCTCTCTCTCTCTCTCTCTCTCTCTCTCTCTCTCTCTCTCTCTCTCTCTCTCTCTCTCTCTCTCTCTCTCTCTCTCTCTCTCTCTCTCTCTCTCTCTCTCTCTCTCTCAGCTCCTATAGACACACACACTAAAAACTAGCTGAACGCTGCACGGCACTATTACATCCAGAGTATGTGCGCCGACTCACCCTGCACTATACCAGTAAACAATACAATAAAACCAGAACACCAGAACACTTTGCACTTAACAAAGATTCAGAGGGAGCAAAACAATAGTGCAACTGGCTTACCTCGTCACAGGGGGAACCACGGCAACACAGGAACACCAAAACACAGGTACATTGCTCTGCTGCACCCTTGCGGTGCCGGTATTTATAATGCTGGCAGTACACACTTCCAGGTTCCCACGGTCCCACCTGCAAAATGTAACTACTAGATAGTACTGTGTGCATGTTACAAATCAAATGAAAGGCCACAACATGTCCGTTCATATTATGTAAGTTGCAACAGGATCAGGCATACTATACCTGGCAGAGATGAGAATATATGAAAAAAAAACACTGCACCATTAAACCTCAATATGAAATGAACATGGGGGGGGGGGTGATGGGGGGGAAGCTGAGGAAAGCGATACCTCCCCTTTCAGTTGAGCTGCTTCAAAGACGGAGCAAAACGAAACCTGTGAACTCATGATGAGATGCTTAACTTCAGGCCGTCATAGTTCTGGTTAGGAGTACCGCATACACACACTGAATATGTCTTTGGAGAGCCCCGAGTCTGTGCTTTTAAACAGGTAGGTGGCTTTTATGGTGCCTGAGTAATATGTGTGTAACTTTTGGTGCGCTGGCGCCCCCAAAATGAATGGGCTGAGTTTTAAGAGTTAGCTTTGTCCAGAGCTATATAAAAATACATTTGTATTATATTTTTCTGTCATACTATTACTATTATATTTTTCTGTCACACTATTACTACTGTTTCATTTACTGCTACTTTGTGCATTCAGTGCATTTTGTTGATAAGCAAAGCAATATCTCTCGTCAGTCCTGTAAGAGAACAGGGCTTTTATCTTAACAACAGTAAGATATTTTTTGAGTTTGTTGCTGTTAAAAACCAGGTATTTATTTTAGGTATTTATGTTTTTGTGTTGTTGTGAGATATGGTGTCGCTGATGTACATACAGTCAACAGCAATTTTATCCTGCAATAGTATATCGTCCTGTAAGACAGGGATTTTTATCTTAACAAAGGTAAGATATATTGCTTGTGATGCTTAAAAAAAAAAACATAATTTTTTTTCAGTGTGCAGCAGTATCTTTCATTTTAGTCTCTCTTTCCTTGTTTTAGTTAAAATCCTCAACCTGCCAGTGTAAAGAAGTGTATTTTAAATGTAAATTTGGCAGGAATGCCAACAATAACGTGAGAAATGTGGCCAAATGCCCACCCTTTCTGTGATTATTTTGTTTGAAACTTTTAATAAATGTGTGCATTAGCGCTTCACTGCAGCTTCCCTGTCTCTGGGTCTGTTTCCTGGCAGTAACAACTTGGGCCACAGCACTATCCTGCCACAGTTGGTGTCAGAGTGGGATCGTGTCTCTGGAGACTCAGAGCAGGACTGCAGGTGAAAAACAAAGCTAGGGTGCGGAGCGGGTGGGCACCTCCGAGACATGTGCCCATAAGAAGACACTACATTTATGGAGGCCTTCGCAAGAGACAAGGTGGTCGGCTGCGGAATGTTTCCACATGAAGGTCCATCCCAGCCACCCACCCAACAGTACAAGGTGAGCCCCTCTGCCTTCCAAGCACCCTGGGATGACGGAGTAGACGCCCTTCTCGTCTGCCTCGAGGACCAAGGTTGGTGCCACGCCTGCAGGGATTTCGGAAACTTGGTGCTATGCTGCCTCTCCCACATCAGGAGGAGGAGCTACCTGCCCAAACGCCAGAGAAGGAGGAGCGACCTGTCTGAAAGAGGAAGAAGGGGAAGGGCCCGCTGTCTCTAGGGTCAGAGGGAGAAGCCCTGCTGTCTCCAGCGCGAGAGGGAGAAGCCCCGCTGTCTCCAGAGCCAGAGGGAGAAGCCCCGCTGTCTCCAGAGCCAGAGGGAGAAGCCCCGCTGTCTCCAGCGCCTGAGGGAGAAGCCCTGCTGTCTCCAGCACCTGAGGGAGAAGCCCCGCTGTCTCCAGAGCCAGAGGGAGAAGCCCCGCTGTCTCCAGAGCCAGAGGGAGAAGCCCCGCTGTCTCCAGCGCCAGAGGGAGAAGCCCCGCTGTCTCCAGCACCTGAGGGAGAAGCCCCGCTGTCTCCAGCGCGAGAGGTAGAAGCCCCGCTGTCTCCAGAGCCAGAGGTAGAAGCCCCGCTGTCTCCAGCGCCTGGGGAAGAAGCCCCGCTGTCTCCAGCGCGAGAGGGAGAAGCCCCGCTGTCTCCAGCGCGAGAGGGAGAAGCCCCGCTGTCTCCAGCGCGAGAGGGAGAAGCCCCGCTGTCTCCAGCGCGAGAGGGAGAAGCCCCGCTGTCTCCAGCCCGAGAGGGAGAAGCCCCGCTGTCTCCCGCGCAAGAGGGAGAAGCCCTGCTGTCTCCAGCGCGAGAGGGAGAAGCCCTGCTGTCTCCAGGGTCAGAGGGAGAAGCCCCACTGTCTCCAGCACGAGAGGGAGAAGCCCCGCTGTCTCCAGAGCCAGAGGGAGAAGCCCCGCTGTCTCCAGCGCGAGAGGGAGAAGCCCTGCTGTCTCCAGTGCCAGAGGGAGAAGCCCCGCTGTCTCCAGGGTCAGAGGTAGAAGCCCCGCTGTCTCCAGAGCCAGAGGTAGAAGCCCCGCTGTCTCCAGCGCCTGGGGAAGAAGCCCCGCTGTCTCCAGCGCGAGAGGGAGAAGCCCCGCTGTCTCCAGCGCGAGAGGGAGAAGCCCCACTGTCTCCAGGGTCAGAGGGAGAAACCCCGCCATCTCCAGTGGCAAAGGGGAAGGAACTGCTACCGTCTCTAGTCAGCAGGGCAATCGCCAGGCCAACTTCAGCAGCCACTACATCTGCTCCAAAGGGTCCAGCACTGCCGCCGCCACCGGAGTGTCCAGCACAGCTGCCAGTGTAGCCACTGCTAGAGTGCCCCTCGCTGCTGCCAGCTTCACTACCACTGGAGGGACCAGCGTTGGGGCCAACCTCTGTAGAAAAGCTCAGAGCGGGGAAAAGTCACTCGGGCTTAGGGGGTAGAAAGGGGGTTAAACGGATGCCCCCTTACAAAAGCCCAGGGTTGACCACTGGTTAAATGGGCGCCCCCTTACAACAGCCCAGAGGTCACAAGAGGGGTTAAATGGGCACCCCTGACAGAAGACTCAGAATCACCTCTGCCGAAGAAGGAGGCAAGGAGATCACCACCACAACCCCGACCATCACCCCTGTGTCCGGACCTGCTGCCTATGGGTCGGAGCCCTTGACCCGTGCTCCTGGACAACCGGCATTGGTGTCTGGACCTCTGGTCGCTGGGACTAGTTCCCAGGTTGCTACATCACCAGGCACAGTTGCCTGGTCTCCGCTGGGGCTCGCACCTCTGCCAGCTGCTACACCCACCCAGTCACCCACCTGCGCTCCTGATGCCTCGTCCACATCGCCTGGTCCCCTGTCGCTGGTTCTCGGTCTCTGGGGGGGAAGCACTGGAGTTGGGACCAACCCGCCCACCAACCCACCAACAAGAATCCAGAGGGAGAAAGACAGACAATGTGGGAGGGGGTTGGTGTGCTGGTTGCAGCCATGTGTGCTGCATACAAAGGGGGAGGTATGTGGCAGGGCGGAATTAAGAAGTGTATTTTAAATGTAAGCTTGGCAGGGACGTGGTTAATTCCATCTCTGCCAATATGTGTTTGACCTGTGCTTTTGAAAACTGTGTAGTGAAGACGAATGCGCAGACTACTGGTGATTTATTTTTTTGTTTTAAGCTTTTATTTTGGCCCTCGTGCTGTGTTTGTTTCTGCTTTTTTAACCCTTTGCGGTACATTTATTCAGCGTGTCAGGTCCAATTTATTTTCACACGTGCAGTTTATTTTAGACGCGCTCTTTACATTTTTTTTTCACAGTAAAACAGGTTTAAAAGGCACTGCATATCAACAGGACACTCAGTACTGCATCTCAAGCCCCGCCCCACCCCTTGTTCGCTGTATTTTTCACATCCGTCTTAATAATAGTACATACCGATAAATCATCTCCTGATCACTCGTTTTATCACCAAACTCCTCAATAATGCGATTAAAGTCATTATTTTATTACTATAACATCTAAAAAAGCTCTGCAAATGTCTGTGATATTCTTTGAGCGCTGGATGCAGAAGCAGCTATCCTGTTTGTTTATGTCCGTGTTATCTATGTGGTGTCGGGGTTTTCTATATTTATGAGATAAGCTCAATATTTTTTTCTTTTTCGGGTTCTATCAGTCTCACTCGGCCATTGAATGGTTTTCTCAGCTTTTTGTGGAGAAAAAACGACTAGAGCTCTGTTTTTTACGTCTTTTTGATGATGTCGGACAGGGTCTGACATTGGACGGGAAAGGGAAAGTTGCAATGTCGGACCAGGTCCGACATAGGACCGCAAAGGGTTAATAGACATGCGCATTAGCACTATCCTGTCTCTGAGTCTCTTTCCTGCCAGTATTATTATTATTATTATTATTTATTTCTTAGCAGACGCCCTTATCCAGGGCGACTTACAATTGTTACAAGATAACACATTATTTTTACATACAATTACCCATTTATACAGTTGGGTTTTTACTGGAGCAATCTAGGTAAAATACCTTGCTCAAGGGTACAACAGCAGTGTCCCCGACTGGGGATTGAACCCATGACCCTCCGGTCAAGAGTCCAGAGCCCTAACCACTACTCCACACTGCTGCCCTAACATCTTGGGCCACAGCACTTTCCTGCCATAGCTTCAAACAAAACAGACCTTCCAACACCACCTCCATAGAGGGAGAACACTCTCGTTGATAAGAGAGACATGACTAGATTCTTATCTCGTAGCGCACAGGGCTAATAAAACTTTGAAACGTGGAACTCACCTCTGCGCTACACTTTTGGACCACGGAACAACAATCTACCAAGTTTCATCTGACTGGGCCGATCCTCGCAGGACTGTTGTCCTTCTTCACTGAAACTGTGTTGTTTCTCTAAAAGCCACGGAACAACAGAAATGTTCCTTGCAGAAGTGAAACCTTCACGCAGGCATGACTGTTACTTTATCCGCTTACAAATGCCCATCGTACATTTTGTTTCGCTCGGCTCGGGTCGAAGCATGTCGACCCACAACCTGAGGAGCGCCAGTGTGAAAGAGGCTTAGGTCCAGGCTTGTAGCCGTGGGTTGTACTCGGGAGCTCCTTTCTATAGCGTCATGGTGGGGCAGTGGGAGTTTTCAGTAGCAGGAGTTGTAATTGCTGCATCTGCAGTTGCATTTCTCACTGTATTTGTTGCTGCATTTGTTGTCCCATTTCTTCACTCCAGTCCATTTCTCTTCATTTCTTTGGAAAATATCCTCCCGTCTGCTGACAATAATCTGTTGCAGATAAATCAGTGTAATCTTGTGACGGAGTGTCCCGCCTCTTTGTTTATTATTTATTTATATTATGATTTATCTGTTCATATGACGGCGAAAGCCGATGATTATTTGTTATTGTTTTTGTATTTTAAAAACCTTGTGAGGATGCGTGACTGATCAGCTACTGATTTATTTAACTAGCTGACAGTCACGCATCCTTACTAAACTCATGCAGACTTACTAACAACTTGCAGCTGTCTGCGCTCAGGGAAGAGAGTGTCAGAGGAGAGACGTAAGTCTGTGGTAAAATAGAGATAACAATTGCTAGACGTGCTGGCTAAAAACCAGTACGATACTTGTTTGTTTCAGACTGCCAAGGCGTCTTTTGTTTTGTAGTGTCTTGTTTTGTTTAAACTGTTTGTTTTGTTTAATAAAAGCTGAGCGCCGGAGCGTTTCAGTTTGCCCCACCATTCATTGTTTTGGGTCTGTGTTTCTGTTTTGACGTCACCACTGCAAGCCATTCTGGTCACAAATCTACATCAATCTCTGCACCTGTGTTGAACATCTTTGATTCCTATATGTTTATCTTCAACAAGGAGAACAACAAGAACATTTTTCACATTTTGAATGCATATTTCTCTTTTGTCTATAACGGGCATTACAAACCTTTTTATGTGTGTGATGTTAGTTCGTGTCTCTACATCTGTTCAGAAACACAGAGGCGTAAAGGCACTTCAACATTTCAAACAGTGGCAGTCAATGGTCCCCTAGGGAGCTAAGCATTGTGATGGGGTGTCTGTACGTGTATGGAGGCTCTGTGTACAAGTATGAATATGAGTAATGGCACCCCTGCATAACCTTAGTAATTAGCAATTGGTAAGACTAATTGTAGCTGTCTAAATAGTTCTGTAAATGTCCCCTGCCATGCACATTCATTCACTATATAGATCTCAAATACGCAGTTTTGAAAACAACACATTTTAGCAAACATGTATTTTCGTTGTAAAGAAATCTCTGTTTACAAGCCATGTTTTTAGACAGTCTTGCACTTCCTGGGTCATTTCACCTGGAGAGTGAAATTGTCTCTGCCCTTCAGGGCCTCCTTTCCTGTCAGTAACCAACCAGCTGCTTCCTAATGGCAGTGTGACCGAGTTGTTGAGTGGCGTGTGGGTGGTGACATCACAGACCAGGAACAGAAACCAAAACAATGAATGGCAGTGGTGAAACTGGAGCGCTACGGCACTCAGTGTTTTATTAAATAATAAACAAACAAAAGATTTAAACAAGCAACACACTACAAACAAAAGGGCACGTTGGCCAAACAAATAGAAATAAACAAATAAGTATCATGCTGGGGTAAAACCAGCACGCTTAGCAGTTGTTTAGATTTGAAATCTCTCTCCCACTTTGCTCGCTGTCCCGTACTCTCCTCTGTACACTCTCCCCTGAGCGCAGATAGCTGCAGGCTTTTATATTCTGGCCGAGGGGTTAACTAGCTATTAATTAATTATTACTCCTCGGCCATATTATTATTATTATTATTTATTTCTTAGCAGACGCCCTTATCCAGGGCGACTTACAATCGTAAGCAAAAACATTTCAAGCGTTACAATACAAGTAATACAATAAGAGCAAGAAATACAATAACTTTTGTTCAAGTAAAGTACAAGTTTGACAAACCACAATTCAATAATACAGCAGGTAATAGTGATAGTTACATCAGGATATGATTAAATAGTGATAGTTACATCAGGATGTGATTAAATACAAAGTACTACAGGTTAAAAATTTGGCAGATTACAGTACAGGATTAAATGCAGTAAAATAGGGGCTGATAAGAGCAAAATAAAGCACATTTACATGAAGGGTGATAGTGTCCCAGGATACAAACAGAGGAGTTCTACAGGTGCTCTTTGAAGAGGTGAGTCTTAAGGAGGTGTGGTCAGGGACTGGGCAGTCCTGACATCTGTAGGAAGGTCATTCCACCACTGCGGAGCAAGGGTGGAGAAGGAGCGGGCTTTGGAGGCAGGGGAGCGTAGCGGTGGTAGAGCTAGTCTTCTAGTCTGCACGAGTTTAATAAGTCTGCACGAGTTTAATAAGGATGCGTGACTGTCAGCTAGTTAAATAATCAGTAGCTGATCAGTCACGCATCCTTCCAAGCTAGTTAAATAATCATCAGCTTTCGCTGTCATATAAACATATAAAAATCATAATATAAATAAATAATAAACAAAGGGGCGGGACACTCCGCCACAGGCAGACATGCTTTGCAGCCAGTAAAATGCTTTGACCCTGAAGACTGGGGTGAAATGACCTGGGAAGTAAAGCAGTAAGAGACTTCCGGGAAGGCAAAGTAAACTGTAAACTTGTTTTAATCTAGTGTAGTACGAGATAGCATGTTTTGAAATGAAAATACATGTTTGCTATAACTTGTGTTTCTTTCAAAACTGCACCTCCAAGACCTTTCTAGTGCATGGCAGGTATGATGTATGAAATTATGTTGTTAGCTACAGACACTTTAAGTACAGTTTCTCCTCAGCTCAGGGCATTAAAGAAACTGTACAGCTTAATGGACCATTTTCATCCACTAAAAATGTTTTATTAAACATTTTAAAATGTGAACACATCAGTTTTATTAAACTTTATAAAAATGTATCAGCATCCCTTAAAAATGTTCCCTGATTTTTTTTTTTTATCATTCTATGTTGGCCTCTAATCACAAATCTCATTTTTTTTCTAGGAACACAATGGCCAGTTCTCATTCCTGTGAGTTTTTCAGTGATAAAGAAGCTAAAAGTCTTACATCGCTTTATAACGAGGGTGGACTAGCAGCTGTAATCCCTGTGATCAAAGATAAATTACACAATTTGGAGAATGAAACCCTTAACATTGCAGTGACAGGTTGCACTGGCTCAGGGAAATCAGCATTCATCAATGCTTTAAGAGGTCTTCGTAGAAATGATGAGGGGGCCGCCCCAGTTGGTGTTACAGAAACGACAAGGGAAGCAAAGGCCTATAAGCATCCAAACCTTCCTGGAGTGAATTTATGGGATCTCCCCGGAACTCGTTCCACTACATTCCAGGCCAAGGATTACCTGAAGAAGGTTGATTTGAATAAATATGACTTCTTTGTCATAATGGCTGCCAAAAGATTTACAGAAAACGATGCAAATCTTGCCATGGAGATCGAAAAGATGGGGAAACAGTTCTACTTTATTCGTAACCAAATTGACATTGATATTCATTCTTATGAATTAGAGGGCATTGAATACAATAGAGAGGAAGTACTTCAAACCACCAGAAATAATTGCATTTCTAAGTTAATACAGATTGGCATTCAGAAACCTTGTGTTTTCCTCTTATCAAACTACCATGTCAACGAATACGATTTCACTGCATTTACTCAAACTATTGAAGCTGAGCTCCCAGAGAAGAAGAAGCATGTGTTTTGGCTCTCTCTTCCTAGCGTTACTTTGCAAGTGATAGAAAAGAAAAAACAGATCCTGAAGAAGAGAATCTGGATGGTAGCAGCAGCTGCAGGTGCATTTGGAGCAATTCCTGTGCCGGGTTTGTCCTTTGCATGTGACATTGCTATACTAGTGGTTGAACTCTTGTATTACAGGGAGTTCTTGGGTCTAGATCCACAGTCCCTTCAGAGGCTTGCATTGAATGTTGGTAAACCCCTGAAGGTTCTCACAGCAGAAGTTCAGAACCCATTTGTGTTTGACATAACCCCACAGTCTGTCACAAAGTTACTGATCTCATCTGTCTGTGGTGCTATGATGATTGCTGATGATGCTCTCCTTGTTATCCCTGTCATTGGATCTATTCTTGGAGGAATAACATCCTTTGGAACCACCTACATGATGCTGAGAAACTCACTGGATCAGTTTGTAGAGTCTACTCAACGGGTGGTGAAGAAAGCACTTGAATAGATTTTAAATGCCTGTATACGTTAGGTTTACACGTCACTGGAATTCAATTAATTGTGATATTTGCATAACTAAATAGCTAATCCTGTAGCATTATTGCGGTGTGGCAACCACTAATCAACATATATAATGATGTGCATATGTGTAGAAAAGCTCACAAGCAAGTAGGTGAACAGCAGGGGTACCCCTTCTTTAGCAGTTACGACGAGTCAAGGCTTTGATATGTTTGTCTTTCCAGAGCATCCCTTTTCCATCCAGCTGCCCCCTATATTGAAGTATCACAGCTTAACACATAAGGTATGGTTTAATTTGATTATATTTTGGATGAACTAAAATCACCTCGACAACTCAGTTCCTTAACATTAATACCTAACCTCAGGAATCTGAACTGCCTTGACTCTGTCACCTTGGAAATGAGGCACAGTGGAGGAACATGCAGACATCTCCCCCTCCCTCCTCTATACTGCTCTTCAGGTTCAGGACCTCGCGCTGGAATTCCCCTCAGAAATGTTAGAGTGTGAGAAGCAATAGCTGTATGTCTGTTAAAGAATAATAAGGTTCAACTATTCATGTAATAATTAACAGGTGTATATATATATATATATATATATATATATATATATATATATATATATATATATATATATATTGTAACACAGCAGGGAGGGGGTTAAAGCCTCCCTGAGTAGAAAACATGTGCAGAATGCACATTTGTTTAGTTTAATTGTTTTGGTTTATCATTGAATTTGATTTGTTAATTGTTTTATTATTAATTATCCCCTGCACCTGGTAGCTATTGTTAAATTAAAACCAGGTGCAGGGTATTTAAGAGAGGCAGCTAGTCTGTTCTAGGCTGCTGAGGAGAAGGAGGCAGAAAGGTGTGCTCTGCTTCCTGGCAGTCATGAGTGAGAAAGTAAGTGCGGTCTCAAACCAGTGTGTTTTGTAAGGACGGGGAAACAGTGTAGCTGTCCCGTGTTAGCCAGGGTGTTCCTGTGTGTTAGTTAGTGCTCGTACAGAGCTAGGTGTTTATTTTGTGTGTTCTGTTTGATTCTTGTGTTTATTAAAAATAGCGCAACCGCGCTGAAAACTCAATTTCTGTCTGCTGGGTCAAGTTCTTAAAGGGGCAACGAACCCGAGTGAGTTGTGCTTTGTCACTATATATATATATATATATATATATATATATATATATATATATATATATATATATATATATATATATATATACTTGATTGATTGTAATGCAGTGTTTGATATTTTTATCTTATCCCTAATAAAAGTTTACTTCCGTATGCAATATTAAAGAAAACAAAAGTGATTATTAAAGTATGGTGAAATGATAAATATGGTATTCAATGGAAAATACAGTATTGACATTGGGAAAACATGGTAAAATGCTAAATTACCTTCAGAATTTGCCATAGTAAACTTTTATTTATGGGACCTGACTTAATCTTTTTTTGAATGGAATTACAGTGGGCTGGTGATATAAACATTTTTAAGCTGATTACATTTGAAAACTCTTTTTACTAATTAAAGTGCTTTGAGATATTGTTTCACATGAAAGGCTCTACAAATACATATTAATTAAGATGTTTCCATGCCTGGAAATATGCTTCTGCTCTGTAACTGAAAAAACTAAAACCATATACACGAATGCATGATCTGTCATTTGAGAATTTACTTTAAGTATCTTTTTACCATTTAAGAAATATAGCCAATTATTTCCGTATCTGATGCCAAGAGACCAATGCATGCATTTGTTTAATCTAGAATTGATTATTGTAATGCACTTTTTCTGGTATCCTAAAACATGTGCTATCCTGCTTGCAGCTTGTTCAGAATACCACTCCTAGAATTCTGACTAAAACCAGGAAATATGAACATAGTATCCCTGTTTTGGCCTCTACAGTTGTATATGTGACATGCTATACAAATGTATTGTGGTTTGTTCTTTTTTTCTGCTATGTACTGTACAGTGCTTTGAGATAGTTTTGTATAAAAAGCGCTATATAAATGCAATAAATAAATAAAACATGATTTGCATTGTCAAATATGGAATATTATTATTATTATTATTATTATTATTATTATTATTAAAAGTACATGGTCCAGAGTGGCTCACTTGGTGAAGGTAAAGGGGAGAAGGGAAGACAAGGGAAGTGTCTAGTGGGTGATGATAAAGCTGTTTACTAGCCAAGTAGCCCTACATCTTATGTTGTTTTACTATTAATTAGGGTTTAAGTAATTGTTACCAACTGCATCACTGCTCTCTCTTTATGTATTGTCTCCTGTTCCTTTAGCCTCATCCTTTATGTATAATGCTCAAATCCCTGTAATAACCCTGACTATCCACAATCAATCCACTGCATTGTACACAGAGAATAAGTATACAGCAGCAATACTCACTACTAAGCCTCCTGCAGTAACTCTTTATAGAGCGACATCAATTCACAGACTACCTCAATCCTGTGATAGCTGCTGAGGCACAGTGTATTCCATCTTACATGTCTTTCTGTTTTTTTTCCAGAAACACAATGGCTAGTTCTCCTTTGTGTGGGTTGAATGAAACCCTTAACATTGCAGTGACAGGTTGCACTGGCTCAGGGAAATCAGCATTCATCAATGCTTTAAGAGGTCTTCGTAGAAATGATGAGGGGGCCGCCCCAGTTGGTGTTACAGAAACGACAATGGAAGCAAAGGCCTATAAGCATCCAAACCTTCCTGGAGTGAATTTATGGGATCTCCCCGGAACTGGTTCCCCTACATTCCAGGCCAAGGATTACGTGAAGAAGGTTGATTTGAATAGATATGACTTCTTTGTCATAATGGCTTCCAAAAGATTTACAGAAAATGATACAAATCTTGCCATGGAGATCGAAAAGATGGGGAAGCAGTTCTACTTTATTCGTACCCAAATTGACAATGATATTCATTCTTCTGAATTAGAGGGCATTGAA
Source organism: Acipenser ruthenus (assembly GCF_902713425.1). Classification (NCBI taxonomy): domain Eukaryota; kingdom Metazoa; phylum Chordata; class Actinopteri; order Acipenseriformes; family Acipenseridae; genus Acipenser; species Acipenser ruthenus. The sequence continues at coordinate 11,253,799 of NC_081205.1, read as the reverse complement.
TACAATAGAGAGGAAGTACTTTAAACCACCAGTAATAATTGCATTGCTAACTTAGAACAGATTGGCATTCAGGAACCTTGTGTTTTCCTGTTATCAAACTACCATGTCAACGAATACGATTTCACTGCATTTACTCAAACTATTGAAGCTGAGCTGTCAGAAATAAAAGAACATGTCACAGAAAGAAGAAAGGACATGCCCAAGAAGGGAAACAGCTGCAAGCTTCTTTGATAGAAACAGCTGCAGGCTTCTTTGATAGAAACAGCTGCAGGTTGCTGTGGCTCATACCTGTTACTGGTTGGCTCTGTCTCTGTGTGTCTAGCATAGGTAAACCCCGGGAGGTTAAAAAACACCCATTATTTTTTTTTTTAATTACGGATATAGTCCTTCTTTTAATTAATCTGTTGTTGGACGGCTAGTTCATGTGGAACCAAATAAAACATTTTGAAGAAACTCACTGGAAACATGTATTGAGTTTATTCAACAGATTGCATAAAAAAGAACATTCATTTATTGTTGATTCATTTAAAGCAAAGATAGCTTGAAAAAAGGAATCCTTAGTGCTCCACATTCCTGTAATCATTTACATTTCTTACATTCACGTGATAAGTGCAACAATGCTAAAGTTAACTACAGCATCTGTTCGGTCTTCCCATGTTATTAATGGACCCAGGGTATCTCAGGACAATATGCCCCAAACATAACAATGTTTCTGTCATTTGAGCTACTGTTTGACCACCATACTTGACAAACCTCTCTAACCGTCTTTTCCTTCTTCCTGTCACTGCTGCTTCTCTTAGTGACCACTTTCCCATTGCTTTGCCATTTCTTATACTTGATGTCTTGGAGCAGCTTACCAACATGACTATCCTTCCTGCTGTGGCACCAGAACACCTGAACCCACTATCATGCCTCTTTAAAATGCTGTTAGATCTATGCCCTTCCCTATTTCTGGCAGTGTACGTTCCCTTATTCTGATACTCTCATACAGGTAGTGGACAAAAAATGGAAACACGTGGGTAAATGAGGGACACCAAGTATATTGAAAGCAAGGGCTTCCACACAGGTGTGGCTCATGCGTTAATTAAGCAAATAACATCCCAGCATGCTTAGGGTCATGTATAAAAATGCTAGACAGGCCTGGTTGCCTATAATTATGGCTAGCATGGCTGCAAGAGGAGACCTCAGTGACTTTGAAAGAGGGGTGATTGTTGGGGCGCGTTTGGCAGGAGCTTCAGTGACCAAGACAGCTCAACTTGCTGATGTTTCACGAGCAACGGTGTCTAAGATAATGTCGGCATGGAACTCTGAGGGAAAGACAACATCAGCAAAGGGCAACAGTGGGCGGAAGCTCATACTACAGGATTGTGATATCCGTGCATTAATTCGAAGTGCAAGGCAAAACAGGCGAGCAACTGCAGATCAATTTACTGCAAATTTCAACCTGGGGCGTGAGCAGCCAGTTTCATCAAAAACAGTTCACCCAGAACTCCACAGAGCAGGATACCATAGTGGCCCAACACCCTATAAAGTGACTTTACATTGGTGAGCTAAACTCATCTGTCCAATAATCATTTATTTAGACATTCTAAGTAAAATAAAACCAAACCTCTTTATTAGGAACACCAACCAAACTGGTTCCATTTGGATTAATGAAAAAATAAACCTTCTGGATGGAATTTATATTTTTCTAAATATTTGTATATCTAACATTTAATGCTTAATCAGCAGGGAGCATTTGCGTTCATAATCTTCTTAGTTACAGTAATTTTGTATCTAAATAACTATGACCCATGATGCTTGTGTATAAATATATGTGTTTTATTAATTAAGTATTTGTTTATAAGTTTTCATTTTATTATTGCTTCGGCTCAGGACTCAGGGCGCAGTTCCGCTTAAATGTGTCTGTAAAATGTGTTTTTACTTCTGCAAAAGGTTAGACAACAGAAAGTAGGTAGGGAATAAGGCTAAACCACATGTATACGTGTTTACTTGCACATAATACTAAACTGTTCAGAATGAAAGACAACCCCTTATATGGAAAAAACATCTAGAATGATCTGTGATGACGTGCATTTTGCATGAAGGAATTATAAATGTCTCAGCCACCTTGTCACATGCTGAGAGAGATTTGTATTTGTAATGCATCTGCTGCTCTCCCCTTGCGCATTGAATTAAAGCTTTGTGAAAACCTGTGATCTGAGTCTGCATGTCGATCCTTCACCTGAACATCACCTACTACAACCTGTTAGATAATTCAGCAAAGAATACAGTCAGTGCCCCCTCTGGTAATATGACTAGAAAAGATGAATGGTTCTGATGGGGTGTGGCGGAGTGTCCCGCCCCTATTTATTATTATTTGTATTTTTGTTTGCGGCGCGGGTAAAAGCGCCGCGTCTTTTATTGTTATATTTAAAAACCTCGTGAGGATGCATGGCTGATCAGCTACTGATTATTTAACTAGCTGACAGTCATGCATCCTTACCAAACACGTGCAGACTCTGGCCGGGGGATAATAAGATAATTACCAACTAGTTAAATCCCTCGGCCAGAGTATATAAACCAGCAGCACTATGCACTCGGGGTGTGGAGTGTTCGAGAGTGGAGAACGGGAGAGAGAGAGGAAGAAAACAATTGCTAAAACGTGCTGGAGTATCCAGCACGAAACTTACTTGTTTGTTTATTCGTTCGGCCCTCGTGCCCTTTTGTTTGGTGTTTTGTTTAAATCTTTTGTTTTGTTTATTAAATACGCTGAGTGCACCAGCACTCAGCTTCAACCGCCCATCCACTGTTTTGGTTTGAGTTACTTCCTGGTCCGTGACGTCATCCACATCACCACTGCGAGCCAGACTGCCACATATGGTGTCCTGCGTGGGACAAACAACGCCTCCAACAGCCGGACCAGGAACAGCAAAGGAAGGTTTTTTCGTGTTCGTTTTTTCAAATAGTGTTTTTTGTGTTTGAAAAAAAAAAAAAAAAAAAAAAAAATGGATGAAGTGGACGCCTATATGGAGAGGTGGCATGCGCATCAGAGGGAGTTGAAGGAAGGAGGGGCTACATGGTGCCTCGCCTGCCTGGAGTATGGGCACCTCCCTGAGGTGTGCCCATATGAAGACCCCCTCTTTGTGCAGGCCTTTGATCGAGGTGAGGTGGAGACTGCGGAGGAGTGGATCCACCTGAAGGCCATACCATCGCCGCAGGTGGATCAGGAAACCTGCCTCACCTGCCTCAAAGGGGAGGAGTGGTGCTTTGCCGTCGGCAAGGTCGGGCACAAAGCACCCGACCAACCCCCTCCATGGCAGGAGGTGGAACTGCTGGTCCCGAAGAAGGGAAGGAGGGGCGGTGCTAAGAAGGCAAAGAAGCCCGCACGTCCTGCGCCTGAGCGGGAGGAGCCCGAACGTCCTGCGCCTGAGTGGGAGGAGCCCGAACGTCCTGCGCCTGAGTGGGAGGAGCCCGAACGTCCTAAGCCCAAGAGGGGGGAGTCGGTGCATCCACAGCCCAAAAGGGAGGAGTCGGTGCGTCCACAGCCCAAAAGGGAGGAGTCGGTGTGTCCACGGCCCGAAGAGAGGGAAGTCGGGGCTTCCACAGCCCTAGGACCCAAGCTGCAGTCCCAAGAGCCAGAAGGGGAGGAGTTACAGGCTCAACCCCCTGAATTTTTCTGGGGGGGAGAAGGGCAGGATGCTGGTGTTCCCCAGCAGCCTCTATTTATGCTGCTGAAGGGAGCACGGCACACACCAGCCCAGCCGCCACAGCAGAGGGAGCCAGCACCGCCACAGCCTCCCTCTGAGTGGCCAGCATCCGCCCCATCGCCTCTGCCTCCACCACCACCAGGAGCAGAGCAGCAGGAGCTGCCTCTGTCTCCACCACCACCAGGAGCAGAGCAGCAGGAGCTGCTTCTGTCTCCACCATCACCAGGAGCAGAGCAGCAAGAGCTGCCTCTGCCTCCGCCACCTCCACCAGCAGAGGGTGAATGCCTGCTGGTTCCGCCTCCACCGTCGTGGGAGGACTGCTTGCCCCTCCCACCTCCACCAGCAGAGGGTGAATGCCTGCTGGTTCTGCCTCAACTGCCGTGGGAGGACTGCTTGCCCCTCCCACCTCCACCAGCAGAGGGTGAATGCCTGCTGGTTCCGCCTCCACCGTCGTGGGAGGACTGCTTGCCCCTCCCACCTCCACCAGCAGAGGGTGAATGCCTGCTGGTTCTGCCTCAACCGTCGTGGGAGGACTGCTTGCCCCTCCCACCTCCACCAGCAGAGGGTGAATACCTGCTGGTTCCGCCTCAGCCGCCGTGGGAGGACTGCTTGCCACTCCCAGCTCCACCAGCAGAGGGTGAATACCTGCTGGTTCCGTCTCAGCCGCTGTGGGAGGACTGCTTTCCCCTCCCACCATTGCCATTGCCTGGGGATGGCTGTTCTGCATCGCCTGGGGCTGCCTTTTGTTCTCCACAGGACACAGGGTACGAGGGAGAAGTGGAGCTCCCGCTGCCGCCTCCATGGCCAGGGGCTCCCCTCCCGAGTTCGCCTTCCGAGGGTCCGCTGCGGCTGCCGTCGCCTTCCGAGGGTCCGCTGCTGCTGCCGTCGCCTTCCGAGGGTCCGCTGCTGCTGCCGTCGCCTTCCGAGGGTCCGCTGCTGCTGCCGTCGCCTGGGGTCGCCAGGGATCCTGCTTCGCCTGGGGTCGTCGAGGGTCCGGCTTCACCTGGGGTCGCCAGGGATCCTGCTTCGCCTGGGGGCGCTACACGATGGCCGGAGCTCCATGAAAGGGAGCTGCCAGAAATGAAGAAAGGGGGGGAGGTCAGGAGACCAGCTCCCCCAGCCGCACTTTCGCGGCTGGAGATCATGTGGTCAGAGCCCCACGGAGGGGAACTGCTGGCCGTGAAGAGGAGGGGGGAGGTCAGGAGACCAGCTTCCCCAGCCGCACTTTCGCGGCAGGAGTTTGGGTGGTCAGAGCCCCACGGAGGGGAACTGCTGGCCATGAAGAGGAAGGGGAAGGTCAGGAGACCAGCTCCCCCAGCCGCACTTTCGCGGCCGGAGATCATGTGGTCAGAGCCCCACGGAGGGGAACTGCTGGCCGTGAAGAGGAGGGGGGAGGTCAGGAGACCAGCTCCCCCAGCCGCACTTTCGCGGCAGGAAATACTGTGGCTGGAGCCCCATGAAGGGCAGCTGCCAGCCATGAAGAAGGGGGGGGAGGTCAGGAGACCAGCTTCCCCCGCAGCAATTTCGCTGCAGGAGAAAGGGTGGCCGGCCATGAAGAAGGGGGGGCAGGTCTGGAGACCACCCCCAAAATTTTTTTGGCCAGAGGAGCCGGCCGGTGCGCGGGCCATTGGAACGCTACGGCTGTTTGGGTGGGAGGAGGACATCCCACCGTGGCCGCCACCTTTGGTCCGCTGCTGCCCCTGTTCCTGCGCCGGGACTGCTAACCGGGACTTTGGGGACTAAGGGGGGAGGTGGCCGAAAAGGCCATGTGTGCTGCGCACAAGGGGGGGCATGTGTGGCGGAGTGTCCCGCCCCTATTTATTATTATTTGTATTTTTGTTTGCGGCGCGGGTAAAAGCGCCGCGTCTTTTATTGTTATATTTAAAAACCTCGTGAGGATGCATGGCTGATCAGCTACTGATTATTTAACTAGCTGACAGTCATGCATCCTTACCAAACACGTGCAGACTCTGGCCGGGGGATAATAAGATAATTACCAACTAGTTAAATCCCTCGGCCAGAGTATATAAACCAGCAGCACTATGCACTCGGGGTGTGGAGTGTTCGAGAGTGGAGAACGGGAGAGAGAGAGGAAGAAAACAATTGCTAAAACGTGCTGGAGTATCCAGCACGAAACTTACTTGTTTGTTTATTCGTTCGGCCCTCGTGCCCTTTTGTTTGGTGTTTTGTTTAAATCTTTTGTTTTGTTTATTAAATACGCTGAGTGCACCAGCACTCAGCTTCAACCGCCCATCCACTGTTTTGGTTTGAGTTACTTCCTGGTCCGTGACGTCATCCACATCACCACTGCGAGCCAGACTGCCACATGGGGGCAGTGATAAATAATTTGTTAACAGCAACATTTTCTGGTAATATTTGGTGACAGTCTGTTCCATCAGTTTGTTTGTTTTTCCAGACGATTCTTAAATTCTAGTTTTGAAATCTGCTTGAGATTATACATTTTATGAATAAATAAAGTATGCAAAAAAGATCACATTTGAAAAGTCACACTTTCGGTATGAGTGACTCGTAGCGGGTTGTCAGTCCCATTACCTCCCAGCTTTAGTGTGTGCAGCTCCCACAATCACTCACTTCAAATCAGCTGTCAAGACCCACTTGTTCTCTTTTGCTTTCAATGCTCTCTAAGCCTGATCTCTGTTACTAGCTGTTAACTAAATTGCTATCCCAGGTTTTTCACTCCATCTTATTCGTTTAATTCTGCTTGACACACGCATCCACAGTGTTTAGAATTCACATTCTAGCCTTGTATTTAATGTATTATGCTTATATGTAATGTATTATGCATTGTTTTTTTACTGCTGTATTTAATATACTATGCCCTGTATGTAATGTATTATGCATTGATCCTCAATTTGTAACGCTCTTTGTGATGGTGCTCCACTATGAAAGATGCTATATAAAATAAATATTGATTGATTGATTGATTGATTGAAATATGCATCAGCAACTGCTGCAGTCACTTACAATAGGACCTTGGTTTTATATTTGATATAATGTTCAGAGGGAGGTTAAGTACTGTAACATGCCCACGTCCAGACAGTAAGGTGTGTTGGGTTTCAGCACGTAAACTCTTGTCAGTGTAGGGCAGTGAAGAGAGAAGGGAAGTGGGGGGGGGGGGGGGCTATGCTTTGCCAATTAAACACATGGAAAATGTTAGGGGTCCCATAGCCATGAGGTTTCAAGATGACTAACCCTGAATAAGGCTTAGGTATTTGGGGTTACGCACAAGGATGCGGGTTCATGTGTAAATTGGGGTACAGAGCTTTGTTGCTGATTGAATTTTTCGGAAAAGAAAATCTTGATTTATAGAGAATATGCATAAAAAACCAAAACATACATTGTTTGTGTCATGGACGGACGTGGTGATAGCAATCGAGCCATTGACATGCCAGAAATAATGTATGCCATGTTGTTTTCATGACTCTCGAAAACTTCCATCAGTAAGAACATACTGTATATACTTACATAATTGTGTTTTAAACACATACATTGCACAAGTTAGTTTGTGAAGGACTGTATTAAAACTAGATGGTAACTTTACAAGTAAAGTTGTGGGGCTTGCTTTATCGGGAAAGTGGTCAAAGTAGCTGATTTGTGTCAAAAGTTACATCGTTTACAGTAAATAGAATGTTGGAAGTCTGGGAGTTTTTAAACAATGGGGAGCTTTAGAATGTTGAAAAAAGTCCCATTAAAGTGAATGAAGATGGACAAAAAAGGACAAAAAGCTTAATAGTTTAAAAAGTATAAAATATATCAAAAAGTTGTATACAAGAACACTATTCCAGACCGGTCTACACATTTTAAAGTTTGAACGGCATTTCTAGCCCCACTAATAAATGCTTTTTTAATTGTAATGCGACTTATAACATCACTGCACTGACGACGGTCTATTATTTGTCAGTTTGGTACTGAATTTAAGGTACTGCACAGTGCATGGTAATATATATATACACACACACAGAGTAGGCAGTATGGGGCTTGTTGGAAAATTACAATATAGCTCAGTACTGGTATTATTTATTTTATACAGTCTTTCTTTATCAAGGGTGCCAATAGTTTTGGAGGTGACTGTATATATATTACTACAGAGTAGGCAGTAAGGGGCTTGTCCCTTCCCACGGGTGGGCTGGGTATATTGACCCACTGTTTTGTCAAGTCTTTATGAAATTCCTCTATTAAAATATCCTCATGTAAGTTCAACGTTTACGTTCACTATCAAAGACTAGTGGGTGAAGTAGGGGCAAGCCTGCTGACCTGCTATGTCCCTGTCTGCAAGCTGAGGTCCTCTGACTCTGGCTTGCTTGTTATGCCCAAGCAAAAGTGCACCACACTCAGAGAGCGCTCTTTTAACTTCATGGCCCTGACTCTCTGGAACTTGCAGTTGGGAAATGACTGATGACTCCATTTGGCAGCAGTTCAAGAAGCTTTATTTCAATGCACGGAAGGGAAGAGCAGCAGCGACAACAACAACTCACTCTCTCTTGGTTATTGACAATATTTATACACTACTAGTGTAGCAACAATAGGCAGATTAACACGTCAGCATGGTTATAGAACTTTCTCGAAGATGAAGGTTTCCTTATAAGGGGTTGTTTTTTAGTTAGGCAGTTTCGCCTCAAAGTAGACATAACAGCACCCTCACCACACCCCTTTTTATCTCATGAGAAACACATTTCAAGCAATTTCACTATAACATACCGTGCTCAAAACTAGTCATTTAGCAGATGCTTTTATCTAAAGGAGGTGAACTAGGGGCAAGCCTGCTGACCCGTTATGTCCCTGCCTGCAAGCTGAGGTCCTCTGCCTCAGGCCTGCTGGTTATACCCAAGCAAAAGTGCGCCACACTCGGAGAGCGCTCTTTTAGCTTCATGAGCCCGACTCTCTGGAACTCTCTCCCAGCTTTAGTGCGTGCATGTGACCGAGTTGTTGAGTGGCGTGTGGGTGGTGACGTCACGGACCAGGAACAGAAAGCAAAACAATGAATGGCGGGTGAAACTGAACGCAACGGCGCTCAGTTGTTTTATAAAAAAATAACAAAACAAATACCACAAACAAGGCACGTTGGCCAAACAAATACGTATCGTGCTGTGGTAAAACCCGTACTCGCCTCTGTACACTCCAATTGATTAATTGGGCTCCAGCCACAAACTATAAAAGCCAGGAGAGATCCTCTCTCAGAGAGAGTGTTAAGAGGAGGAAGGGGAACCAATGTTGTGAGTACGAGAAAGATGATTGCTACCAACTGTGAGACTTTGTAGGTACTCGTTCTAGAAGATTACTTGTGTCTTTGGCCCCCGTGCCATTTGTTTTCCGAGTGTTTTGTTTAAACTGTTTGTTTTGTTTAAAGCGCTGAACACTAGTGGTGGGAAAAGTGATGCCTCTTGAACCACTGAACCATAATAGATTCACTGAGTCGAATCACTTGAAGCGCTTCGTGCTCCCTAGTGACATCTATTGGTAGAACCGCGTCATTGAACATACTTGAACATACAAGTTACAAACAGGCTGCTATTGCCTGGAACTTGGCATTTAGAAATTATGATCTGTAGCCTATTGTACACGAAAGACACCATAAAGAACGCTTTTTACAGGCTCTGTCAGTGTGACTTACAAAATGAAGTTACATTTTATAATTTCTCTGTTATCTGGTTATATATCAACTACACATGTGTTACCCAACAAAAAAGCCAGTCACGCATACGTATTATCATACTTGAAATGTAAAATTGTTGTACAATCGAAAACACGATAATGTTGCTTTAGAAAGGTGGGCATATCTGACCTCAGATGTACTCAGCTGGGAAATTAGTGTTGAAACAGTAATATATTTGATATTTCATTTTTTAGCCAGTTTCCCAGTGGTGCAACAAGTTAGTAAGTCGTGTAATTAGAAATGCTTGTCAAGCGCCTGCTCCTTTGAGGAAGTGTGCGTGTAGAGAACTTGTTTTAGATTTAAAAAAATAATAATTACATTTTCCAAAATGCAAAACTGAAAGAATCATATTTGCTGATATTTTTTTAAATAAACAAATTGAAAAAAAGAGAGAAATAATAAATGCATCTAGGCTATATTTAAACAAAGCATTGTATTGATTCTGGTGCAGTCAGATCACGTGATGTGTTGCTTCATGCGGAACACTGTCCGCTTCAGATGGTTCGAGGCGGGTTTATGTCATTTGTTTGCTTCACATGAAGCAGTGGTCATTTGAATCAGCTGAAGTAGTGAATCACTGAATCATGTGACTGATCCGAAGCCTCAGTGAGCTCCTGTGAGCGATTAGAAGCCTCATGAGGCAATGAACCCTGTGTATGATTTGAAGCCTCAATGAAGCAATGAACCCCGTGTATGATTTGAAGCCTCAATGAAGCAATGAACCCCGTGTATGATTTGAAGCCTCAATGAAGCAATGAACCCCGTGTATGATTTGAAGCCTCATGAAGCAATGAACCTCGTGAATGATTTGAAGCTCCGCACTAACGTAGAATCAGTTGAAGCCCCTCTCCAAAACTCATAGGCATTCTAGTAGTATGCATAGCATTAATGGGTCATTAGTTCAGTGTCTCATCGGTGTCTCTCGGATGGCTAGATCATTTTTAAGCATACAACATACTTGAAGTGTAACCCCAAGTCAATTAAAGCCTATTGGACATTTAAAAAAAAAGTGTTTTTAAAGTGCATAATATATAGAAACATAATATAATAATAATGTTTATTGTCCCATCTTGTCCCATCTCTAGCTGGTCTGATCACCATACCATATCTAAATTGAATCAATGTTTGCTCTGCTAATCCTAGGATCTAAATAGTGATTTAGGTTTTAGATATTCTTACTTGTACCTTTCTGACAGAATCAGTTAATGTGTTTTTTTTGTTTGTTTTTTTAAAGCCAGCGTGATTAAACAGCTATTTCCTACCAGGCATACCCAATCCTACCCAGTTTATATATATATATATATATATTGTGACAAAGCGCAACTCACTCGGGTTCGTGCCCCTTTAAAAATACGACCTAGAACAATGAAATGGAGTTTTTCCGCGCTGAGCGCTAATTTTTAATGCACACAAAAATAAAACAAAATAGAAAACAAACACCTAGCTCTGCACGAGCACTACCACACAGGTTTAATACAACACACTTTTACCTTACGTCTGCTGGGAAGCAGAGTACCTCTTCCTGCCTCCTACTCAGCAGCCTAGAGCAGACTGACTGTTCTCCTTATAAACCCTGCACCTGGCTCTAATTTACAATCAGCCAGGTGCAGGTGATAATTAACAATAAAACAATTAACAGAAAACAATTAACCCAGACAAATGTGCATTCCGCACATGTTTTTACTGCAGAGAGGTTTTAACCCCCTCCCTGCTGTCTCACACATCCCCCCCCCCCCCATGTCTTTTCAAGACACCGGCCATACCATGGCCACCTCCCTCCACCCTTAAAAGACCACCCAGCCTCAAGTCCAGCAATGTCCATTGCCGCCCTCTTCCACGGGCGGGCTTGAGGATGGGTCGGTCCTTCCGGCGCTGCCAGGAAGGGACCGCAAACCGGCGACACGGGACCCCATCGGGCTAACAGTTCCGACCGAAGCTTAGGCCGGGGCACTGGAGGATGTCGCAGTGGACACAGGTCTTCCCCTGGGAACTGGCGCAGTGATGTCCGATCACCCAGGGGGAGCGAAGCAGCTAACAGGGGGAGCAACAGCGACGTCTGGCAGCAGCCCAGCGACGTCTGGGTGCTCGGGGAGAGCAGAGCAGGTAACCAGGGGCAGAGCTGTGGCCAGTGCTGCAGACTCCTGGGCTCCAGGTCCAGCACAGGGAGGTCCAGGAAGACCGGCAGGGTGTCCAGGAGCAAGGGGTGAGGGACTGGACGCAGCGGCGCCGAACTGGACTGTAGGGGTTGTGGTCGGGGCTGTGGTGGAGGTATGCTTTTCACCTCCTCCCCTCTGGGCTCCGGAAGCGGCAGCTGCTCCCCTCTGGGCTCCGGAAGCGGCGGCTCCTCCCCTCTGGGCTCCGGAAGCGGCGGCTCCTCCCCTCTGGGCTCCGGAAGCGGCGGCTCCTCCCCTCTGGGCTCTGGAAGCGGCGGCTCCTCCCCTCTGGGCTCTGGAGCTGGAGTCAGCGGGGTACCTCTTGCTTGCTCCCACTTTTGGAGTAGCAGGTAACCAGGGGCAGAGCTGTGGCCAGTGCTGCAGACTCCTGGGCTCCAGGTCCAGCACAGGGAGGTCCAGGAAGACCGGCAGGGTGTCCAGGAGCAAGGGGTGAGGGACTGGACGCAGCGGCGCCGAACTGGACTGTAGGGGTTGTGGTCGGGGCTGTGGTGGAGGTATGCTTTTCACCTCCTCCCCTCTGGGCTCCGAAAGCGGCAGCTGCTCCCCTCTGGGCTCCGGAAGCGGCGGCTCCTCCCCTCTGGGCTCCGGAAGCGGCGGCTCCTCCCCTCTGGGCTCCGGAAGCGGCGGCTCCTCCCCTCTGGGCTCTGGAAGCGGCGGCTCCTCCCCTCTGGGCTCTGGAGCTGGAGTCAGCGGGGTACCTCTTGCTTGCTCCCACTTTTGGAGTAGCAGGTCTGTCGGCTCCGGATCCGGTAGCCCCCACTCCTGTCTCCACTTCTTTCTCTGCTCTTTCTGAGCAGCGGTGTTGCGATCGATCATTGCAATTAATTCTTTCAAATCCATTTTCTGGGTCGTAGGGGTGCCCGCATTCTCCACCATATGTGACAAAGCGCAACTCACTCGGGTTCGTGCCCCTTTAAAAATACGACCCAGAACAATGAAATGGAGCTCTGTACTAGCTCTGTACAAGCACTAACTAAACCACAGGAACACCCTGACTACCAGTGGGACAGCTAGGCTGTTTCCCCACTACACAATAAACAACACCACACAGGTTTAATACAACACACTTTGACCTTACGCCTGCTGGGAAGCAGAGTACCTCTTCCTGCCTCCTACTCAGCAGCCTAGAGCAGACTGACTGTTCTCCTTATAAACCCTGCACCTGGCTCTAATTTACAATCATAGCCAGGTGCAGGTGATAATTAACAATAAAACAATTAACAGAAAACAATTAACCCAGACAAATGTGCATTCCGCACAAGTATTTACTGCAGAGAGGTTTTAACCCCCTCCCTGCTGTCTCACAATTTATATATATATATATATATATATATATATATATATATATATATATATATATATATATATATATATATATATATATATCACTTTGCTGTTTTGTTGCTTGCTTCTCTTCAGTCAAGAGCATTGACTGCAAACTTTACCTAGTATTTACAGAAATATTACACCTGGGTAAAGATATCTTCACTTTTCCTTTAAGATACATTCTAAACGTTTGTATTAGCCCATAAGTTACTCTTTTAAATGATATGGACAAACCACTAGGATACACTGAAGACATAACTGCAAAAATGTAGTACTGTAAGATAAAATGTAGCAGACTTGGGACAAAAATAGTTATATTTTAATCAAAATCAAATAGTTTAAACATTTAAATATACTGCATATGTTCACAAAGGCAATGATTTGATAATATTTAAATATATTTTTGTGGAAAGAACTATTTTAAGTACAGTATTTAAGTTTAGGTACATGTTAATTTATTATTATTTACGTCTAACTTGGCTTCTGTTTAAAAAAGAAAAAACAAATCCAAGTTAAAAACAAGTGCCTAACCATATAAAGTAGAGATATCAATAACAGAAGCCATACAATTGTGGCAACCTTGGCCCCCACCACATTTACAATTGTGCCTATTTGCTTGATGCTGGTCAAGGGTACTCCAATTGTTTTTTTTTTCTAACTTGTGCTTCTGTGATATCTCCACTTTATATGGTTGGGTTTCGTTATCTAACATATATATATATATATATATATATATATAGACACATTTTTTCTTCTTCTTAACATATGTACAATAACACTCTATTAACAGTCACTTATTCTATTGTTCAGCCTTTTTACATTTTTTGTTGATATCCATGATTTTTTCTGTTATGTATCTGCCTATTTTTGGAAACATTGATTTTATTTCATCTTCCTTCAGATTTTTTTCTGCTTGGCCAGTCTTTGTAGCAGTCTGTTAAAGGAAAATAACATAAATTAAAAACAACAAAAAAATATCTTAATTCTAATGTGGTAGCTTTTTTCCCGTTTCTCTTTTTGTGGGCTCAAAGTGAATAAATAGTATTAAAAGAAGACAAAAACAAAACAGGGAAGGGTATGATACTATGTGTACTTTACGTATTTACCTTTCATTGCTCTGTACTTAAAAGGAGTGAGGGGCTCTCTTGAAGCAGCCTTCGTTGTAGGGCAACCTTTGCCTTCTAGACTTCTGTTTTTATTATTATTATTATTATTATTATTATTATTATTATTATTATTATTTATTTCTTAGCAGACACCCTTATCCATTAAACAAAAATACATTTCAAGAATCACAGCACAAGTATTAATACAATTAAGAGCAAGATAAAATACAATGACTTCAGTTCGAACAAGTACAAGTATATGACAAAATACGATTCATTAACGGAGCAGTTAACAGTGTCTGTGATAGTAACAGCAAGATATAATTAAATACAAAATACTACAGATTAAATGACACTTGACAGATTACAGTACTCTAAAGTACAGGGTTAAATGCAGTAAAATGTTAGAGTAGCAGACCCCCAGATTGAAACTGCTAACTCCTTCACAAATAGAGAGTCTTTTTGATTAGAACAGATTTTTTTTCCATTGTTCAGAATTGATCCAAACATTGCCTCCAATGTGAATCTAAATAGAGATGACATTTGAATTTAAGATCAAAAAGATCACAATCTCTGTGTTTGCACTTCCTATACATTGTATTTATAATAGGCCTACATCGATTGCAATCAGTATTAAAATACCACTAATTAATAATAAAACATAGTAACTTTTATTTTTGTTTAATTACAGTTCGATTCATAAATTATCAATACACAACGTGTTAAACTCGCAACGAAGAGCAAGTATAGGGCTTTTTTTTGTAATCATGACTCGATTGTGCCTTATTATACTTGTTTTTATTGCTCATTTTCTCTAAAAGCCTTATATAACCCAATCTCTTGTTTCTATTTTTTCAGAATTCTAATTTCAATTTTCAGAAAGTCCTTTAAAATAATAAGGGAGCCTACAAAGGTACAGCATTTTAAATACAATATAAATGATTAACGTAGCCAAGTTAGCAAGAATATCACTGTTAATAATTACTGAACTAAAATTATGCTAGTTCCTCATCTCTTTCCATTAAAAGTTATATTGATTGTAAAAGTGATATTAATTAGATGGATTGCTATCACAAATATTAAAATAATTTTTTTTACACAAATTGCATTGTCATTGAAATGGTCATAAATATTATTTTGGATAGCATGAATAAATTCACTTAGCTGTATGTTTTCTTTTTTTTTTAATTTTAGGTACCATTTTGTATGATTGTCATATGGCTTAATAAAATGAAAAGGTCATATAAGCAATATCTAGAGCCAAATGAACAGTGCAATATTCCACGAACAACTAAATACAGATTGAGTCATGAGCAACAAGATGGAGCTGTCACCAGATCTGCAGAAATGCCTCTTTTCTGAGTCTGTTTCTCTAGAAGAACACAACACAGAACAGCAACTGCACATCTTTCATCCTAACACAAGTACTGCTGATAATGCCAGTGAAGAATCACAGACTGAGGTGATACTCCCAGTAAGTCAACATTTTTTTTTTAATGTAGCATTTAATTTTAAACTAATGAGAAAACTGTTGAATTGTTTTAAAAGTATGGATTTATTACAAAAATCCCAGCAGTGAATATACAGTGAAAACAAAAACATAAGAACTCTTTTCATAAATTTGTCACTGGGGCAGCAGTTTTCACATCTGTACAACTCCTGAATGTAATATAATATTTCTTATATATTTTCAGGAATTCTCCAACTTCCCTTGGGATCAGCTTGTTTCAGATCATCAATTCAATCACATGAGTTGGGCAGATTCACAGAACTCTCAGAAATGTGACTCAGACTACTTCATTGAAAGTTCAAATTCTCAAGCAAGTGAAGAATTGGAATGTGAAACTACAGAGGGCATTTACAAGGATCCTTTAAAATTGCTGTCTAATGATAAAAATCTAGATGTACCTTTATATAACTTTCTCAGCACGACCAAAGCAGAGGTTTTAGTAATGTTAGTGACTTATACACTGAAGCACAATTTAACTGTTGCAGCACTTACTGCCTTACTGAATTTAGTAAGTGAAATATTCAATGATTTAGTTTTACCCGTTACTAAGCACATGTTTAGTCAAGTATTTAGCAACCGATGTTGAATTTCATTTTTATGTACCTGCTGTCAGACGTATGTTGGAAGTCACAAGCAATGTGATCTTAAAGAAAGAGAGCAGTATGAGTGCCCACAATGCAAGAAGACTTTTACTGCAAAACATCTTAAAGGCAATGTGACAGGGTGGCGTAAGGGATGAGGCCCAGAGACAGACTGTAGTTCAAACAAAAGACTTTTATTAAATAGAAAACACAAAATAAACAGGCACGAGGGCCAAACAAAAAGGTTCTTAACACAAAGAATAAACACAAAGTAAAAACTTACAGAAATAAGGCTTCCAGGCTGAGCTTTGCCTTCACTGGATTGCAGCATTAACCACCCCCATCCCCATCCCCATCCCAAAAAAAACTTGCTTCCTTAACTACCTCTCCCTACTGAGGAGCTGAGGCCTCCTTTTATGTCAAGTGGCTGGGTGCTGATTGATTGTTAATGATTCCCACCTGACACAATAAACCTGGGCAGGGAGGAGAATTTAACCCCATCCCTGCCAATATTTACAAGGACAGAGCCCTGCTCTGCCACAGGCAGCAATTAATTGCCCCTTGCATCACAGGAACATACATAAAGGAGTAACGTGGAAAAACAATTTGACTTTGGTAAGCAGCAAATTAGTAGGTCTGTGTTGTTGTGTTGATTCTGTAGCAAGGCCTCTCATGCAGAACACAACACAATATAATGGCTACTATGGTTGTGGATTTTGTTATTATCCAGGAGTGTATGTCAATGGCTGTATTAAGTATCCTGTTGGTCCTGAGGTGTATGAGGACAGAAAAGACAGTGAAAGTGTTAGGGGTGTTAAAGGCCCATCTCCATTAATTAACTTAACCTACTTCAGGATTGCAAGTGGTTTTGTTCCAGATTGTATGCACTGTGTACTACTTGGAGTAACTAAACAGTTGACACAATTGTGGCTTGAAGAATTTGGTAATGACTACTATATCGGTGCCCCTCAAAATCAGCAAATAATAAATTCCAGACTACAAAAAATTAAGCCTCCACAGTGTATCACAAGAACTCCAAGAGCACTTAGTGAACGAAAGTATTGGAAGGCATCTGAGTGGAGATCCTGGCTTCTCTTTTATTCTTTGCAATGTGTTAAAGATGTGCTACCCACTAGATATCTGGGTCATTTCGCTCTGCTTGTGTAAGCAATGCATATATTGTTGGGAAGTGAAATTAGTAAGCAGGATATTAACTTTGCTGACCAAATCCTCCTAGAATGTGTATTTTGCATTCAGATCCTTTATGGAGAAAAAGCCATGACATTCAATGTGCATCAATTAACTCACCTGTCCTCAAGTGTCAGGAATTGGGGACCCCTGTGGGCCCATTCTACATTTTGTTTTGAAAATGGAAATGGAAAGCTAGTTAAGCTTGTAAAGAACTCTAAAGGCGCACCACTGCAGATTGCTAATAAGTTTATGCTGTCAAAGGTTCTCCCATCTTTTAGCAATCTACACAACATTGGTGAGAGGGTATTGGATTTTTGTAGCAAAATGACTGGACCACCAACACTTAAACAAACAAAACAAATTGATAACATCAGGTTGATTGGTCGAGAAACCGTCCTCCTTAGTTTAAGTACTGTGGAAGAAAGTGCTGTCCTGAGAGCAACACATGGCCAAGTCTTGGATGGATACCATATGTATAAACAACAAGCAAATGGTTAATTCATTGGAATATACCAAACCAAAGAAGTCCAATGACATGGTTGTTTTACTAAAGGACGGCACAATTGATGGAGTCAGTAGGATACTAACCCTTACTATAGGGGGGGTTAGTATCCTACTGACTATCCTTACTATAGATGGTACTGAAAAGCATCTCAAAACAGTAAAGCAATTCAGTCTTCTTGGTGAGCCACTTTTACATGATAGAGCTTCAAATGTTTCTGTTCCTCTTATTGCACTGTGTTCTTCTTTTTGTTTTTCTTTTTTTTGAATTTAGTCGTTGCCAATTAGTTTTTTTTAAATTTTTTTATTATTTTCTCCCCAATTTGAAATGCCCAATTATTTTTAGGCTCAGCTCACCGCTACCACCCCTGCGCTGACTCGGGAGGGGTGAAGATGAACACACGCTGTCCTCCGAAAGCGTGTGCCGTCAGCCGCCCGCTTTTTTACACTCTGCAGACTCACCGTGCAGCCGTCTCAGAGTTACAGCGTCGGAGGACAACGCAGCTTTGGGCAGCTTACAGGCAAGCCTGCAGACGCCCGGCCAGACTACAGGGGTCGCTGGTGCGCGGTGAGCCGAGGACACCCTGGCCGACCTAACCCTCCCTCCCCCCGGACGACGCTCGGCCAATTGAGTGCCGCCCTCTGGGAGCTCCCGTCCACGGTCGGCTGTGGAATAGCCTTCATCACTAGTAATAGTGATGAAGTCAAAGAAGTTTCACCCAGTGCCATAGTTTGCAAATGTATGTTGATTTGCTTTACAAATGCTACATGTGTATACAGGTTCCCAGATATTACAGAGAGGGATTAAATGCTGGTTATTTTAAACCTGCTTAAGTAAGCTCACAGTGATAATCAAGTAACCTGCTTAAGTAACCTCAAAGTGATAATTTAACACTTAGCTGACACCCTTATCCAGGGTGATGTACAGTGGTTGCAACATAACAGAGCAAGTACAAACTAGAGTTGCAAGCAACTTTACGGCTTCCAACCAGTCATTGTAAATTTAAGCGCATTGATTGGTTGTTGTGTATTGGTCACTCAAAATTGCCGTGTGTGTGTGTGTGCATATTAGTGTGTTTGTTTTTGTTTTCCTTTTGTACATCCTCTTACATTGTTATGTACTATTCTTCACAATTTTGTTAGGGCACAATGTTATTAAGGGGAGAAATACAATACTTTTCTATAAAAAATATGAAAGCAGAGAATTGAGAAAGTAAAGTCAAATGTACGTCATTTTAAAGTTGTAAATTAAGGGATTTGGTTTCATTGTGAATGTACTTGACACCAATGAAATTTTGTCAGCGGTTTTATTTTCTTGTATTTTCTGTGATACACAATACATTGTAACAAAGTTACATTGTGTTTTTATATTGATTTAATTGCTTGAACCAAAATAGAAATTAAGATTTTCTAGGACACATTAAAATGCCATATATTCCTGAACATTAAAAAAAAAATGGTACTTTTCAAATGTAAAAATACACAAAATATACATAAATATATAATTTTAGCAGCAGAGCCAATTAGACAATACATTACACTTCTATTACATTTTAAGGATGAAAAAATTAAGGCACACACACAAAACTAAGCACAACAATGTTATTATCCACACCAGAATCACAAGCTTTACAACAGCCACCATTAGCAAGCAAATTCACCAGCATGCACATGACCATCTAAAACTACCAGCAAATAGCTCACTTGCCAGCTTGACCATCTGAAACTCAGATAAACCAGCAGTAGTCCAGCTCACTCACCAGCTTGACCATCTGAAACTCAGATTTACTAGCAGTAGACCAGCTAACTCACCAGCTTGATCATCTGAAACTCAGATTTACCAGCAGTAGACCAGCTCACTCACCAACTTGACCATCTGAAACTCAGATTTACCAGCAGTAGTCCAGCTCACTCAACAGCTTGACCATCTGAAACTCAGATTTACCAGCAGTAGTCCAGCTCACTCAACAGCTTGACCATCTGAAAACCAGCTTGACCAGCTCTATACCATCACTGACCAGCTTCATTTTGAAGCTGGTCATTGTTGGAATTTCCAGCAGGGTTTACTGCTGTATTTAATGTACTATGCCCTGTATGTAATGTATTATGCATTGATCCTCAATTTGTAAAGCTCTTTGTGATGGTGCTCCACTATGAAAGATGCTATATAAAATAAATATTGATTGATTGATTGAACTATGCATCAGCAACTGCTGCAGTCACTTACAATAGGACCCTGGTTTTATGTCTCTCATATATTTGATATAATGTTCAGAGGGAGGTTAAGTACTGTACCATGCCCACGTCCAGATGGTAAGGTCTGTTGGGTTTCAGCATGTAAACTGAGGGCAGTGAAGAGGGAAGGGAAGGGGGGTTAAAACAACTTGGATGACATTAGCTATGCTTTGCCAATTAAAAACAGCTGGAAAATGTTAGGGGACCCACAGCCATGAGGTTTCAAGATGACTCATCCTGATTAAGGTTTAGGTATTTGGGGTTACACACAAGGATGCGGGTTCATGTGTAAAGTGGGGTACACAGCTTTTTTTGTGGCAAACAAGCAGCTAACTTCAGCATTCTGATGGAGGCAAGGTGTAAAACAGATGTAAAGGTGTAAAATAGTGGCGTAGCCAAGGGTGGCCCACGGCCCACCTAGTTTGCTCACAGACCCAAATCTGCGCCTATGTAAATGCCAAGTTTAAGTACATTTATGAAAAAAATAAAAATAAAAAAAATAAACGTCAACTGTGCGCCCTGAAGGCGGGTGTTTAAGTTTAGATCAAATAGGCTATTTTGTTTTTAATACCGTAGGCTTTAGCCAAACAAATCAAAGTAGTAATTGTGATGCAATTTTTGGTTCGGATCTTCCTCTCACAAAACGAATCATGTGCAAGCCACGTTTGATTGACAGCTTGCGAGGCAGTTGGCGCGGATCTGTTGAAAGTTTGTTGAAAAGTCCCAGACGTTTGTTTTAATGTGCATTTTTAAAGTAAGTTAGTAGTAGTGCGGCGGCCAACATCGCAAAACAAATATGCACACTATGAGTTTAGTTTAGTAGAAGGGCTCGAGTGAACATGATTAAGACAGCTGGCCGAATGCTGAGAAATAGCTTAAAATTGCTGTCCTTTGAAGAGATATGTGCGATTTTCTGGAGTGTCGTGACTATATAACTGCAAGCCCCGACGCTTTATCCTATGTAAGGTGGAGTGGAGACGAGAGGATAGTAACTAGGCAATGGTAAGTAATTGACTGACTTTCATTGTATTTAGTAATTGCTTAAAATGTAATGCTGTGTTCTCGCTGGTTTGGTGATGCTGCCTGTTTGACTTTTTAAAGTGCATTCACTGTGAATATACAGTGCCTATAGAAAGTCTACACCCCCTTGAACTTTTTTCACATTTTGTTGTGTCAGTGCCTCAGAGTTTCATGCATTTAAATGAGGATTTTTTTCCACTTATCTACACACCATACTCCACACTGTTAAAGGGAAAAAAGTTATATATTAAAAATACAAAATTGAAAGATCATAACTGGATACGTCTCCACCCCCGAGTTAATACTTGGTGGAAGCACCTTTGGCAGCAATTACAGCTGTGAGGTCTATCCCAACAGACTCACAGCGTCCCTATCCTGACAAGTGCCCCAGTCCCTGCCGATGAGAAACATCACCATAACGTGATGCTGCCACCGCCATGCTTCACAGTAGGGATGGTGTTCTTTGGGTGATGCGCTGTGTTGGGTTTGTGTCAAACATAATGCTTTGCATTTAGGCCAAAAAGTTCAATTTTAGTTTTGTAAACTTTTATTTATGGGACCTGTCTTTTTTTTATGGAATTACAGTGGGCTGGGGTTATAAACATTTTTAAGCATATGTTTCATCTAGAATTGATTATTGTAATGCACTTTTTTCTGGTATCCTAAAACATGTGCTATCCTGCTTGCAGCTTGTTCAGAATACCACTGCTAGAATTCTGACTAAAACCAGGAAATATGATCATAGTACCCCTGTTTTGGCCTCTACAGTTGTATATGTGACATGCTATACAAATGTATTGTGGTTTGTTCTTTTTTTCTGCTATGTACTGTACATTGCTTTGCGGTAGTTTTGTATAAAATGCTCTATATAAATTAAATAAATAAATACATAAATAAATAAAAAATGATTTGAATTGTCAAATATGGAATTATTATTATTATTATTATTATTATCCACAACCAATCCACTGCACTGTATACAGAGAGTAAATACACAGCAGCAATACTCACTTCTAAGCCTCCTGCAGTAACTCTTTATAGAGTGACATCAATTCACAGACTACCTCACACCTGTGATAGCTGCTGAGGCACAGTGTATTCCATCTTACATGTCTTTCTGTTTTTTTTCCAGAAACACAATGGCTAGTTCTCCTTCGTGTGGGTTGAATGAAACCCTTAACATTGCAGTGACAGGTTTCACTGGCTCAGGGAAATCAGCATTCATCAATGCTATAAGAGGTCTTCGTAGAAATGATGAGGGTGCCGCCCCAGTTGGTGTTACAGAAACGACAATGGAAGCAAAGGCCTATAAGCATCCAAACCTTCCTGGAGTGAATTTATGGGATCTCCCCGGAACTGGTTCCCCTACATTCCAGGCCAAGGATTACCTGAAGAAGGTTGATTTCAATAGATATGACTTCTTTTGGAAGATCGAAAAGATGGGGAAGCAGTTCTACTTTATTCGTAACCAAATTGCCAATGATATTCATTCTTATGAATTAGAAGGCATTGAATACAATAGAGGGGAAGTACTTCAAACCATCAGAAATGATTGTATTGCTAACGTAGAACACATTGGCATTCAGGAACCTTGTGTTTTCCTCTTATCAAACTACCATGTCAACGAATACGATTTCACTGCATTTACTCAAACTGTAGATGCTGAGCTGTCAGAAATAAAAGAACATGTCACAGAAAGAAGAAAGGACATGCCCAAGAAGAGAAACAGCTGCAGGCTTCTTTGATAGAAACAGCTGCAGGCTTCTTTGATAGAAACAGCTGCAGGTTGCTGTGGCTCATACCTGTTCCTGGTTGGCTGTGTCTCTGTGAGTCTAGCATAGGTAAACCCCGGGAGGTTTAAAAACACCCTTTTTTTTTTTTAAATTACGGATATAGTCCTTCTTTTAATTAATCTGTTGTTGGACGGCTAGTTTATGTGGAACCAAATACAAAATTTTGAAGAAACTCACTGGAAACATATATTTAGTTTTTCAACAAATTGCATAAAAAAGAACATTCATTTATTGTTGATTCATTTAAAGCAAAGATAGCTTGAAAAAAGGAATCCTTAGTGCTCCACATTCCTGTAATCATTTACATTTCTTACATTCACGTGATAAGTGCAACAATGCTAAAGTTAACTACAGCATCTGTTTCTGTCATTTGAGCTACTGTTTGACCACCATACTTGACAAACCTCTCTAACCGTCTTTTCCTTCTTCCTGTCACTGCTGCTTCTCTTAGTGACCACTTTCCCATTGCTTTGCCATTTCTTATACTTGATGTCTTGGAGCAGCCTACCAACATGACTATCCTTCCTGCTGTGGCACCAGAACACCTGAACCCACTATCATGCCTCTTTAAAATGCTGTTAGATCTATGCCCTTCCCTATTTCTGGCAGTGTACGTTCCCTTATTCTGATACTCTCATACAGGTAGTGGACAAAAAAAATGCAAACACCTGGGTAAATGAGGGACCCCAAGTATATTGAAAGCAAGGGCTTCAACACAGGTGTGGCTCATGCGTTAATTAAGCAAATAACATCCCAGCATGCTTAGGGTCATGTATAAAAATGCTAGACAGGCCTGGTTGCCTATAATTATGGCTAGCATGGCTGCAAGAGGAGACCTCAGTGACTTTGAAAGAGGGGTGATTGTTGGGGCGCATTTGGCAGGAGCTTCAGTGACCAAGACAGCTCAACTTGCTGATGTTTCACGAGCAACGGTGTCTAAGATGATGTCAGCATGGAACTCCGAGGGAAAGACATCATCAGCAAAGGGCAACAGTGGGCGGAAGCACATACTCCAGGATTGTGATATCCGTGCATTAATTCGAAGTGCAAGGCAAAACAGGCGAGCAACTGCAGATCAATTGACAAATTTCAACCTGGGGTGCGAGCAGCCAGTTTCATCAAAAACGGTCTGCCGAGAACTCCACAGAGCGGGATACCATAGTGGCTCAAACGCCCTATTAAGTGACTTTACATTGGTGTTTCCATTTTTTTGTCCACTACCTGTATATCTCCTTGGCTGAGACGGACAGTACAATGGAATACTAGATGAGTTTGGCTAAACTCATCTGTCCAATAATCATTTATGCTAAGTAAAATAAAACCAAACCTCTTTATTAGGAACACCAACCAAACTGGTTCCATTTGGATTAATGAAAAAATAAACCTGTTAGATAATTCAGTAAAAGAATACAGTGCCCCCTCTGATAATATGACTAGAAAAGATTAATGGTTCTGATGGGGCAGTGATAAATAATTTGTTAACAGCAACATTTTCTGGTAATATTTGGTGAGTCTGTTCCATCAGTTTTTTTTTTTTTACCAGACGATTCTTAAAATCTAGTTTTGAAATCTGCTTGAGATTATACATTTTATGAATAAATAAAGTATGCAAAAAAGATCACATTTGAAAATTCACAGTTTCGGTATTGCCAAAAATCAGTCTGGCATTACAGTAACTGCATTTGACCATGACATTTCCTATTCAAATACAGCATGTTTGCAGTTTGTGATACACAGTTCTGTTTTGTGATGCACATTGTTTTGAAATGTGCTGCACATAGAGTCTCCTGCTTGGTTCCCATACAAAAACACTATTTAAATAATGAAAAGGGGTTGTCCTTCTCTTCCAGCAATCTTCCAGTTGAGGGCAGCAACATTTGAATGTAGCAATGGAATGCAGATTTGATATGCAGATACAGGACATGGCCAAGGTTCCCTAGGACAGAAATGGCTGAAATGACTAAATTGCTATACAGTGGGAGCTTGTATGTAAAGTGTGAAATTAAGTTATTCCAATTTATAGCTGTCTCTATTGCACTGGATACTGCTTGAACTCCACACAGTGGTGGGAATAGGAGCACAATGATAAACGTGTGTGATACTGTATGATTCACCTCTTCAACCACTAGAGGGGATGGGTGGACAACACATCCACTCTGGTAGACTTAGTATGAAATGCAGTCGATACATGAAGCATTTTGCAGCTACATCATAGTTGAACTTAAATTAAGTCATTGTGGGAGGTGTCTGCAGTTTATTGTATTTTCCACTTTAAGTAAGGTGAGTTTTGCAGAGATTTGGTGATGCAGTCCAATTTTGCAAGCATCCCTTAAATATGAAAAGAACAGTGTTTGTGTTGCATATGCATCAAGGACTACCACGACCAGGACTAACTGTTTCCTCACTCCCTGCTTCTTATGTAAAACCATGTTGTGTGCACAAGTAGTGCATTTTTATATTAAACCTGAGTGACAACTGACCTTGTTTTTTTAAAGATTAATTATGACTTACCCAAGCAAAAGCGCACCACACTGGGAGAGCGCTCTTTTAGCTTCATGGCCGGCCCAGACTCTCTGGAACTCTCTCCCAGCTTTAGTGCGTGCAGCTCCCACCGTCGCTCGCTTCAAATCAACTCTCAAGACCCACTTGTTCTCTCTTGCTTTCAATGCTCTCTAAGCCTGGTATCTGTTATTAGCTGTTGTCTTAATTGCTATTCCAGGTTTTTCACTCCATCTTATTCGTTTAATTCTGTTTGACACACACATCCACAATGTTTAGAATTCACATCCTAGGCTTTTATTTAATGTATTATGCCTGTATTTAATGTATTTGCATTGTTTTTTTTACTGCTGTATTAAATGTACTATGCCCTGTATGTAATGTATTATGCATTGTTCCTCACTATCTTGTAAACAGCTTTGTGATGGTGCTCCACTATGAAAGGCGCTATATAAAATAAATATTGATTGATTGATTGATTGGTTGAACTATGCATCAGCAACTGCTGCAGACACTTACAATAGGACCTTGGTTTTGTCTCATATATTTAATGCAGGTTCATGTGTTTTCTATAGCTGGGTAACGTATAAATTGGGGTACACAGCTTTGTTGCTGATTGAATTTTTAGGAAAAGAGAATTTTGATTTATAGAGAATATGTCATAAAAAAAAACCCATAACATACATTATTTCTGTCATTGCAAACGAGCCCTTGACCCGCTGTTTTGTCAAGTCTTTATGAAATTCCTCTATTAAAACATCCTCATGTAAGTAAAAACATGAGATCAACGTTTACATCCACCATGAAATGGTTTACATTTTGTGAATATCAGCGCTTTGTACACAGTGTTGGTTTTAAACGATACACAGTATGCTTAGCAGTAAAATGTATTTACAGAGCAGTGTGTCACAATGAAAAAAGATCCGACCAATAACTTTTCATGAGATAACATAAAAATAACTCATGGAAACGTAGCCACAAGAGCGTTATAAAGAGTCCCGCTATCTACAACCTGTCATTTAATCATTCAACCAGCAACAAAGCTGTGAGTCCTAAATTAAGGTTACTCCAACATTGAAACACCCACATCTCGTGTTTATTTAGCCCTAAATACCTACGCCACTCCGGAGTAGGCAGCCTGTAACGCCATGTCTACGGGACCCACAACATTGACAATCTTATCATTATTGAATTAGCAAACAAGCAGCTATCTTCAGCATTCTGGTGGAGGCAAGATCTACAGATGTACAGGTGTAAAATACAAAAAGCAATACACACTATGAAGTTGTTATGCTCACAGTACACCACTAGTCTTGAAATACTTAACATCGGGTAGTCTAAAATAGCGCTAATCTGGGTCTGTGAAACCAGCCATATGGATTGGTATACAGTAATACACCTAATCCGATGGTACAGTACAAATTCAACATCATCCCATTTACCTTCTTAACTAAATGTATTCCTCTAATGCTGTCAAATATACGACCTACTTCTCTTATTAATCCAGACGCACTTGAATTTGCATTTCTAACTCTGAGACGCTAAATTACGCCCTGCTATAAAGGTGTATTTTATTATTGTCAACAGCTTTTGCTCCAGAGACCCAGTAAAACTAACGACGCACAACCGCAAAAAGCTAGATCAGCCCCACAACTGCCTGAGCGATAACCGCTGAAGGCATCCCTCCGCATCAAATCGACACCGAGAACACTGACTAGCTGACAGCGCTCAGCCAATAACGAGCCACGTTGTTTGGGCGTTTGCTATCCTTATCCCTTGGTGATTGCCATAACCCAAGATGGCGGGCACAAACTGTCATGAAATGGATTAAGAGGAATGTGCATGAACCATTAAAACTTTAAATGTCAAAGGGACGGCAGTAGCGTTTTTTGGTGAGTTAATAAAACGTATATGTTACGTTTTTTAATGTTTATTTTACTGTTAATACAGTTTAAAGCATAGTACTGTATACACTGACAGTTCCGATCGCTACATAGCTCAGCTGGTTGTATGGCAGTTTCATTTTAATACCTACATACTTAGACAGGACGTATGGTTGTAGTCTATGTTTTGTTAGGGTTTAGGTATTGTTGTTGTGCTTTTAAGATGCGTTCTCTTTGCACATGTTTAATACTAGGATAACATCTGGGTTCGTTGTGTGAGTTTAAACTTAAACTCGGATACAATCAAATCAATACATAGGTTAATACAACGCGAGACGCTGCTCTACTGAAATATGTGAAGACATTATATTTTACGCCAGACTGTTTTAACACAGGATGGCATGGTGAATAATAAACAGGTTCGGTAAACAAAAACATACCGAAGGTTTAAAAAATGTCTTCCGTTTAGATCTACCACTGAGTGCCACCTGTTAGCCAGTGTACTTTGTTTCAGCTCACCCTGTGAATGAAATGTGCATGCTTGGTGTACTTGCAGCAGTAGGAGGTTATATGTTACACATTCAAGGTTTGTTTGACCTTTATTATGCATTTCCCTTATAGTGCTGAGTGATGTTTATCATTCTGAGTCATCATTTGTTTTGCAAATCTAACCTGGTTTGAGCTTGCCTGCAATATAACTTCACATTTTTGCACAGATAAAACTGCACTACACTGCAATGTTCAATAAATCTGCATTGCTTTGTAAAGTAACCTGGCCCAACCCCAGTTTGCCCTCAGAGTTATGCTGTAGATGTTGTTGCTAAAAGACAGCAGCTGTTGATCTGCAGTTGCAGCAAGAAAATCAGGGTTTGCCAGATTGTGATGGCTTGTGCAATTGTGATACAAGTATACAAAACACAAATCTGTGCATTTAATAAGCATAAGCACCGTAATCATTGCATTCCTATACCAGATCCAGCCAGGAGCTGGAGAGTGGCCCAACAAGGTATCGGCTGTACAAATGCATACCTCACAGAGACATTCAGTACCCAAAACTGCTTGTATATACACAAGTCGGCTAACATAAGGGTTATCCCAGCCTACCTGTATTTATGTAGGGAGTTCTGTTTTGGGGGCCATGTTTTACACTTGTCTTATGCTGGGCATCATACTAACCACTCTGATACTGCACACTTTGAAAGTGTGATCCTTTGTGTACTGACACTGATGCATGAAAACCACATTGTGTATGCTGTGTGCTTTTGTATAAGGCCAAATAAAAAAATATGTACTGTTCTGGTTACGATGGAAAAAAAAAATAGGGTAGGTAGATAAAACTTTTTATTTTATTTGCCAAATAAGCAGTGTGAGCTGGTAAAAGTGGCAAGTGATAGTTTAGTTTACACTGTCGTCTTGCTTCATTCTCCCACCTCCCTTTCTCCACCTCACAGCTGGCTGAGTCTCATTTTGAGGGTGCATCTTCATTAATAAACTTTCTGACTGCCTTGTTTTATGCTGTAGGATATTAACACACGCGTACATATGCATCAGGTTTAATTACGATTAAGTAGCATATCCACATAACCACATTTTATGTATTTGTATATGATGTATTTAAATCACATTGCCAGCACACACTTGCATAAGCCTCTTGGCACTGGGTATTCAGTGGCTCGACACCGTCAGCAGCAGTGCTGGTGTTACAGGCTAATTCTCACCCCATGTTATATATATATATATATATATATATATATATATAAATACATGGATGAAGGCTATATTTGCATCCTGAGCCATTCTAAAAAAAAAGGCATAATACCACTAATACCACAGCAGTGACGTCAAAAAGTGATAATTCCTCTAGAAGAAAATATACTTGAACTTTGACCCATTCGACTCCTCAAGACACTACGTTAAAAAAAAAAAAGAAAAAAAACCAAAAAACGACCTGTACTGTTGAACCTCGTCGTCTTTAATATTAGCATCATAAGGGTGTCCATCTTTTATGAAAAATAATAGATGGGCCTCTTCAGTGAGTTACAGGAAAACAATTCCACAGTTAATAAATTACTTGACCTTCGGTCTCGTAATTTATGACATCACAGAAACCCTAGATGAAATTATTTTCATGTAACTCACTGAAGCTTCTCTCTCTCTCTCTCTCTCTCTCTCTCTCTCGATAGATATATAGATAGATATATATCTAAAAATATTTTGGGTCGGGTAACCGGAACCACACATTTTTTTTTTTAATTTGGCCTAATGATAATGGTTTTTATCTTCCATACATTTTTACAATCTGCTTCAAATATTCAGTCTTCCATTTAACTACCGCAGTGCTTGTACAGTGTAGATGCTGGATGCTTTTAAAAAAAAAAAAAAAAAAAAAAGAAAAATGTTCTTGCTTATTTCTTGATTGAAACAATTGTTAACCCTTCAAGCTGAAATCCAATGTTAACAATACATGCATGCTGTGATTCCTCCGTGCTGTGATACTGTGGAGGTTGAAGTCCATATCTAACCAGGTGTAGTTACTAAGGGGCAGAGTAATGTATAATAGAAAGCACTCTGCATTAGTGAAATGAACTGATCAAGTATGTTGCAGTTTTAATACAAGGCTGTAGAGCCCTGTACAGGTTAAAAAAAAAGTTTATACTTGCATGGCTTCACCGAGTCAAAGTAAATATTAAGTCTAGAAACAAAAAGACCACCAAGAGAATGTGTGTGTATGAGAGGTAAGGGAATGTTTTTGAAAGCTTCAATATCATATAATCATGATCAAGTGGAACGCATTCCTGGGAGGTGGCTGCAGTCGTGAGCCCATAGAGAAAGACCAGCCTGGCAGTAGCGTGCCTCCCTGGCAGTAGCGTGCCTCCCTGGCAGTAGCGTGCCTCCCTGGCAGTAGCGTGCCTCCCTGGCAGTAACGTGCCTCAGTAACATGTCTCCTTGGCAGTAATGTGCCTCAGTAACATGCTTCCCTGCAAGTAACATGCCTCCCTGCAAGTAACAT